>NW_017731749.1:185672-294679 GCF_001890085.2 Hipposideros armiger
TATATGCCTGGATTTACTTCTGGGCTTTCTATTCTGTTCCATTGATCTATATGCCTATTTTTATGCCAATACCATATTGTTTTGATTACTGTGGCCCTGTAGCAAGTTAGCCACATTTAAAATCACTTGCCCACAAAATTTTAACTGCAGTTGAGTATGTTTCAAATGTTCAGGTGCATTTTAAAACAAGATTTGCATCCTGAAAAGTCAACTGCAAGTTTCTTTGGAAATTGCACGTGGATTTTAGAATGAGAGTAACAGAAAAATTATACAGAGATGTGAATGCGTTTATGTGCCTGGTGCTCATACATAAACATAATGCAAATTTTAAAATTAAAATTCTGGGCATAATTTCAGGATATTTGTTTTACTTTTTAGAACAAGGATATCTGTGCTAAAGGAAAAACAAGCTGTATTTGATAAGCACACATATGAAATGAACATGCATTTTGGTAGTCAAGCACCGTTATTCTAGCATGACCTAATATGGATTCTTCACACCTTGGGGGATACCTTGCCATGGAAATCTCTTAGTTGGCTTCACAGATACTCCCCTCAAAATGTTTCAGCCCTAGTAATTTAACATGTCCATAATTTATTTTATATACATTACAATAAGTAATTATATATAATACAAATTTTATATAATATAAATTGTATTATTTAATACACTTAACATATGATGTAATTATATATAATGCATATTAGATTACATATCCATATACCTAGAAATTGGTAAGACAATTAGAGATTTGAAAAGTACTAAATTGCAACTTTTTTACTTTTAACAGTTTCAAACAGGAGTATGCATCAGAATTACTGGGGGCCTTTGAAAACACAGGTTGCTGGGGCTCACCTGAGGCTCTGAAACAGTAGGTGGAAGGTGAGGACTGCGAGTTCGCACTTCTAACAAGTCCCTGATGCTGCCAATCAAGTGACCACGCTTTGAAAAATGCTGCCTTATAATAACTAGTGCAGAACCTCAGAAGCTCTGAACAATTGTAAATGAAGCCCCGGAAAGAATGTGCTGATGAGCTAGTCTAGTCAACTGATTTCATAGGTGAGGAACTGAGACCCAGGAAGGTGAGGTGACTGTCCCTTTTTACTTATGTGATCGTGACAATGCCAGAATCCAGGATTCTTGATTCTCAATTTAGTGCCCTTTCTGTGTAAATAGTCACATAGAAAACAGTAACTGAGTTAAGGAATACTGACCTTTTCTTTCAAGAACATTAACAAAAACTTTAATAATGTCTTGGATATATTTTACCTTTCCTTCAAAGAGTTCAAAATATTTCACATGTAACTAGGTGCATATTCATAACAATCCTAAATAATTTTTTGGCATTCCTATTCCAATTTTATACATGAACAAAGAGATGACTGTCTTGTCCAATGTGAAAGTGAGGGTCAAAGAACCAAGATCCCTTGGGACCCATGTCATGTAAAATTTAAGTTTGCATGCAGGCATGTTAAATATCTTTACTTTGTAATTTCTCCTGGCTACTAATTGTAGGCAAATGGGTTGAGAAAATGATATCATGAAACATTCAAAGAAATGACTTACATGAAAAACTTTCAAGTGTTTCATTATTCTAGAGATTGAGCTCTAATAATTGCATTTTTAAGTGAAAAGTTACTTTGGGGGAACACAATTAATTAGATTATAAATAATCTTACCTAGTCCCTTGCTAATCTGGGAAGTAGGTAAAAACCATTACATTCAATGGCTAGCTCAAAGCTTTGGCTTGGGTGTGTGTGTGTGGGCGAGTATGTGCACACATACACACACTCACTGCTAAGCCATGGGATAAGTTACCTGAATGCATGTGGGGTACAATTGGACTGAATTCAAACAATTCTGGACTCTGTGAAATACACTAAAAGTCACCAACTTTCCAGTTAGTTGGCTGTCTACAGAGATCTTGCAGTCATGGGTTAAATACAACTGACTCTCAACACACTCAGAATAGGCTACGCCTTCTGTTCATGTGGTGCGTGTCCAAAAGATGCTGGAAGGTTTTAATATATTTAATAAAAATAAATTTTAAAGGAGAAATACCAAACCATAGCAGTAAAATTAAGCCCTGGTCTAACACAAAGGAGACACAGGTTACAATACAAGTTCTCTCATTGCTTTGGTGACCATACAATTACTATCCTAGCCCTCACTTTCACTATCTGTAAAATGGGGACAAAAAGAGCCATTCCGGGTCTAAAACATCCCAGAACTTATTGAAGGGACACCAAGTAGTTAAGGCACGTAAGGCCCTGCTGAAGAAACAATAAAATTCTCCAACAGATGAATTTAGGGGTGATGATTTAAACAAATGTTTGGGGTTTTTTTTGGTTGTTGTTTTGTTTTTTGGAACACTTCCCTTCAGAAGCAAACTCTCACAGATATACATAATTTTATACTTTCTTAACATGCTCATTCTAAATGATTTTGAGGAACAAATCAATGGCATGCGATAACGTGCACTTGAAATAAAACTAAATACTTCCCTTTATACCTCATTATCTTCATATTTTTTTATGATCTTTTCTTGGGTATCTCCTTTCCTTATTATTGTTAATAACTAGCACAGTCAGAGTTCATTGTTAAGATTTCCTATTACTCTAATTTAGATTTGAGAAGATAAATTTTTAAAATAAATTAAAAAAATACCCTTTACACATTTTACCTGCTGGGGTTTTTGTTGTTGTTGTTGTTGTTGTGTGTTTGTTTTTGGGAGACATTTATAAAGTGGCTGTGACTAAACCTGATACTAGGCAGTGAAAACGCAGCTGTGAGCTGAAAACAAGATGGGGAAGAGAGGGCAAACGCTATTTGTGAGATGTGAGTGGACTAGACACATTGACCAATCTCATCTAGGTATCAAAACTGAAAACCACTACTGATGCCATTATCAGCATTTCATCTGCTCTGTTGATCTTTTCAACATAAGGCCAACACCAATGGGTGTGTTGCTTCCCACACAAATATATTCAATGAAACGCTGCTTTAAAATCCTCAGAGCTGTGGAAGCTCAGAAGTTCAACAAGACAATTCTGCAGCCCCTTTATTAATAAGGTCCACTGTTGCTAAGACTTAACAAATTTAACACATTTTAAAAATGCTAAAAACAAAAGTGGAAAACAGATGTACTGTTTTTCAAATACGAGACTGTCAGAAACATGTCTAAAATGACCACTTTGATTTATAATTGGATTATTTTCTCCACCCAGTTACAGCTAATTTCCCCTAGTGTTCTTTTTTATTAAATACTTCAAAACCACTTGAGCTCAACACTTAGGTACACCAAAAAAAATGCCGTTTATTACTGAAAGGGTGAAGATATTGAGCAACACAGCATGCTCTCACATAGGGTCTGCTTCATATCATGCGCCCATCATAAAACATGGGATCAAAGGTATTGCAAACATCTGCTTCTCTTCCATTTAATCTCTATTTAAACCACACCATCTTCTCAAATACTTAGAATACAGGTCTGTCAGAATGGGCAGCTTGATGGCACTAAGGCTTCACGTATAACTACAAACCATCACCTAAAGATGGTAAATACATAAAGACTTGAGGAAGTAGGGATAATTCAGCAATTACAAAACATTTCTAGCTGAATCACTTTCATTTTGCTGGCTGAAATATATTTCCATCAGGTTTGACTCCAGCAAATGTACCATATGCTTTTCAGTAAAGCTATATAAATTCCAGGTTTGGGTAGGAGGATGTAAAGATAAAAGGACACGTTATTAAGTGAATACTTTCATTTGCGCATGCATTTTACTGACACAGGCACAGGCACACTTCCCTGCTGCTCTTCACTACGAAACTCTTCCCTATGAAAACGGCCTGTGGAAAACTTTGAATCAAAAGACCAAGTCCATAGCTGTTTCAGGAAGGAAAAAAAAAAAAAGAGCACAAGGATTTATGTGTATTATGTGTATGCTTTGTTTAGTTGTATGTTTCCAAACAAAATCTCAAAATTTAGGAAGGCAGAGTTCTATGTTGAAAGTTCCTTTATAATTATCAGACAGAGAACCAAGTTTGCAGCCCATCTTCATTCATGAATAAGACATGCTCAAGAATTTTTTTTAATTGGGGGCACAGTGTGTTTTTCCAGGCTCCATCAGCTCCAAGTCAAGTAGTTGTTTCAAGCTAACTGTGGAGGACACAGCTCAGTGGCCCATGTGGGGATCGAACCGGCAACCTTGGGATTATGAGCACTGCACTCTAACCAACTGAGCTAACCGGCTGTCCTGCTCAAGAGCTTTTAAAAAAAAAAGTCTTTCTTATTGCTGACTCAGAGAGGCATTCCACTCTCATCTTATCCAGTCCCAAACTCTCCCCATCCTGCCATGTGCACTTGTTTCTCTCCTATAACCTCCATGTATCTTCCCGCACAAGCATTTTTGCCATTCACTTGGTCCTTCTTGCATTTCACTTTGTGACACCTTGATTGGAAGCCTCTGGTTTTAAAAACTATCTCACTAGCTTATGTTATAAGGTCTACCGAAAATAAACAACCTGGGGAGGATTTTTTCAGATGACCTAAGATGAACGTGAAGCAATCCTTACAATGACATATGTAAAGAATGAAGAACAGCAGGAGAGGAAAAGTATTGTATGGAGAGAAGAAATAGGTGATCCAGAGCTGGCGGCGTCTCGTGTTTTAACAGCATGTGGAAACAGCTTTAAATAAGGTGCAGAAGTCTGAAGGGCTGAGAACAGCTGTAGTCATGGGTAGCAGTCAGGAAAAGGTTTCTTTTGTTGCTGTTATAGAGACACACAGAAAGCTGGAAGAGATCCTGCCATAGCAAGACCAGAACGTATTCAAATCACTCTAAGAAACCACGTATATTTCTACTCAAATACAAATGCCTTGTGATTAAAAGTGTTACAATGTTTCATGGAAGCACTGGCCCATTTGGAAGCTCTCATTGGTTAAGCAGATAAAACAGACGCTCCATGGAGGCAGCGGTTCACTGGTACAGCCCCCAAACCTAGAACAACGCTTGGCACGGAGTAGGCACTCAACAAATATCTGGGCACACCCACTATCTGGGTCACCTTTGCACATCTGGCACACACCCGTTGTCCTTGAACAGTATGGGCATGTTCTCCTGGAGCCCCCTGCAGACTCAATCTGGCTCCTTGGGGTCACCTCTGTGCCCTGCAAAAGCTCTACAATGGCACTCGTCTCAGGGTAGGCGATAATTCTTCGACAGGTCTGTCTCCCTGGCTTAGTTTGATATCCTTGAGGTGGGAAGTGTGTCTTTTCCATTTTTGTATACCTATCACCTAGCATAGGCCTGAAAATGATAAGCCTTCCACTTCAGAGATGTTCATTTCAGAAAGAAATTCTTTCCCTAGAAATCCTTTCACTTAGGCGCTTAGGTAACTTTCAATAAGAGAAAACATATCCCAATATTTATGAACCCTCAACAACGCGCAGAGTATTATGCTGGACTCTATGGCGGAAATGCAGAGATGAATACGGCACCGTCTTTGCATTCTAAGCTGTAAGCTAGCTGGAACCACTGCCAGAGGCAAGACAGTTTAAAGTAGAATTGAAAGCTAATCTTTATTTATGGATTGAAATAATTGAAGAAAAAGAGACTGCACCTATTTGTACCTGGCTGGTTATGTTTCTTTATATATACTTTTATATTTTATTCATTATAATGTAATTTAAAATGACTTCCATTATTTATAAACTGTATCTAAAGCAATACTTGAAGCCATCTAAGTTCCCCAGTCACTGGAAGCCTGAGTTCGTCAGGCTCTCGCCAGCTGGGAAAGGAACCCTGCCATGCCAAACGTTCAGATCTTGAATGCTCACATGGTGTTACTGGTCATGGCAGAGACCTTCCACCTGAGGCAGGACTGTGAGGAAGACCCCACTATTACAGCCAAGCTGTTCTGAAACTTTTTCAGCATTCCTTTCTTCCTATAAGTACCCCATCTCTTTAGATCCAAACACGGGTCAGAGTGAAAAAAACTCTTGGGTCAATTGTCTTCTATTGTTTTCACACTCTTTGGGCACCTCCTTATCCTTAAATGGGACATCACTTCCCAAATGCTTCCAAACCCTCCTCCCCCACTATTTCCAAGAATGTCCTGAAACTCTTTCACAAGCTCAAGAATGTCTTCAAGTGTCTCCTCTGTCACCTCGATTTAAATGAAAACCGACTTTCTCCAAGGAAACCACTTCCTCAGCAACCCTCTCAAGTAGGACAATGCTTATTTTCTTCATGCTGCCAACCCCCTTCCGGGAGATGCTTCTAAACTGAGATTCCCCGTTTCCTCCTTTAGGACCTGCAGCATCCTTCTCATTGCCTTCGCCTATCAGTCTCCGAGTTGGTCCCCGACATTTCCTCCCGTCCCATGATTTTGATTTATGTATCTTTCTCCTCCCTGCGCCTTCTCTCTCACTACCAACCTGGTGACGTCACTTCCATAGTGCTCTGATACCTTGACTTCACTCAGTGCCTTCTTCTTCCTTCTGTTTCAGAAACTGTAACCAAAAGGAAAACCAAACACAAGAAGCTAAGGAAGGGGTTCTAGGCTAAGTCCTCACTACTCATCAAGGAGATGTTCTTGAGAATGAAAACATGGCAAATGATATGCCAGCTCAGGGCCAGTAAACCCAGGGGCAAACCAGGATTCATTCAGGTCACACTTATTGAGGACCCCTTTCTGTGCCTCATACATGCTAAGCATTATAGATGATAGATAGATGGGTAGATAGATGGGTAGACAGATAGACAGATACACACATACTCACTCTTCATCTTATGAGCTCATCCTGGGGAGGAAAGAACAAAGAGGCTGGAGAGGAGACAGTCGTGACCGGCCTCTCCACTGTTCCCCTTTGCATGCTCCATAATTCAGCTCATCTGAGCACCAGCCAGATCCCAACTACACTGTTATTCTCTCTCCAACCTCAACCCCTTTCCATGTGTAACAGCAGGTATATGCAAATCGACTAATAGAAATTAATCACTCTCCATTTAAAGCAATGTTTTAACTTTTTATTTTTGTGGGGGTGGGATCACAGTCTCATCTGCAAAACTGATGACAGTAATGGCTCCTCTCCCAATAAAGATAAATGCAGAGAGAGAGAGAGAGAGAGAGGGAGAGCAGGAGGGAGGGAGAGAGTAAGAGAGAGGGAGGGAGGGAGGGAGAGAGTAAGAGAGAGAGAGAGAGAGAGAGAGAGAGAGAGAGAGAGAGAGAATTCTGCATAAAATTTCAGGGCTTTCCAAACTCCCCAATCTTGACTTTTATCTCAAGATTAAGACCTGATGTCTAGCTGTTACTCCAAGTCCATATCTTTGACAGAATCATAAGAGATTTGCAATACAGAAATGATAATATTTTTACAGACATATCCTTAGATCCATAGAACAATATCTGAATAGGGAAGATGGTGGCTGCTACATATAAGAAGCCTGAATGGATGTGGATAGGGTCTCCCGCTGTCCACACTGTCCATCAAATCTCCTGAAAGCCCCAGAGGCGAGAGGTGCAGTACAGGCAAATACCCCTTCAAAATATGCCAGCAAACACTGCGATCTTTTCTGAGGCCTCATTGACGAGCTAAGCCCCTCTTCCACACGAAGCCTCCAGTGTGAGTGATTCACATTACACTGTGGCAAAATTACAAATTACTGCATGCTCTGGACCTTTGGCTTATATGGAATATATATGAAATTTTAAATGTTAAACCTGGGAGTACCAAAGTTCTGATGTTCGCGACTGCTAGTCCATTTGTTGACTATTCAGGGTTTCAAATTTTAGCCTCCAATGCTTAAATCTCTTCCTCCAGCCCTTGCCCCAGGCAATGGCTAGACATATGTGGCAAAAGTAGATTCTAATTACATTTCTGAATTCACACTTTTAGAACAGATTCTAGCAGACCGTGATGGTTTAATTCAAATGCCATTTCTGGTTTAATCTTTGAATCCTATCCGGATCCACAATATGGATGTTGTTGGTGGGTCACCTCAATGGGACAAGAAACTTAGGCAATGAAACTCACTAAAGGATGAACTTGTCAGACTGTTTACAAGTTCTGATTCCTCTTACATAAGAGCTACAAACCAGCTTTATAAAGAACTTCCCCAAATCGCTGGGCCAATCTTCTCCCCATAGCATGTAGGGCTTTGCCATTTCTCCCCCCCCTCCTCTTGCACAACGTTTCAAGAACGCAGTACCTACACTCAGTAAACGATGTCTGATAAATGTCATCTGAAATCCTCATGAAGATTGACATGGCTTCCAGCTTACGAAGTTGTAAGAAAGCAAGGCATGTCAAACCACCTTCGAGTCTCTGCTTGAGTTTGTCAGCCTGCTTTACAGTGGATAATCAGAGTTACTGAATGAATGAATCAGTGAACAGGCCAACCCACTTACTCTGTTGTATGACTGTGAACCAGACTGCACCCTCCCCACAAAAAATGTGGGTCAGTGCATTTTTTCATAATTGCATGCAGAAATAACAAGCCAAAGAGAAACTGTTATCTTTGTAGTCACTCAGCAAAATCTCGATTTATTAATACTTGCAAATATTTGAGTGTTTCCTGAACAATATTTTTAATAAGTGATGAGCATAGTAGAAAGGAATAGTTAAAAAATAATAATAAAGCAGGTATCTTTCACATCTGTAATGGATTACTTAATGCTGTATGACACAACAAAACAGAGTCCCAAGTTTTAAAAAAAATAAGAAATCTTTCTAATCAAAGCTTCCCTTGGCCTGAACAAAACAGAGATTTCTATTCAATTTCTGGTAAGGTTTCTGCCACTACACCATCATCGCAGCTTCCAGCTATGTCTTATCAGTGACGCAACCTCACATTTTTAATGAATTCCCTGGGTTGCATAGGAAAGTGCACACTTCCTGACAGGTAAGGGTTTTTAAATGGAATGGTGATGTAAATCCCTCTCCTCTCTTCTTATTACAAGGGAAATATTTCTACCATAGGGAAGGCACTCACTCAGGTGATGTGTCTCTACAAAATACAGCAAATGACCTCTTCATTTGCAAGACAATCACACCAGATTAAAATTAAAACATTTTACAGCTCTTCAGCAAGAAAGGCAAATAATAGATCTATATAGTCAAATATATTGGTTCATTTTCTGTGGATGACCTTCTTCAAAGGAATGATCAGATTGCAAATATGACAAAGTAAAAGCTTGGTTTTTACTCATTCTTAAAGAGTGAAATACATGCATGCAAAAAGGGTAATGGTTAGGCCATCCTCTGGATGAAAAAGAATATGAACAAAATAATGGACCAATCTTAGCCTCTGCTCCAGCAAATGGAGAATCAGTGAGATTTCGGGCTCAGATCTGTTATCTCACCAGACAGAGAAAACTCTAGTGATTTGGGGGCTGATGCACAGCTGTAGGCTTCCATGGACAATGAAAGAAACCAGGGAGTGCAATCTGTGCTCAATTTGCCCTCTCCAGTCAAGTGCCTCATCAATATGGTGTGTGATTTCATGGCTGGGTACAAAGATTCAGAGCTCATAGAAAAGAAAGGTCATAAGTTTTGCACCATCCTATGTACTTGTCACTCTGAAGTCAGCAGTCATTCATATAAATCTGTATTATTGACAGTGAAGGGTACCAGAATATGTCACTCCAAAGGATGACACTTTGGCAGCAGGATTATTTTCAGCTAAAGGCAACTGAGAACCAGCAGTCACAGAAATGGCTCTTTATGCCACCCTAACTGCCTAAAAATAAAGTATAAATGTTCCCTTTGTAAAGGAAATTTCTATTTGTAAAGATGTCTTCCTACCAGGAAGATAGCTAGCTACTCCAGCAAACAACTCTTATCACCTGAAAGACTCTTGTCCACAGAATAAGACAACCCTTATTTACTACATCTTTCTTCGCCATACATTCCCATAACTTGCTTTCCAAGCCCAGGATCCCCAAGTTCATTTTCCTTTACTTAGCTTAAGATGGTTTATAAGCTTCCATCATCTAGCCAGCCACCTCTGTGAGCCAGATTTGTCTTTGTGAATTCCCAAGGCGTGTGTGTTTTACATAACTCAAATTATATTTCATTATTGTAAGATTCTTATTAAAAATAGAGCTAACATATTAGTTTCAAGGGTACATCACAGGTGTTAACACTTACATACCTAAAGAAGTTATCACCATGATAAGTCCAGCAACCATCTGACACTGGGCGACACTATCACAATATTATTGACTATATTATCCATGCTGTACATTACACCCCCATAACGTATATGCTTTATACCTGGAAATTTGGACCTCTTAGTCCCCTTCACCTTTTCTCCCCACTTAAAATTTTTCAATTACAGTTGACATTTGATATTATTTTATATTAATTTCAGGTATACAGCATAGGGATTAGAATTTTTTTAAGAAGTGATCCCCCTGACTAGTCTAGTACCCACCTGGCACTATGTATAGTTATTACAATTATTTTAAAACTACCAATTTGTACTTAATACCCTCACTTTTTTCACCCTGCCCCCCAACCCCTTCCTAACTATCAACCCAAGAAATCTAGTACCCATCTGACATCATACATAGCTGTTACAATATTATTGCCAATATACCTTATGTTATACCCTACATCCCCATGACTACTGTGAAACAAGCAATTTTTACTTCTTAATCCCTTCCCCTTTTTTCATCCACGCCCCTAACACCCCTCCCATCTGGCAACCATCAAAATGTTCTCTGTATCTATGAATTTGTTTTGTTTGCTAATTTTGTTCCTAGATTCCACATACAAGCAAAATCACATTGCATCTGTCTTTCCTTGTCTGACACTGCACTCAGGTCTACCCATGCCACCACAGATGGTGAGAACCCATTCCCTTTCATGGCCGAGCGATATTCCATTGTACATGTGTATCACCTTCCCGTTATCCATTCTTCCATTGATGGACACCCAGGCTGCCTCCACATCTTGGCAATTGTAAACAATGCTGCAATGAACATATAGATGTACATGTACCCCCGAAATAGCATTTTCGGTTTCTTTGAATAAACACTCAGAAGTGGGATTACTGGGTCCTTCTTTGTCTCTTGTTATAGCCTTTATTTTAAAGTATATTTTGTCTAATATGAAAATTGATACTCCAGCTTTCTTTGTTTCCATTTTCATGAAATATATTTTACATCCCTTTACTTTCCATCTGTATGTGTCTTTCAATCTGAACTGAGTCCCTTGTAGGCAGCATATGTAAGGGTTTTGTTTTCTTATCCATTCAGCCCCCCTATATTTTTTATTGGACCATTTAATTCATTTACATTGAAAGTGATTCTTGATAGATATGCAGCTATTGCAATTTTATTATTTGTAATTTTGATCATTTTTTTTCCATCTTAAAGAAGTCCCTCTAACATTCCTTTAATACTGGTTTGGTGGTGATGAATTTGTTTAGCTTTTCCTTGTCTGGAAAGCTCTTTATCTGTCCTTTAATTTTAAATGATGGCTTTGCTGGGTAGAGTTTCCTTGGTTGCATGTCCTTGCTTTTCATCACGCTGAATATTTCATTTCAATCTCATCTGGCTTGCAAAGTTTTTGTTGAGAAATCTATTTACAGTCTTATGGGAGCTCCCTTGTAGGTAACTAACTGCTTTTCTCTTGCTGCTTTTAGGATTTCATTTTAATTATAATATGTCTTGGTGTGGGCCTGTTTGGGTTCATCTTGTTTGAGACTCTCTGTGCTTCCTACTTGTATGTCTATTTCCTTTGCCAGGGTAGGAAAGTTTTCAGTAATAATTTTTTCAAATAGGTTCTCAATCCCTTGCTTTCTCTCTTCTCCTGGTACCCCTATGATGTGAGTGTTGTTACGTTTGATGTTGTCCTAGAGGTCTCTTAAACTATCATCATTTTTTGCATTCGTTTTTCTTTTTGTTGTTACAATTGGTTGTTTTCTGCTACTCTTCCAAATCACTAAATTGATTCTTTGCTTCATCTAGTCTATTGGTGATTCCTTCCAGTGCATTCTTCATTTCAGTTATTGTATTCTCCACGTCTTACTGGTTCTTTTTTATGGTTTCTATGCTCTTTTTTATGCTTGCTATTTCTTTGTTGAAGTTCCTTGAGCTTCCTTATAACCAGTGTTTTGAACTCTGTATCTGATAGGTTGCTTGCCTCCATTTTGTTTAATTCTTTTTCTGGAGTGTTCTCCTATTCTTTCATTTGGGACATATTTCTTTGTTTTCTCATTTTGGCTGCGTCTCTGTGTTTGATTCTATGTACAGACAATTAAGGTTGAAGAATTAAGTCTGTGAACTCATCCTAGAAAAAGTGCTACATACCTCATTGCTGAATATCACTATGGTCACCTTTGAAGTACTTCCATTGGGAAGCTATGCACTGACCCCACTGCCTAGTCCACCCTTCAAAGCAATTTTGGAACTCTTTTTCTGGAATGGCCATCAGAGCTTTAGTCATATTACCCTTGATGTCCTGAATGTCATCAAAATTTCTTCCTTTCAATATTTCCTTTATCTTCAGGCAAAGAAAGAAGTCACTGGAGGTCAGATCAGGTGAGTAGGGAGGGTGTTCCAATATAGTTATTTTTTACTGGCTAAAAACTCCCTCACAGACAGTGCCGTTTGAGCTGGGGCATTGTCGTGATGCAAGAGCCATGAATTGATGGCGAAAAGTTCCGGTCGTCTAACTTTTCAGCACTTCCAAATAGTAAACTTGGTTAACTGTTTGTCCAGTTGGTACAAATTCATAATGAATAATCCTTGTGATATCAAAAAAGGTTGGGAACATTGTTGCAACAAGGTCATGAACTTAATTATCAGAACTCGTAATACATAGACCTGCTGCGTCTTCCAGTCTTGGTCAGGTGGCCTTAGTAGTAGGTGCCCTGTGGGGCCTAGTGGCACAGTCTCCCTGGTCACCTACTCTAAACGCTCCAGGGGTGTCCCTTGTGTGTTCCCTCCATTATAGTTGAGCCCTGACTGATATTGGCACATCAGTGGGTGGGGTTCACCCTCAGGCTAATTGGCTGTGGGGTTTGGCCACATCCACAGTTTATGAGCTGCTGTGTGGGAGGCTTACCCCACAGAGTGGGATTTGCCCCAGTGGGCTCAGGTGCCTATTGAGACAGCCCTGTATGGGGCTAATTGGGTGGCTGGGTGGTGCTCTGTTTTTATCTGAAGCCAACCTCCAGGGATGTTGGTTCTGGAGCTTCTTGACAGGGGCTTTGGTGGAGGCCCAGGTCCCCTACTGCCTTTGACCGGTCAGGGACTACCTGGTATGAGCTACAAAGTGATTGTGGTTATTTGCTGTCTGTGGTAAACCTGGAGGTGCGTGGGAGAGGCCACACTGTGAACTGAGGATGGCTGCTACCCATACCAGGCCTGGGGGAGCTCTGTGACATGAAAGGACACCCTGAGGCCTGCTGGCACCTACTAGCTCCCTTAAGGGACAGTCACTGATAAAGCATCATGCGGTATGGAAGGTGTGTGAAGCTGCATCCCAGGGAGTCACTACAATGGGAAGACCTGTGGTCAACACGTTAATGTACATTCTGGTCTCATGCCAGTGCTGAGCCTGGGGCTTCTCAGCCAAAGTCTCAGAGCACACCGAGGCCAATGATCACCCGCCAGGGGCCCAAGGACTCGGACAGTTTTTGAAGAGTTCAAACTGGGTGGGGCTGGCTGCTCCCAGAGAAAGTGCCTCTGGCGTTAGGGAAACTGGGTGGGGTGGAGTCCCTGCACAGCTCACCAGGCCAATTCAGATTCAGACTTGGCCATGGGCATGGGCAGAAGGCTCAACACATGAATGATGGTGCCCGCCTGCTGGCTGCACTGGAAGGGGGTGCTACACAGGGAAAATGGCGACTGTCATTTTCCTATACACTGAAAACTATAAGACATTTTTAAAAGAAATTGAAGAAGATACAACAAAGTGGAAAGACATTCCATGTTCATGGGTTGGAAGAATCAACATAGTTAAAATTGCCATATCATCCAAAGCAATATACAGGTTTAATGCAATCCCCATCAAAATCCCAATGGCATTTTTTAAAGAAATAGAACAAAAAATTATCAGATTTGTACAAAACCACAAAAGACCTTGAATAGTCAAAGCAATCTTAAGAAAAAAGAATAATGCTGGAGGTATCACACCCCCTGACTTAAGCTTGTACTACAGAGCAACAGTAATCAAAACAGCATTGTATTGGCAGAAAAACAGACACACAGACCAATGAAATAGAATTGAAAACCCAGAAATAAACCCACATAAATATGGACAAATTTTGACAAAGGAGCCAAAAACATACATGGAGTCAAGAGAGCCTCTTCAATAAATGGTGCTGGGAGAATTGGAAAGCCATGTGCAAAAGAATGGAACTATACTGCTATCTGTCACCATGTACCAAAATTAACTCAAAATGGACAATAAACTGCATAGAAGAAAACACAGGTACTAAACTTAAGGACCTTGGGTTCAAAGAGGATTTTATGAATTTGACTTCAAAGGCAAGGGAAGTAAAAGCTAAAATAAATGAATGGGGCTATACTACTCAAAAGCTTCTACACAGCAAAAAACACCATTGACAAAATAAAGAGGCAACCAACTGAATGGGAGAAGGTTTTTGCAAACAACACTTCCAATAAGTGGCTAATAAGTGGCTAATATCCAAAATATATAAGGAACTCATACAACTCAACAACAACAACAAAAAAACAATTCAATTTAAAATTGGGCAGAAGACCTGAATAAACATTTCTCCAAAGAGGGCATACAAATGGCCAATAGACATGAAAAGATGCTCAACATTACTAATCATCAAAGAAATGCAAATAAAACCACAATGAGATATCACCTCACACCAGTTAGAATGGCTATCAACAAGACAAATAATAACAAGTGTTGGAGAGGCTGTGGAGAAAAAGGAACCCTCATACACTGTTGGTGGGAATGCAGATTGGTGCAGCCGCTATGGAAGGCAGTGTGGAGATTCCTCAAAAAAAATTAAGAATGGAATTACCATGTGACCCAGCAATCTCTCTCCTGGGTATATACCCCCAAAATCTGAAAACATTTGTAAAGATATATGTGCTTCAATGTTCATTGCAGCTTTATTTATGGTGGCCAAGACATGGAGACAATCCAAGTGTCCTTTGATAGATGATTGGATAAAGAAGTTGTGGTATATATACACAATGGAATACTATTCTGCCATAAGAAAAGGTGAAATAGCGCCATCTGCAACAACATGGATGGATCTTGAGATTATTATGCTAAGTGAAAATAAGTCAGACCTAAAAAGTCTAGAAGCATATGATTTCACCGATACGTGGTGTATAAAACTGAAAACAATAAAGGAATAAGACAAACAAATAAAGAAACAAAAATTCATAGACATGGACAATACAGTAGTGGTTACCAGAGGGTAAGGGGACATGGGGGCAGTAGATGAGGGTAAAGGAGATCAAATATATTATGATGAAAGGAGAAGTGATTCTGGGTGGTGAACACACAATGTGATATATAGATGATGTATTACAGAATTGTTCACCTGAAACCTTTGTAACTTTACTAGCCATTGTCACCCCAGTAAACTTTAATTAAAAAAAAAAGAAAAAAAAAAGAAAATGGTGACTGTCCTCTAGCCCTAGGTCCAAAGCTACACCTCTCAGTCTGCCCGCCATATGCCTCTGATGCCGCCCAAGTCACCGTCCCTCTGCCAGAGCCCAGGGTGAGTGCCTGCGAGTGAGTCTGTGCATGGGCTGTTTAAGAGGATGTCTGGGTTTTCTGAAGCCTTCTGTCCCACCCAGATGGTCGGAATCCCCACTGTTTTTCACAGCCAAATGTTGTGGGGGTTCCTCTTCCCAGCACCAGTACAGGCTGGGGGGGCATGGTGTGGGGCTGGGGTCCCTTGCTCATCCAGGGGGAACCTCTGCGGCCTAGATATCCCTTCTGATTCTCAACCGCGCCATGGAGGTTTGGGGCCAGCCTGTTTCACATCTTTGCCCCTCCTATCAGTCTTGACGTGACTTCTTCTTTATGTCTATAGCTTAGTTGTAATTTTAATGTGTTCACAGAAGGAAGCAGGCGCAGTGTTTATCTACTCCGCCATCTTGGATCTGGTAGAGGTTTGTTTTTTGTTTGTTTGTTTGTTTTTATGTTATCATTGGTGCTATTATTGTGCCACTTGAAACATCTAATATTAACATGGATAAAATGGTGATATGCTTTCCAGGTTGATGTTCCATTCAAACCACCACCTTTCACAGACTTACTGTTTCTCTACCTACTTTTGGATAGAGAAATATATTTTCAACAAATTCTTAACTTCAGCTCCTTCGTTATTCTGCATTACAAAAAGATGTTTTATGATGTATAGAGAATGTGTTAAAATATGACCATCCTTGTCCATAATACTCAAAACACCAATAAAAATAGGAGAAATTTACTGATCAAATAGCACGGTTAATGATTATTTTTTTAAACCTAGTTAAGGGGCTGTCAGGATTCCAAAATCTCAAGTCCTATGCCCCACTTCAGCCTAAGGACCGCTATAAATTTATTAGCATAAAAAAATAAATGAAACAGCTACTTTATGAAAAGTACATTAGGTGACAAAGAAGAATGACAGTTTTAATCAATGGAGGAATAAGTGTGTTGTTTTTTTTTAAAGCTGAAATTTAAATCAAAAGGAGAGCACGAAGCTTTATTTCACAGTCTACAGAATATTTTTCATCTTAACTTTTAAGTTCAGACACTTTCCCTTTGTTTTTATTATTAGCACTCTCCTCATCAAAGAAGAGCTAAAAAAAATGAGAAAAAAAGGCTTAATTAATTTTGACAGGAATTGCATTATTACGAACTGTTAAATATACTTCTATGACTCTCAGCAATGAAAGCGAGAGGAGGGCTGCTAACAATGCCCATATCTAAAATCTAAATTTCAATTATCTGCTATATTTACAACTTCATGCTTTACAATGTGCCAGAGGGACGGCTTAGTGGTCTCAGCGTCTGGTTTTGAATTGCTCTATTCCTTGAGTTGCACAATTTAATTCACCCCTTAATCTCTGTAGGGTCTGGATACCCAGACAAGTCACACCGGCACCTGTGGGTTTCCTCATCCAGGGCCTTTTACACTGGTGGGGTGATCATGGGCTGCTCCTAAATTTTCCCTTCTCTTTTATAATTGCACCAGACCCCATTTTGAGTGACGGCTATTTTCTCTCTCCATATATCAGGAGTGCCCCCAAAGATCCCTTCCAGTGTAGTGAAATGTATAAAGTAGTAAGGGTTTAATTACTTTAAAAACATGACAAAAATATTTAATAACCAAAATATGGTCACAGTAACTAAAGTTTTTAAACCTCGAGGAAAACGGATGTATAGGCAACTCAAATCATGTAGAACTAGGTGCAAATGGATGTCTGAGTCTCTGAGGAAATACAAAACGAGGCCTCTGCGATTGCTCCCACATAAACCATGTGTTTACTCCCTGTCTCTCTTGCTCTGTGTGCATTTTCCTGGAAAGTAAAGAGGCCACAAGAGAGCCTACTTAAAATGCTCCTGTCATGTAAATATGTCTGCACTATATGGCTTTCCAAAGAGCTGCACTTCAATACTTGTTTTTATAGTGTATTATTTCTGTAATATTTACTGTCACCTGGGGGAACAAAAACCAGTAGGTTTAGTTGAAGCTCTCACTAAATAGCAAATTAATTAAGATTAGAAATGCCATAATTAATTAGACCAGCTCTTCTTCACTCAAGGAGCCAGAATCCATACTAAATGACAGTCATCTGCACTTACTAACAAAACTATACAGCCAATAAAGCAATAGCTTCAGTGTTAACAGCATCACCACAAGTTGTACAAGATATTAAACTTGACCTTTCATTGTTTCTCAGCACTTCACATTCTTTTCTGAAATGAACAATTTTGAACACATTTAGCACTTACTTTAGAATACATCATCTTGCATAATGGGTTGTCGGAAAAGTCATGACACATGTTTGCAACAGATGGCACTAGTACATTTTTGGAAGTACTAGAGTCATTCACATCTATGTTATTGCTACATCATTTGACAGCTGACAGTTCTAGCTTCATTCTAAAACAAAAATTGAGTGATTTAATTGAGTTTTGGAGACTTTACAACAAGTTGAAGATGGAAGACCAAACTGTGCATTTTCGCCATAGTTTACTGTTTTACTTCCATAAAGGGAAGAACACACATCAAGCTTGTGAAAAGTTGTTTAAAGTTTACGGTGACAATGCTGTATAAGAACGTCAGTGCCAGCGATGTTCATGAAATTCCGTGCTGGTGATTTTGATCTCAATGACACTCCTTGGTCAGGGAGGCCCACTGAGGTTGATAGCGACGATATAAAGGCATTGATCAAGTCCAACCCATGTTACACGACATGAGAGATTGCAGAAACATTGAACATCCATCATTCAAGCGTTCACGACCACCTGAAGAAGCTGGGATACATAAGCAAACTTGATATTTGAGTTCCGCATGAACTCAAAGAAGTTCATTTGATGGCACATATAAATATCTGCAATATGCTCATTAAACATTAGCAAAACAATCCTTTTTTGAAGCAACTGATAACTGGTGATGAGAAGTGGATTGTTTACAACAATGTGGTGCGCAAATTGTCTTGGTCGCGACGTGATGATTTGCCTTAAACGACATCGAAAGCAGATATTCATCAGAGGAAGATTATACTCTCAGTGTGGTGGGATTTTAAAGGTGTCGTGTTTTTCGAGCTCCTACCAAGAAACCTAACAATCAATTCGAATGTGTACTGTCAGCAATTAGACAGCTTGAATGAATCCATCATCCAGAAACGTCCAGAACTTGTTCATTGTAAAGGAGTTGTGTTTCATCGCGACAACAAGAGACCACACATGTTTGATCACCCGTCAAAAATTGGAGCTTGGATGCCACACCCAGCATACTCGCCTGCCTTGCACCATCAGACTTCTACTTATTTTGCTCTCTTCAAAACACCTTGCCTGGTATAACTTTCAATTCAGATGAGACTGTAAATCAGCACCTTGTTCAGTTTTACGCAAATAAAGACAGGTCCTTCTATGAACAAGGAATTATGAAGCTCACTGAAAGAGGGCAAAAAGCTATCGAGCAAAATGGGCAATATAGCATTGATTGATCTTTGTTCTTTATATAAATAAATGACCTTTGAAAAACATGAAAAAAATACTTCATGACTTTTCCAACAACCCTGTATATAAGAATGTCTGATGATGATTTTTATCAATTCAACAAAGTTGTTTATATATATGAGAAAATAGTGGAAATACATTATTTTTATATTTCCTTCCTAGGATGAATATAAAAACTAAAACACTTTCAAACATAATTCCAATGTAAAGTGTAAATATATACTGAATATCAAAATAACATTAAAGGTTTTAGGATGAATAATCTGATAGAAAATACGTAAAATATTTAAATGACACAATACAAAAAGTTCAAAGAAGGTGAAAACACCAATGATTATTGTTTAAAGTATGTAAATACCAAGGGGAAGAAATGAATGATAAATGCAGACAGACACTTGTTATTTAAAGCAAAAATAATCATGTCATGGATAGTTTACAAAATAATATGGACTAATCCTTTGTGATGTTAATAATTTATTTTCTATAAAAATAACTTTACTTAATTTGTGGTTAAAGTATTTTTCTTGAATAAAGGAATATTCTTTTTTAGAAAAAGGTTCTAAAAATGTCCCATTTTTTAAAATGAAATAATTAAAAGCATAGATTCTAGATTTCAAAACATATAATCTAACTACAACTTTTCATAAGAAAATAAAATATGACCACACTGAAAGATTTAAAATAAAAAAGCAGACTAAATGATATAGGGTATTTAAATACCACAACTGGAAAGTTTGGTATAATATAATGTTCCAATGGACATAAACTGGCATCTGACAAATTTTTAAGCAAACAAGGACATAAAAAGAACTTATAAGAAAAACAACATACAAAGAAAAAAAATTCTGACAATATACTATGACATAAAACAACTTGAATAAACCTTAAAGAGATCAATACACACATTGTTCTCTAACCACAGTGCAATTGACAAGTTAAAGTCAATAACAAAAAGAAAGCTAAAAACAAAAATCCCACACCCACACATTAGGAGAAAAAGTTTTAAAAGTATGTCTCTAAATACCTCATATCAAAGAGTGCATCACAATGGAAATTTTAAAATGTGTATTACGATATGATTTTAAAAATTTCATAACATTTTAAAACTTGAATGTTGATATTAAAAAAGGAAGCCTGAAACCGATAATAAAACATCAAATGAAAGGCACTCAGCTTTATAAAGGAGGGGAACAGGTGCCTATCACTTGAAAACCATGTAGCATAGACATCATGTTCCCCACAATGCAATTCAAAAAGGTAGTAAGTTTATAACATGACCTATGAAATATTTTTGCCAGAAGAACTGATCTTGAATCTAATCAAGTCTATATTTAATTACAGCAAATTCAGATAAAGAAAAAACAACTTAAATGATACTGCAAGGCAGCAATCTGCTAATACCAGAATGCAGGATTCTGCACGGTCAAAAATTACCTAGATTCTCCCCAAATTCAAAGGACTTAAGGGCTGGCCGAATGGCTCAGTTGGTTAAGAGCTCGCTCAAGAGTTTGAGCTCTGAGCAACAGCTGTTCGATTCCTGCCCGAGCTGAGCAGCCACTGAGCTGCCAACAGGTGGCAGGATGGCTCAGCTTAAAAAAAAAAAAAAAAGATGTTCAACGGACTTAAAAAAGTAAATGGGAGGATAAAACAGTTATAAGAATCCTAAGACCACAATAAACAAGTGCAATGTGTGGGCAGTTTAAATCTTACAGCAAAAAATTGATTCCTAATTTTCTTTTTCAGAGAGTTGAGTAAGTTTCAATATGGACTTATTGAAACTTAACACAACAGGGTATTGAATGATA
This sequence comes from Hipposideros armiger, assembly GCF_001890085.2. NCBI lineage: Eukaryota > Metazoa > Chordata > Mammalia > Chiroptera > Hipposideridae > Hipposideros > Hipposideros armiger. Next base: position 206,671 of record NW_017731749.1, read on the forward strand.
TTTAAATAAGTATTAATTAATTTTCTTAGGTGTGGTGATATGTTCACGAGTTCCTGTATGTTAGAGATGCACACTGAGACATTACATATGAAATGGCATGCTATCTGGAAGTCGCTTTGCAGTATTAAAGTAGAATTAAAAAGAGGGAGGATAAATTAAACAAGATGACAATATAACGCTGATTATGGAAACTAGTTAACAGGTATAGGGGGGTTCATTAAATCAGTCTACTTTTGTGTATGTTTCAAATTCTCAATAATAAAGAGGGTAATAATGTCTTTAAATAGTAAACGAAAATGGAGGCTGAAATGTAAAAACTAATCCTAAAGATAGAAGAGACATAACAAGTATATAAAAACAAATAATAAAAAAAAATTAGAAAATAAAGCCACAGATGAAAGCATCAAAACCAAAAATCATTTCCTAAAACAAGGAAAGAAATAGAAAAGCCAGAGTAAAGACTCAGCAAGCAAGAGAAAGAAATGAAACAGAGGAGACTCAAATAGATAATATTAAGAACAAAACAGGAGGTATGGTAATAAACCTGTTAAAAAATTTAAAACCATAGTTGCCCTTTTCCTATCATGGTATCAATTTTTATAAATGAAATCAGTCTACAACCTGTCCTTTTCATACAAGTTTTACTTAGTTTTGGTATTAAGCATATACTGAGGATATACTATTAGAATAAGCTGGACAGTACTTCCCATTTCTTTGTTCTATTCTTTGGAATCATATTTATACTATGAGTTATCTGCACTTTGAGGATCTGGGAGAATATTGCTAATCAACAGCCTGAGACTTCCTTCCCTTTTTTTTTTTTTTTAAAGATTTTTATTGGGGAATTGGGGGGATGGGAACAGACAAGTTGCTGTCGTTTTGCTCTTCAGTCTAGTTGTGGAGGACGTTGCTTCACTGGCCCAAGTTGGCACCATCATTGCACTCTTCCTGGGCGAGGCAGATCAGTCGCTGGCTTCTGGACGGCTGCTCACCGCGGCTTGAGGGCCGCTCTCACTGGCTGCTGGCTACACACGGTAGCCCATGGCAACCCACTGCAGCAGGGGCTGCAGCCTACGCCGACGCTAGCGACTCACGGCAACCCAGCTCCAGGTTGAGCTGTTGTTCAGCATCTTAGCTGTAGAGGGCAGTGTCACTGGCCCTCATATGTGGGATCTGAACCAGGGCCCTCTGGTGTCCCAAGCCAGTTCTTAACCATCGCGCCACTTGGCCGGCCCCCTTCCCCTCTTTTTTTAAGTGGGTGTATGTTACCTTTTGGTTTTATTTCCTTTATAACTATTTGTCTAATTTGGGGTTTTAATTTTTCTTGAAAGGACTTTTGTAATATATTGTCCATGTAAGCAAAGGATTCAAATTTTGACCTAAAGTTCTTCATAGTAATCTCTTCTAAAATAAATTTAAAAATCTAAAGAGCACAGTAAGAAGAAGAAAGAAAAGAGTATAAATAAGAATGGAGACCAATGAAACAGAAAATGGTCATATAATAAAGAAAAATCAAAAGCAGAACCTTTGAAAAGGTGAATAAAATGATCAAATCTCTAGCCAGAATAATCTCGCAAAATATGTGAGAAGACACAAATTACCAATGTCTGGAATTAAAGAGGGAACACCACTAAAGTTTCCATAGTTAAAGAAAAATAAACAATATTACTTATGACACTATATCTGTCTACTTCAAAGAAATGAATGAATTCCTTAAATGACACAAATCACCAGTACTGACTCAGTAAGAAAAATGAAACTTAAAGGGCTCTATAGCATATAAAGAATTTCAATCCATAATTATAGACCTTCCTACAAAGATAACTACAGGCCTGGATGAGTACATCACAAGTAGTTTAGAGAGAAACACCAGTCCTACAAAATCTCTCTTAGAAATAGAAAAGCTGGGAATACTTCCTAACTCATTTTAGGAGATCAGCATTATTCTAAAACCAAGATCGTATAAAGACATTACCCAAAAAAGAAAACCAGGGACCAACCTCCCTCATAAACAGAGATGCAACAATCTTTAATAAAATATTAGCTAACTAAATCCAGTAACATATACAAATAATAATGTATCTTGATCAAATGAGGTTATCCAGGAAGGCAAGCTTGATTTCATATTAAAAAATCCATCAAGGTAATTCACCATGTTAACAGAACGAAAGAGAGAGAAAAGATTTTCTATGATTTAAAAACCTTGGAACGTTAGGAATAGAAGGAGTCTTCCTCAATCTAACAAGGGGAATCTATGAAACACTTAGATGCAACATTGTATTGAATGACAAAAGACTGAATGCTTTTTACCTAACATTGGAAGGATGGCTGGAACATCTGTGCTTGCCACTTCTGTTTAATATTGTAGCCAGTGTAGTCAGGAAAGAAAAGAGAATAAAGAAATAAAAATTGAAAAGGAGTAAGTAAAATTATCTCTTTTCTTTGAAAATATAAATGATACTGGGTCAAATGTGTATAAACCCATGAAAAAAATGAAAATTGACCTCCAGTTTACATTGTAGAAAGAAGTAAATTTCAAGTAGATTATAGACGAATGACAACAATAAATAAAGCTTGTCAAAAACAACAAAGAAGAATATGTTCATGATTGTGGGCTGGGAAAGACATATTGAAGAAATATTAGGACACAAAAGCGCTATCCATAAAGTAAAAAGAAATTGATAAATTGAACTACATTAAAAATAACTGTTCATCAAAAGACACCACACAGAGAGTGAAAAAAGCAAGCCACAAACAGATATCTACAACACATGTTTTTTGATAACAGGGCTCTTACAGAAAATATATAAAGAATACTTAACAAATCAATGCAGGAGAGGAGGGAAATAGAAGGAATTCAATAGAAATATGGGCAAGAGACCTAGATGAGTACTTTGTAGAAAAAGATAAAAATATGGCCAATAAACATATAAAAAGGTGCTCGATCTCATTAATCATGAAGGAAGTACAAATTAAACCCTAATTTGATACTGCTGCATACCCCTTGGAATGGTTAAAATGAAAAAGCGAAACGATAGCAACTACTGGTCAGGCTATGGAACTCCTACTGTTAATAATGCAGATGCCAGTGTAATTTAGAATGGCCATGTGAAAAATTGGTAATATGCATACAACCTTTAACTCCTAAGTGTATAGACTCAACAAAATGTGTCCGTCTGTGCGCCAAAAGTACAAGAATGTTTATGGCAGCATTATTAATGATAGTTTAAAAATGGAAATAACCCAAATATCCACCAACAGTAGAATAAAGAATTTGGAAATAAAAATAATGGACTCACGTAAATTGAGTAATGAATCAAAGAAAATTTAAATAAGGAAAAAGGGTTTTAATTCCTTTTTTCATAGCAAAGTTTAAAAAATATTGCCTGTGGTAGGTGAATTAAGAAATAGATGTTTACGTATATTTTTTAAAGTTATAAAGGCAACCATATAAAAATAGCCATTAATCTGAAAATTATATGTAACACTCAGGAAGCAGACATGAGTGGGAGGTTAGGGGTAATGTAAGTTTATAAAATCCTTCATTTATGATAGCAGGTAGTCAAGAACAGACATTATATAAAGTTGACAAATCAAGGGAAGGGAATAATATATTAATTTACAGTTATATGATAGCCACAAAAAATGTAAAAACAGCAACAATGAGCAGTGTTTGCCTTTGAGGTTGGGACTGAACAGGAGGCAGAGAGGCCAATATTCACCGCATTCTTTTTTTGTATCAACTGTTAAGCATGTGAATATATTACTTCTATAATATAAATGGTAGAAAATGTATATAAAATAAGTAAAAGGCTCTGAGTGGAAGTCCGAAGAGTTCTAGTCTCAACAAGTTGAGCTTATTGACAAATGGTTGTAGTAAAATATGAGCATATAAAATCTCTTAGAATCCTGGAATATAAGCTAAGGGAAGTGCCTGTGATTTTATTATTGAATGAAAATTAAAATCTATAGGCAATTAATTCTCACTTCAGCATAACCCCATTAATTGTTTTTGTTTTCAAATATGAATTTATGATTTACATTTTCAACACATACTAATCTATGTATAATTATAAGTATATATTACTAATTTCTAAAGATTGACTCACATGCAATAATATAATGGGTTTAGCTCTTCAAGGAAACAGAATTTTTAAAAAACATGATTATCTTTTAGAATATATCATGTAAGAACAGATCTATATAATTTAGTGAACCCACTTCGACTGGTTACGATTATTGCATAACAAATCATCCACAAACCAAATGGTATAAACGAATATGTACATTTGTTTACATATTTATATTTCCCAGATGTTTAGGTCAGGCATTCTGTAGGGCTAAGCTATGCAGCTGTCACTTGGAGTCTCTTATAAGGTTGCAGTCAGATGTAGGCTAGGGCTGTCGTCAAGGCTGCACAGGTCTGGGCACCAAGATGGCACACTCAATTGGCTAGCTGTTGATGTGAGCTGGGCATTCAAGGTCTGCCATAGCTCTCTACCAGAGTGCCTAGATATGGCCCTTCCACCTAGATGGACTCAGAGTAATAGATGGCTCACTCTAGATTGAATTTCCCAAGGGTTCAGGTAGAAGCTGTGTGTCACATAATGTCTTCTGCATGCTAGTAGTTACAAATGAGTTATAAATATTAATTAATGGGAAGCTACAGAGTCACGGAGAGGGGATACAGAACCCCGCTCTTGATGAAAGAAGTGTAAAAAACATTTATAAACACACTTTACAATCACCACATTACTCTACGGTTAAAAAAAAAAAGATGTGAATTTAAGCAAAATACAATTTTTAAATTAATGAAGTCACATTTACTTTGAGTTTCTACCTTAGTAGAATACTTTAGTGAGCCATAATAGATTAAATAACCTTCATTGGGTGGAGAAGGGGAATTACTAAGAAAAGAAAAAAAAAAGCAAACCCTTGGCCCATCTTTAAAAAATAAATATTCACCTGAAAACAAAAGGAAAACTGTACAAGTAATAAAAATTACAGAGAATGATGCAGCAATAGCCACCGAGTAAACTTAAAATACAAAATTGTTCTGTCACATTGAATAAAAGGAGCAAAGCTAAATTATAAACATCCAGGCAGAGTTTAAAATGCCTTAACTTATTAACTGAAATCCTCATGGCTCCTAATTAGTTTAGGTTAAACATTTTACCATAGACAGAGTACCTTTTCCTAAATAAACTATACTTCACCCTTAATTACATAAAATGCCTTTTTGGAAAGCCACGCATGTTATACATATATTAACTAATTCTCTGGGATCAAAATCTCAATTAAGTAATTCCTAATTGTTAAGCCAAGAATCAGAGGGTACAATTTTAATGATTAGGTGAGCTTAATTTGTGACAAATGCAAATAACTACTTTCCATTAGGACACTGGAGCAAATTATGTGTTCTATTCCTTTATGTACTTACCCACCACCAACACTAAAATTCCTATGGCCAACTGTCTTTTATTGTTTAAATAAGAAAAGGAAGAGCTGTGTAGGTGGTTGGTAACAATGTGGGTATTCAACAAAACAATCTCTTTTATTCCTTAGTGCTCCTGTTTTCTGGAACCAATCCTTAAGTCTATATCACCTCAGCTTTCTATTGGTATTATCTGTCAGTCACCTCTCAATCATGCTCTAGGTCAGCAGTTCTCAACCTTCCTAATGCCACAACCCCTTAATACAGTTCCTCATGTTGTGGTGACCCCCAACCACCAAATTATTTTCGTTGCTACTCTGTAACTGTAATTTTGCTACTGCTATGAATCGTCATGTAAGTTTCTTTTTGTTTTCCGATGGTCTTAGGCGACCCCTGTGAAAGGGTTGTTCGACCCCCAAAGGGGTCGTGACCCACAGGTTGAGAACCACTGCTCTAGGTGATCTTTGAGCTGGTTTCAGTTTATCTGGAAACCACTTAATATTTCATTAAGAACAAGATTTAGGGGGTAAAGGGAATGAGTCCTCATTCTTGGCTTCTTTAAATGGGAAATGAATGAACTCCACTGGCTGCCTCTAATGTCAAGCCTGCATACATAAAACCAAACACCAAAATATTGAGAAAGTATGAAACATGGTATTGACACAAATGTTAACTATTTATTTATTTATTTAAATTTCTAAACCATGGTTCTTAAAAAAGAAAAAAAACACACAAAAAAACCCAAACGAAAGAGAAACAGAAACTCAGTCTTGAGGTATTGAATTTCAGGACGCAAAGGAGACTGCGTGATATACTTAATGGATAAACTAGCAAACAATACCAAAAAAGTACTACGTTTTGCTCAAGGCCCCAAAGGAAGTCAATCCCCAGGCTCTTATATCCTTTCAAGCACAATGATTTTAAACATTTCTTATAAATAGCAATACTCCTTCTCCCCTTTCTTTCTACTCACCTGTCAACTAAATCTTAGAGATGAAAAAAAAACAAGAAAAAAATAAAAACACTTGGTAATTAATTAAACCATGTGCAACTGGTAGACCAGCGTTAGGGTTCATTTTCGTTGCAATGAATGAGATGTAATAAGATTGGCATTTCTAGTATTTCTCACAATGTCATCTGTGGGCTATTGGTAGATGGCACTTGCAAAAAGGGTCTTGTGGTCAAATAAATCTGGGAAACAAGCTTAAATTAAACAAAATTCTTTATATAATACTTCTCAGAATTTTTAATTTGCTATATTGTAATCCCCCATGGAGGGATATAGTATACAGTCTTATTTGAACTGGGATCATCGAGAGGACTGGAATACACTTTGAGAAAACATGAACTACCTAGGCTGAATTTGAAGTATGTTAATTATTGAACTGAAAATGACAGGGAATCCGTACTTCTCCCAGCTATGGTCCTATTTGTAAAGGGTAATTAACATAACAAGATACAATTTATTCACTGATAGTTTTAGATGATCCTGAGGTCCCAACAGCCAGTTAACTGGGGTCGTTTAATGCACTGGTGACCAATGCTTTCCACTGACTTCCTTTGTTGGTTGCATGAATCTAGTTATATACTACAAGACTTAGCCAGCTAAGATCTTAGTTAACCAGACAGCTTTACATCTACACTGAATGTCAGGGTAGTCAACATCTCAGGTAATTTAAGCTACTTATCTAATTAGAAGGCCACATTTTTAGATTTTAGCTTCCTCATTCCCCTTTTTAAAACTTTACGAGGCAATTACAAGTAGGACCGGTGTCATGAAATTAGGTAAAAAGAAGGTTTCAAAACATTCTCTCACAAAACACAAGACACTTTAAAAAAATTATTAACTGTGATGTTCACTGTTAACTCTACATATTGATTTTTTTTTATATAATAAAATACTCTCACATAGCATCATAGCTTTAAAATATTTACAAGCAGCTGTTCATTGCTGGCATGAAATAGTTTATATTTATTGTAGATAAATAGTAGCTTTTATTTTTCAAGTATGAGAATTGCAATGTTGGTTAAAATCTGATTCATAGTTTAAATGACACAATACAAAGTAAAAGTGTGTGTTTATGAAAAATGTTTAACTACAGAGGTCAAATAAATTGTTACTTTTGGATAATGTCTTGGGTTTTTCATCATTATATCAGAAAAACTGTCTATTCAGAATTCTCATATAGGTAAGGCAGTTAGGGAAAACATCAATTAATTTCTTATAAGGAAATAGTAAATATAGAAATAATTTTTAACCTAAAAAATAGGTGAATTTTCTCATTTTCTTGGAGATAGGTTAAACTTTAAAATCCCATATGCATATAAATGTCTCCTAATGTATGTTTTGGGGTTTTTCTTTATTTTTATGGCAAAATAAAAGCTTATACAGCTAACTTGGACTTTCTGTCTATAAATTTTAAACAGTTTTTTTAATTTAGGAGGGCTGTCATTTTAATTAAAAAAATTCATCTTTCCATCATAATCACTGGGAAAAATTTTTTACAAATATGCAACCAAAATTTACTAATACAGAATTTCCAAATTTAATGGAAAAAAACAATGTAACATAAAATTCATTGTCTGACTTCCTTGAAGCTCTTGAATATTTTTGTACTGTGAAATTCAATGTAAAATACCAATAGGGCTAGAAGAGATGGTCTCATTACAATATATTATGTACAATGCCCCATTGAAAGCCACATCAAATTATAAGTAGTAATGTTTTTAAAAGGCCATCTCATATCATCCTCTTTATTCCAGAGTCATAATGAAAAAATTATTTATTAATGACTTTGATTTATAAAATTATACCCATTGCAATTTTTCGCCTTTGGGCACTAGAACAAAGTTAAAAACATTCAGTGAGCTACAGAACACTTAACAATTATAAGAGCAGTCAGCAGCACCATAAATCACAATTATTCTGAAACAATACACCAAAAATTCAATTTAAACTGATAATGTATCATTTAATTATATTTTGATGTAGAGCAACATTTGTCTAAATGACCTAGGAAAACATGGAGTCTTGGAAGATTGTTTTTATTAAGAAATAAATTGGAGAGCTGGTTTTTTTCTGTTGTTTGTTTGGTGTTTTTTGGAGTGTGTCTGAAACAAAAGGGCAGTGTGAGTCTTTGGGTGCCACCATTTACAGCCTAAAGAGAAGCCAGTTTCTCAACATTCGTAGATTTTGTGATGTACAGTGAATAAGAGAACCCTATGTAACTGCTGCTGCTAACCGCTAACCTTCTTGACACACTGAACAGTCATAACTACTAAGAGCTCACTTGATCACAGTATTTTCACCAGAAATGATATAGAAGGCAGAACAACTAAATCAGCACCATTTTCTAGGAACATAAGTCACTGTTCATCCTGGATGGAATAGGCAATAAGCTCATATGATAGTTCTTCCTAAGTAGTTACATAAACCAGTACTAAACTCTGCTTTCAAATTCCTCAAGATAGAATGAGATAATTCCCTCACATATTAGCAACTTTTAAGACTTCAAATAAGTAGGAAACCCTGGATACATGCAAATGTGTTACAAAATATATTTTCTTAGCACAAAATTTGATTGAAGTCCTTTCCAAAATCTTCCTTTATAGTTAATAAGTCTGTTTTTATTCAAATAGACAATTTGCAGACTAATACAATTATTTCAGAAAGCATTATGTAAGTCAAGCTTTTTTATTCAAATATTCTGAATGTAATCTTAAACCTACTAATGAGAAGCCCTATGGATCAATGTATACACTGGAAAAAAAAATCCACATTTAAATACAACAAACAATGGTTATTTAAAAAAACAAGCTCCTAAAATGTCCATTCAGATTAGCTATGTGTTGAACAGCCTTTCTATTTGATGAGATTGCAATGCATTTTCTATAGATGATGTTAACAAAATAAAAAGGAATATCTGCAAGTTAGGTCACTTGTAGGTATGGCTATCATGAGAATAATACCTACAGCTTCAATATGTTGTTTATAACCAATGAAACTGAAAAAACATTAGGGATAATTGTTCATTTTCCTTACTTGGAAACGTTTCAGGCTTTGTACATATCTTTCCGGTAGTAGCTACAGATGTCATACATGTGCCTAGGGCTTTTTAATGGTTTCCTGTTCTAATAGTTGGTATGAATCTAACAAAGTATGGACTATCCTTGCCCTTTTAGGGAAAGAGGGGAAAAGCAACAAGAAACCTAATCAGGTCTAAAAATGAGTTTATCCTATTTTGTACAAAGAAAACAGAGTCTGGGGAAGATAAACTAATTTCCACCAGTTTCTGCCTACCACATATACACTAACTCAATTTAGATTGATCTGATAATGTCTAAAGACTTACTACCAAGACACAAATTTACTATATACATTTGGACTTCTTTTTTTTTTTTTTTCAAAAATAGTATGAGATGAAATGTTGTCTAATCTTCTTTTAATTTTATTTTAGTTTTATCTTGGTTTCTTACTTCAAAGCGAATAAGTTGTTCTTTTCTTTCTTTTTTTTACATCTTTTCAAAATTTACCACAGCAGGACAATGCCAGAACCAATTTTATATGTAACATGACATTAAATAACAGGATGATGAATTTTAAGAAAACATACTCAGATTTATTTGAAAGATGCTGTGTATGCAGGAGGGGAATAAAATAGAAGCTTTAATTTACACTTTAAAATTGTTTTAAAAGTAGCCAATTTTCACGTATAAAAATAACTCTTTATTGAATTCTAGGGCACTGAAAACATAATTGCAGTAGTAACCAATAGAACTAAATCTTAATTTTATTAAAAAAATCCACTCATTAGCATTTGCCAATAATTTTCATGTTAAATTTCAAGGGCAGAGTTTTAAAAATTCAAAAGATATATCCTAATTTATAAAAGTAGTCAGGACTTGGTAAAATCATTTAATTCCTCAGAAACAGTATCTGCAATATTTACTGAACAGTTACTATACACCATATACTAGGCAAATAATAAACACCAGGACAATATTTTATCCTCAATTAACTAAGAGTGAATCTCCTACGTAATATGTTAATTTTAATAATCTGACAGATATTGTTTTTCAAAAACTGTATTATCACTGTTACCAAATAAAATATAATTAAACTATGAAAATATGGCCATAGCAAGTAATATAATTTTTTAAAAAACAGTAAAAGACACAGTTACAGAGAAGGATATTTTCTTTTTTACCATGTTCAATTTTCCTACTTAAAATAATTTTTTACTATGATGAGAAAATTAGTACTTAAAATAGCTAAACTATAAACTCTGTTATATTATTTAGCCAGTGATATGAAGTAGAATTTGGATGTCTCTTCTTTTAATACAGTCTTAATTATTTTACTTATTAAATTTACAAGTTTTAAAATAATAGCATTGATAATTACTACAAACAAAATATATACCATCAAAGTGTTTACAAGTACAACTTTACAAAAATGTAGGCAGTCCTTAATGTAGAATTCTTGAAAATATTTCTTAATACCCATGATTTACTAATGACAGAAACAGTCTTAAAATTATATCTTATATTTCCTTATAAAATAAATTAAAAAGTTTATTTTTATGTGTGAGATTACATAGATTCATAAGAATACAAGAATTCGCTCAATTTGTACCTAAAATGTTAATAAAGATCAAAAGTATAGATGCCCTGTACAATGAAAAAGACTTTGCTTTATGATACTATATCTCATTAATAATGCATAGTATTCATTTCCTAAAAAAGAGGAAATTGGGATTGTTTTCCACTTATTTTATTTAAAAAATATCATTAGTGACTTCTAGCAAAGAGATAGCAGAGTAGATAGGATTTGATATCACTTCTACTTAAAGCACACAGAAAAAAAAAAGATAAAAGATATACATAAAAAAAAAGAATCCCTAAAAAGCAAGCTTTACTCAACAACAAGACAAAAACTATAGTATACCAGAAACTAAATAAAAATATAAAGTGGTGAGTGGGACCCAAACTATAGACTTGCTGGACTATGAAAGAATAGGTTGAGAGATCCCAATGAATGTCTAAAAATAATTCCAGAAGAAGAAAGTAGAGAATATGGTGAGGAATCACTGTAGAAATAATAGCTGATAAAATTTTAAGAACAGAGGGAAGACATGAGTCTTCAGGTTGAAATTCTATCTCAAATAACAAACCAAATATGTGTACACACACACACACACACACACACACACGCACGCACGCACGCACGCGCGCGGTCTTACAATTAAGTTCGTGAACTTGCCACTATGCATTTACATTGGCAGCACTGTACAAACCAAACAGCTCAGTAAGGTTTCATAGCCTTGGTATATCAGTGTCTCACAGATGTGTTTGTGTTGACGTGTGGTGATGTCTTGCTGAGTGGCGTTCATTATTGTTGTTGCATTTGTTTTGTGTGCCATCGCGAGAATGTCTGAGCTTGAATTAGAGCAACGAATAAACATTAAATTTCTTGTTAAACTTGGCAAGAGTGGAAGTGAAATCAGAAACATGTTAGTCCAAGTTTATGGGGATACTGCCATGAAGAAAATAGCAGTGTACAAATGGATTAAACGTTTTTCTGAGAGGAGAGAATGCGTCACCGATGAAGAGAGGTCAGGTGGCCAATAACGAGCAGAGCTGACAAAAACATTGCAAAAATTCATCAAATTGTCGTCAAAATCATTGGCTGACTGTGAGAAGCACAGCAGACCAAGTAAACATGGATAGAAAAACAGTTAGGAAAATCCTAACTGAAAATCTTGGCATGAGAAAGATGTGTGCAAAAATGGTCCTGAGGAGCTCTTGCATCACAACAATGCACCAGCTGACACAGCACCGTCTGTGAGGGAGTTTTTAGCCAGTAAACAAATTTTAACTATTGGAACATCCTCCCTACTCACCTGATCTGGCCCCGAATGATTTCTCTCCTTACCTGAACATAAAGGAAATATTGACAGGAAGACATTTTGATGACATTCAGGACATCAAGGGTAATATGACGACAGCTCAGATGGCCAATCCAGGATAAGAGTTCCAAAATTGCTTTGAAGGGTGTACTAGGTGCTGATGTCAGTGCATAGCTTCCCAAGGGGAGTACTTCAAAGGTGACCATAGTGATAGTCAGCAGTGAGATATGTAGCACTTTTTCTAGGATGCATTCGCAAACTTAATTGTCAGACTTTCTGTGTGTGTATGAATATATATTGGGGGTGTCAAAAAAATGTATACAAGTGGACACTTTGGTCAATGTTGCTCAAGCAGTAGTTTGCCATAATCAGAAGTGTCTGGACACTGATGGTAACCACTTTGAGCACCTCTTGTCATTGCAGAAGTCAAACATGACTTTTAGTCATCTTTAGTTATCAGTATATATTGAGTATTACAATTTTAATAATTTTCCTTTTTTAAAACGTGTAAACATTTTTTGGCACCGTGTGTGTGTGTGTGTGTGTGTGTGTGTGTGTGTGTGTGTGTGTATAAAATATCAAGAATAAAGAGAATGCATACCTTCCACCAAAGAATGACAACAGAGTTTCATCAGCAATAGATTGCCAGTAGACAATGAAAATAATACCTTTAAAGATTTGAAGAGAAATAACTGTCAGCCTAGAATTTCATACCCAACTGAGCTATCATCCAAGAGTTAGGGCAAATTAAAGGCATCTTTTGAAATCATGTCTCACAATGAATTTGTTTCACTTATGCACTCTCATAGAAATAGTTAAGAAAGCACTTCAGCGTTTCTTTTTTCCTAAGTCAATTCATGGGAAGGCAAGATTCATACAAGTATAAAAATTATTCAAACAGGTTGCTAAGTCTAATTAACTAATTATTTTTAATGTTAATTACCAGTGTTTTGAGCTTAAGGAAAAGATAAAACTGAAATCTATGACAACAATTAACAAGAAGCATGAGGGTACTAATCAGTAAATGGAGAGTGTAAAAGTGACAGTCATGTTTGGAAAGACAGAAATTCTGAATAACAAAAAAAATATTTTAAAAATTACTATGTGCATGTATGTGTGAATCCCCCTACACACACACACACACACACACACACACACACACTACAAAGAAAAAAAGATTTATTTCAAATGACTTTCGATAGAAATACTTTGATGTTGTATCTTTTGTTGTTCGTAGTAACTATCAATCACATTATTTTGAAACTTTTAAAATTGTAGCATAAATCAAATGCATAATTATGTTAAAGTTAATAGCAATCAAGACTTTTAGGGTGAAGAGGAGAAATTAGAAAACCACAGAAATGAAACTGAATGCTAAAACTCATTAGAGATATTGATTTGAACTCAAGATTCTACGTACATATATTCATATGTTTTCTAACTTTGGCCAGAAACTGATGTAGAAGTAATGTACTCTAGGGAAAAAAGGTGCACGCCTAGGACTTTGATTGTGATTCAGGTCCATATCATTCTCCATAGATCTTTGGAGACAAGACTGATGTCAAGTCTGGGGCAAGGAGGGTATAAGGTGATATTGGGAAACCTGTTCCAAAAAGCTAGGAAGCTTATAAAAATTAAGAGTCATGTTAAGAACCTAGAAGCTAGTGTAAAGGGGCTTCCTATGCACCAAACTGAGGCATCAGAAAGAATGAGTAATTGATTAAAACACGCTATATCTCTGAAAGTCTGAATGCACAGTGATAAGAAAGAAAGAGAGAAAATTCACATCACTGTTTGGCATTTTCATGAAACAAATTATTTACTTTGAAAATCATTTAGTCGTTTAAAGCAAAAAAATCAAGCATTTTTTTCCTACATTACTAGTATAAACTATACTTCAGAGTAATCAAATGGCTTCTGCTAAAAGCTGGAAAAAGCACTATTATTATAAAAGAATGCTAGCAAAGGTAGCAGAAATGAAGTAATTTTAAAAGCATCACATTATAATAGTTAAAGAAATCACTGTATCAGGATAAAATTATGAAATGTTATAAAAACTGACAGTAACTAAACATAGTACCAAAGTTAGTTCATAAATAATTATTTCTGGTTACAAGTAGAACAAATTCACATTTGCAATGGAGGGATGAGGCTATGACCTTAATCTAATAATCAAATTTAGGTCACTAATGGTGAAAAACAAAACAAAACAGAGATTATGTGTCTTTTGATCTGATACATAAGAAGTATGTATCAACTATGATATAATCTTGCTAAAAACATTTAACTTAAATTTAATCGAGCCTTTCGATACAACTTCCAGCTAACAGAGATTAGAGGAACAAGTCAAATTATCACAAGGAAGCAATCAAATCCATAAAACATGGCCTACTGAAGGGCAACTGGTAGGTTTCTCTGCAGGTCAGTGTCATAAAGAAAGAGCCTACACTGGGTCACAGAGATGTTAAGGGCATAGCAATCAGATGCATGGCCTTGGGCTACATGTGTGGTCTTAATCTACATTTTAATTTAAAACCATATTTGGAGGACAATTTGGAAAATTTTAATATAGATTAGGTATTAGATACTATTAACATCATTCATTTCCTGGGGTTTTCGAATGTTATGTTTACAATATAGAAAAGATTTCTATTTTTTTGAGAGACGCATGTAAGTTTTTGCGGGCCGTATGTCATGGTTTCTGTCTGGCAAGGGAGATGCACCACTGGTCACCGGCTACTGGGCAACACGGCTTAGGTTGGTTTCACAACCTCACATAGAATGGGTTCAGGAACAGGGGTGGGGACTTTAAGCCAGGGGGGCAGGAAGAAGGGAGAGAGCACAGGCTCCTTGATCATTCCACCGATCCCAGGGAAGGCTGAGTGGGGCCAGGGTATTCAGCAGAACATGCCATGGGTAGGCCTCACAGGACGGGGCCTGTACCCCCTATTACTCTATTTATAGGACAGAGTGTGAGCACAGCTTGTCAGTGACAGGATTAAGGAAGCCACTCAGCACCAGGCAGGGCAGAGTGTGGATGCCAGCTCTTTACTGTGGTGCTGTGCAAAAAGCCAGCTGCCTTTTACCTGGAGACCTTGGGACTCCAGAGTTCTCCTGTGTCTGCTGCTGATGCAAGGGAGCCACTTGTCCCACTGAAAATGAGTTCAAGTGCAGCTCTACTCTCTCATGGTGAGGCCGAGGGCTCTGGTCCTGGCCAGCTTATTTTCTAGGCAACAGGGGTTGAGCCCATATGGTCATTTCAGCCAATTCTGCCTGCTGTAGCGAAGTGTTTCAAATCTACTTCAAAATAATAACATTTACAGTGCTAAAATTCATAAGTAACTCGTAAAAAATTACAAATAAAATTTATAAATTTGAAACAAACAAACAAATGGGGGCTATCAGTCCAAGGTTAATCAGAAGTAAGACCAAACGGAAAAATAATCACAATAATTTTAAACAAGTTGGACTAATCTATTTCAATACATAATCACATTGGGTTTAAAATACACTCTATCTGCATATGCGCCTTATGCGCCCACCTACATGCCTCAAGTCAATCACACCGAGAGGCTGGAAACAAAGGAACAGAAAAATACAGGAGGAACACTGTAACCAAAGCAAACTGGCACTTGCAAATATATTAGACAAAATAGAATTTAATGAAAAATTACTAAAGAGAGAAAGTTTAAACTAAAGAAAGCATCAAAATGATGTAACAATCATCTCTTAGTGTCAACAGTTAATCATATAGTCTCAGCTTACATAAGACAAAAATCTCACAAATTTGGAAGCAGAGTTTGACAAATGTATAACCATCCTTGGAAATTTCAGTACACTTTGATCAGAAGCCAGAAGATGGTGCAAATTAAAAAAAAGTAAGTATATAGAGTATTTGAAAAACAAAACGAACAATCTTAAGGTAATAGAGAAACAAATAGGAGATATGCATTTATTTTAATTATACATTAAACATTTACAAAATTAACCATACACTAGATCACAAAACAGCACCACAAATTTCAAGAAATCAGTATCATATAAATCTCTTTGTGGATGCTGTGATTAAATTAGCAACGGGTCTAAAGTGATATGTCCATAAACTTTAAACAGTATTACTAGGTATTTCATAGGGTAAAATCATAATGGAAACCAAAGTAGTGTGAAATGAATTACAAATGAAGCTACTGTGTATCAAAGATTAACGGATGCAGCTACAGTAGTTGTGTTTTGATGAGAAGCAAACACATTTTAAGTATATTTATTTAAAGCAAGAAAGTGAAAATACTATGTAAGAAGTCATAAAAGTACAAAAGAAAATACATATTTCTTTCTCTACTCTTACTTTACTTAAAACTAATGTAAAAGAAAGAAAATAAGAGAAGTTAATAAAATAGAAAAGAAAGAATAAAAGACATAAAAAATCAAAAGCTGTTTCTTTAAAAACAATTCTAAAGAAAACTAATCATATAGACAAATCTCTATTAAGACAAAGAAAAAAAATAGAAAATGTACAAATTAACAACACTAGGGATGGGGGCAGAGAACATAACCACACATATACCAGAGATTATTTTAAAATTCTAAGGTTATTTATACCAACAAATTTGAAAACTTAAGACAATATACATAAATTTCTGGAAATTTTTTGAATTGGCAACATATTGTAAAAATTATGTAGACAAAACAGAAAATCTGAATGAGCCACCTCTTCCTATGACACACTCTACTGACAAAAAACAAATAAACAACACACACACACACACACACACACACACACGGTCCCAGACTGAGCAGGCGAGTTTAAGAGAAACACCATCCTAATTCCAAACACAAACTGCTTCAGAGACTAGGGGAAAAAACACAGTCAAAGCTTCCCTACCCATTCAGTGAAGCTGACATAGGTATGTAAGGCATAAGGCCCAAACCAAAGAAAGAAAATGCACAAAATAAAAATATAGAACTATTTCAGTTACACAGATGATAATATCCCAAATAAAATATTAGCAAGTTGAATTAAGCAATGAAACAGAATATATCATGACCAAGGAATTTTGACCACGGGAATGCAAAGGCGGCTGGATATCAGGAAATGGACTGATGTAACACGTTCCTTTTAATGATTAAAGAATAAAAATTACCACCTAAATAAACACAGAAATAACATCTGATGAATAATATTCATTATTTTAAATGGCACTACAATACCAAAAAATAAAATAAAAATTGATCCCAACACATGCCCCTTAAAAAAATTTATGGGCGAAGTAAATGCTTAAATATAAAAAATGAAACAAAATTTCAGGAAAAATAATATTGGAAAGTATCATTGTGACTCAGAATAGGAAATTATTTCTGTAAAACACACATATGCACAATAATAAAGCTAATAAACACAAATATATTAATTGAAAACAGGTCTGTAATAAAAAAAATAAGTTAAAAAAGATAAGTCATAGACTGGGAAAGATATTTTCAATGCCCAAAAGCAAAAACTGCTTCGTGCTCAAAATGCGAATTAAAAAAAAAACACACAATAGAAAAAAAATGGATTCAAGAAGATCTGGCGAAGATTTTTTAAGATGATTTCATCCTATTTCCCTTCCAGTCAGAAGAGCTGGTATGTTCAGGTACACAACTTCCCCACCTTTCCTGCACTGCATGGGATTTAAAGGGAGTCAACCCCAAGACAGTTTCAACTCTTTCATTGTCCTCTTGGTCACTTAAGATAATGAAAAACGGAAAATAAAAGACATACTCTTTGAAATCAGATGTTTTAGAACTAAAGAAAATCAGTAAAAGTTGGAAAATAAAGGGTAGAAAACCAGGTTTCCTTATTACAAATTCTTAAACTGAGAATTAAGATCATTGATAATTTCCAAACACATATCAATTTTATAATCCTATCAATATTATATGAACACTCCCATTTTAATCATGTCCAATCTTTCTCATTTCACAGATGAAGAAAATGTTCTTGGGAAGTTAAGCACCTTCTCCAAGGCAACACAATTCAGTCTCTAAGCTGAGACTGGGGCCTTTCCCATGCTGGGTGTGTCCCAATTCCTAGCCTACAGAACAGCTGTTATTGTTTAACTTGAGCACATTGTATTCTTAACTCAGGTAGAAATAGCCAAAATTATCTCCTGTTCTGCGTTTTCTGCTTGGCTGATTCCTCCATCGGTGCAGCCTTCCATGAGAGTCAGAAAACCTATCCTAACTGCTTTACCAGAAACAAATTTCTTTCCGTACTTGATGTTAGCCATGCAACCAAATGTCAGAACTCCTGCCAGACAAAGAAATGCTAAAAGCGCAGGTTATCCTGTTCAACACAATCAGATTAAGATTAGTGCCTCAGCCAAACAGAGAACAGAATATGCACAGTATCTGTGGGGAAACTTTATCTGTTTTTATATTTGGTGAATGTCAGTTAGTTCCTTGAGATACATTAACTTTTCCAGACCCAAGAGAGTCTGTGTCCTAAATTATTGCTTCTGTGGCCTGAAACAAAATTCCTTTTTCTAGGGAGATGGTTAGGTGGTGGTTGTTTTTTGTTTCCTTTGTCTACTTATTCAATGAGGTGGATGATACTAAACATAATCTATTAAATGGGAATGAATAAAAAAAAATACATGTGTGTGTCTTAAATAATGTATCATGTCAAGGTGTCTTTATGGTCATGTCAAATTATCCTATTTTTAATAAGTCTTTTCTTTCCTCTGAAAGTCTACTTTCCTCTTCAACAGAATGTCTGTCTTACTTGTTCTTCTTCCCCTTTTTTTTAAAAACTTGACAATTTCATGCAAAATGTCACAGTTAATTTATTTTTCACAACTTCGGTATGTTTACTAATTTGTCACATACATTGTGATCTTTACACTTTACCTACTGCGTCTTTGAATAAATTCATGGAGACTGTTTCTAAGGGTTTCTTCCATCTGTGCACCAGTGTTGAAACAGCTGACCACACCTGGTGCTCAAGCAGCGTGTTCCACAGGCCAGGTCCAGTCTCTATCATTTAATTTCACACCAATATCCCATTGCATTGGAGACTGCAAAAGGTACTCATGTGCGATGCAGATTCTCCGGACCCTACTCTCAAAGATTCTGATTCAACAGGCCAGGCTCTAGCCCAGGAACGGGCATTTCTGCAAACTCCTCAGGTATGTCTGAGGCAAGCAGTCTATTGATTACTCTTTGAGAAACAGTGAATTCAGAATAGTTCTCTTCTGTCCAGCAAGGTCTGGCTCTGCCCAAACACTACTTGCATATCCTTGTTGATATGAATTAAATCGCTGAATTCTGCATGTCTATCTAATGCTCATCCTTCAAGGCATCTTTCTCCTTGTACCCTCCTTGACCACCCTGGCATAGCGCTCTCCTTGAACTGACAACACTCACTGCCATTTCGATTGTTTACACCTGCAGTTGGCTCTGGGTATCCATCTACTGCAGCGGTTCTCAACCTGTGGGTCGAATGACCCTTTCACAGGGGTCGCCTAAGACCATTGGAAAACAAAAAGATATTTACATTACGATTCATAACAGTAGCAAAATTATAGTTATAGAGTAGCAATGAAAATAATTTGATGGTTGGGGGTCACCACAACATGAGGAACGGTATTAAGGGGTCGCGGCATTAGGAAGGTTGAGAACTGCTGATCTACGGGAATGTCTGCCCAGTCCTCCCCATGCTGGAACCTGCTCTTCCCTTAATGGAACCATGTGGCAAATGTTGCATGGCTATAGACTATGCCTTCCATCCCCATTGCCATGGCTGATTTAAAGTAGCCATGGCTTAATTAAGACTGCTTTCCTGGAGCCTACAAAAATAATTACTGCCTCCCTGGAGAATGGAAAACTGGAATTGTTAGCAGCCATGTTTCCCTATGTTGAGGAGGCTGGACTACAGATAAACATGATGAAACCTGTGAAAGAATAAAGCAGAGACAATTACTTGTGATTCTAGGGTTTCCTGAAGCCAAGCTGCATCTCTCACTTCCCAAGATGTGGGTATTCAACATACTCATGGATTAGGTGCAACATTCTCAGGGAAAAAAAAAAAAATTGCCCCTCATTTTTTGACTGAAACATTTTTTAATGGTACTTTTGTCACTGTAAATTGAAAGAGTTCTTAAACTGTTATTAGTATATACAATGTAACTGTGTGCTCTCTAATGTGATTATAAGTTACTTAAGCGCTACACTACTTTGCCTCCCTTTTCCTTCTCATCCAACAGTTTCTATTCCACTTTCCTCTACTGAAACTGCTTTTAAAAGGGTATTGACGGCTTCAAAGCTCAAACTCCTATCTCTTGATTTCCAGGCAATTCCACTTGTGTCTCTGACTACAGACTGATTGTGAGTTCTGTGCATCGGCTGGTAGAACACTAATCTAATTCACTACACCAAAGTGAAACCTGGGAATTATCCTTGACGTCTCTTATATGTTCTATCGCCTTACGCAAGATCCATGGGTTTTATTTCCTAAATATTTCTGCCATTTAATAGCTTTATGACTGAGCAATTTGACCTTAATCTCTCTGCCTCTCGTTTCCTTATCAATAAAATGGGAATATAAATAGTAACTACATCATAGGACTAGTATGAAGATCACATAGAATGATATATTTGAAGCACTTGGAATGATGGCTGGTACAAAGTACTCGTACGTGTGGTTGTGGATATTTGGATGTTAGTACCGAATAAATCACTGAGTTTATACTCGTATCCATAAAGAGGTCTTTGCCACCTGTGTCCTGAGTCATACGTAACAAATTCCTATGTATTGTCTCATCTCTCTGCGAAGGTGAACCTGTAACCTCTCTCCTTAAAATTCTTCAGTGGTCTTGCATCACATACAAGTCAAGCTCCTACTTGTGACATAGATGGTCCTTCCTGATTTGGCCCCTCATCTCTGAGCACTCTCTCAGAAAGGCCAAAAATGTTTGTAATTTCTCAGGAAAAACCTCGCAAAGACCATCCTTCTATCGCTCTTATTTTTGTAACCTGGTTAAAATGCATTTTCCCATGAGTTGGCCTGGTTGACTCCTATTCATCCTTTAAGACTCAGCATTCCCATAAAATTTCCTTCCCTCCAGAATTATTTTCAAATTCCCCTGTCAGTTTGCCATATTTTCCTTGTACACAGGAAAATCACTGCACCTGCCATATTATATCATCATTTCCATTTATATGTCTGCACTCCTCAATGGATGAGGGAGAAAGAACACATAAATGAGGGCTCCTAGGGGAAGGCCTATGTTTTATTCATCTTTTAATCTCTAGCAAAAATCATGGTACTGGGCACGATGGTTGTTAAATGAAGGAAGACATTAGGAGCTGTTTCGCAGAATCAGTCCAACATGATGGATAAAAGATCTCAGAAAACTCACATGGCCAAATGTGGGAAAATATTATGAGAGCTTGACACAGCATTAATTTTCCGCAGTGGTCTCCAGGTATAATATGAGTTGGGAATCATGCAGTGAGCTAAAAGTACATCACATTTTTCTCCTTAATAGGACAGAAGAATTTTATCCTAAAAATTGATGCTTAAATTCATGGCTTTAAAATATTTACTTTTGCATGTTATTTTTGGCTCACCAATTTGAAAAAGAGCAAGAATTTTAAAACCAAAAATCAGTTTGGCAATTTCTAAGGTAAATTGTTTTACATTACATGATGCAATACATCAGTTTAACTATATGGTAAAAGAAAAACAAAACATTTCACCTGAAGGGTTTCTATAGCACGGGGTTCAGTCATATAAGAAATGACTATAACATGCTTTCACAATCTATCTGCATCAGTACTAAAAGTAACTAAAGAAAAAAATAGAAGCAGGAGCACTAGGAAGGATATTTATGGAAATTCAGTAAATGTATATCTGGTCCCAGATAAACATTTTCCTGTTAGTCATCTGTGTAATAGATCATACTTGCAAAAGCCTCACATTTCTAGTTTATCTACTTATCAAAAGAGGTTTAGAAATGTACAGAAACTCATATTTTGACATTATGTGGTCATTTTTGTAGGTTCTATAATTACTCTTCTAAATACACACAGATAATTAAATTCAATTACATATTTTCAAATTGTTAAGAAAGCATGATCAGAGGCTGAACTTGGATGCCTATCATCATTTCCAAACAAATTCCCTCCCCCACCGTTGTCATTATGTTTAAAATGAAAGAAGCTGGAAAGTGACTTAGAGGGATTGAATCTGATCTATATTAAAAATGCAGAAATGGCATAATGCCCTCAGAGGTCTATGTCTGCCTGCTCTGTTTTATTTTGTGATAATAGATATAAAATACAGATAAATACATTTTATGCTAAATAAAGTCCATTTGTTCACCATTTCAGTGAATGGAAAAAACACAAAAATATACTACACATTACCTTTAAAAAAACACTTGATTCTTCACTTAAGGACTGCCTTTAAAATACTGTCTCTAGATAAAACATTAACCTGTTAGAAAATGAGAATCTGTTCATCGTTTTTCTTTCTTTCCATATTCTTTTATTCATTCATTCATTCATTCATTCATTCATTCATTCAATCAATCAGTTATTACCTAGCATATACTAAGGGTTAGGCTACAAGGATAAGAAGCACATTCTCTGCTTTCAGTACACTGCCACACTAGGGGACAGAGGGAGACATACAAATATAAATGATATGTGTTCATAACACAAGTATGAACCTTTCTCCTTGAGGGACAAGGGGCACAGCAGGACTTGAGGCGGGAACAGCTCGCTCGAGCTCTGAGCACAGGAGAGCTTGCCTGAGTTAGGAAAACAGCACGAGATATGAGAGGCACCAGTACAGTGCTGTCTAGGTGTCTTGCGTCTGACCTCTGATATTTTGGTCCTATATTAAATACTGCTTCCACCAATAATATTTTCATCATGATCTCAACAAATGCCATATCATTCATTACTTTAAAAATGATTGCTGCAATGGCAATGAACTTATGCCAGGGAGTAGGGCTTCGGGGAAGGATTTTTAAAGGAGGTGTTTAGTCTTAACAAATGGGAAGTTATCGGCCATGCAGGCAAGTGAGAAAGGTGATTCAAGATAGAGGGGACAGAAAGAGGAAACCAGGAGAACTGCAAGGGACGAATGACATGTTTGAGCCATTTGAAATTGCTGTGTTCCTTAGTAGCCCCTCCTTTTCTGTTTCCTTCTAGATTTTCAATATAAACAAAATGTTTACAAGGAAGAGAACCATTTCACATCATGAGAAGAAAGCCAGGGCTGAATTTGTTGATGCAGTTCCAATATCGCCTTAAGAATTGCTCTTCAGAGAGATTTTTTTTCTTTTTCTTTGAGTTTTGTTTTATGTTCAAATTAAAAGAACTTGCAAGTGTCTCTATAAGCAAAAGATGCTCAACATACATTTAATGTTCAACTTTGGAAAGAGTGTATATATTTTTTCTGTGTGCTAAGTGTCTTTCTTAAATTAAAACTAAACCTGATCCAATTCAGCTTTAAAAAAAAAGATTACTCCGAGAATGACTTCTATAGTCTAACTTATCCTACCACCCTTTCCTCCTTCATGTGTGGCACAAATCAAACACATATTTTTAAAAACCATATGTAGTACTTACCGTGTGTTTTAAGAATTTTTATAATCACTTATTTTTCAATGCAACCCTATGAGATAAGTACTGTTGTGATCACCATTTTATAGGTTAGAAAAGTAAGACCAAAAGAAGAGAAATAGTTGACAAAAATCAGCCAGCTAGTCCATGGTAGAACTAGATTTGAACCAGGTGTCAAGCTTCAGTCCACGTTCTTAACCACTCTAGCCTTCTGCCTCTTGCGGATCTCAACTCCTTCCTCCCACTCTAGCACTTAATGAAGTCATAATAATTTGAGTTCAAAGGATGAATTTCCAATCTGAACTTCATGGGAAATTATTTATGGTGATTGTTTTCTCTAGTCCACCTAAGTCTTTTACAGACCTTCCAGGCAGATCTGTTTGCTACCCATTCCTGGGATGGTGACCAACCTGCAGAAAAAGTACCTTTCTCTCATAGAACTCACAGAGTATGATGGGGGAAAACTGTATTTATAATGTCCAATGCACAATTTCATGTGGTCATGCGCCAATCACAAAAGACCCTTGTGGTTTTCCATCCATAACCATGTTTTCCAACTCAAACAGATGCCTTTCTGGTTTCGGGACCCTAAATGGGCTCTCCATACATGACCCTAGTGAAACTATCATCATGATTGGATTTCTTAATACTGGATTCACATTCATGATGTTAGTTAAGAAGCAAAAAATAAAAGCTAAGGCTAGCTGTAGCTTGTGTGTGCATGCATATTAATTCAAGTCATTTCCCTTTCATTACATTGCACACATTAGAAATTTGGTAATTAGAAAAGACCTGTAATTATCAACATTCATTATTATCACTATTATTAACATATATTAAGTACCCTCAGCCTGCTAAATGCTATACTCAAGATAAAAGGCATTAACCTTTCAATTCCACTGTGAGCAAGCTAGAAGACAATCTTCTTCTTCCAGACAGGGAACAAAATTATACTTGCCTAACTTGACAAAGAGCCAATGGATGAGTCAGAGATAAAACCTAGTTGTCTTAGCCACTAGATGACTGGATAAACAAAGAATGGCTATACAAATCTGCCACTTTAAGCACATCTGAATCTATTCTCCCTAAATATTTTTAATGCCTGCATTAGAGATTTTGTGGTGGCAAATCTTTCTGCTTCATAGGGATGTCTAAACTGTATAAACAGTCCAGTCATTTGAGACAAACTTTACAACACAAATTTTGGCATCGTATAAAACAATTACCATTTTTGGTAAAAAAAATAAAATAAAGTGTGACTATAAAACGATGAAGTGAATTATTTTAGGAGGAGGCTTATAAAATGGCTTTGAAGGCTGTTTCAAATGAGGATTGCCCAAAACATTTGAACAATGGAAGCATCAATAGGACAAAGTATAGATTCTAGCATGGTACTTTCAAGGGTAATGTTTGCTTTGAGTGCTAGAATGAAAAGGGATTATAGTTTGGATAAAGACTTATTTGAATATCCTAGCACTGCTACCTATTAACTATATAATCTGGGGCAAATGAGTTAATTTGTTTGAGCCTTAGCTTTTTCATCTACTAAACAGAGCCAACAGGGCTGAACTTGCAAATTTTTATGGGATAAAATAAGACATTTGAATATATATAATAGACTGTCCACATCTGATACGAACTTGGAACTAAGCAGAGAAAGCCCCTCCCTCCATGATACCCTGGGTAGTATTACCTGGCCATTTGTTGGCCAACCTAGCACACAGATTAATGCTATTAAAACTACAATTAAATTGCTTCGTGGTTTAAATAGGTTATTATGTGGTCAGAAAATGCACTCCGTTTCTTACATAAATCTTTTATAAGCACCCCCTGTTCTTTAGGCACAATGCTTTATGCTGTGTATGCGGATGAAACTCAGATCCACCCCCAAGGAGCTCAGAGTCTAGTAAGGAAGATATAAATTGTGGCAAGTGGTAACATGAGGCAGAAAGAATTATAATAAAGACATGCCAGCATGCCACGAGTAGGAAGTAGTTAATTCTGTCTGTAACAGAGAGGGGTTAGGGAAGGATTAGTAAAGAAGCAGACTGTGGAGACCATTGTACTGGATTCTGAAAGAAAATTAGACATTCACTAGCAAAAAGGGGGATAATTACACTTGCCATTCACCTGGCAAAATAAACAGCTGGGTAAAAACACACAGACAGAATCATTCTTTGCACATGTGAGAAATTGCATTCTTGGGGTACCTAATGTGATTCAGCTAGAGGCGAAGCAAAACATATAGGCTGGGGTTAGGTTGTGAAGTCATGCCAAGAACCCCAAAACAAACCCTTGCTTACATGGTCAAATGGTTTTCGACAAGAGTACCAAGACCATTTGATGTAGATAAGGCAGTCTTTTCAACAAATGGTTCTGGAAAACCTAGATATTCACAAAATATAAAGTCGGGCCTTTACCTAATACCATATACAAAAATGAACTCAAAATGAATCAAAGACCTAAACATCATAACTGAAACTATAGAACTCTTAGAACAAAGCACAAGCCAAAAGCTTCACAACACTGGCGATGGCAATAATTTCCTGGAGATGACACTAAAGACACATGCATCAACAAAGTAGACAAATTGGACTTCACAAAAATGACAAACTTTTGTGCATCAATGGACACTATCAATAAAGAGAAAAGGCAAGCTATAGAGAGAAAATATGTGTGAATCATCTATCTGCTAAGAAATCAATATCCAGAATACATAGTGAAATCCTAAAAGTCAATGGCAACGAAAGTAACAACCCACATCAAAAATAGGCAAAAAGTTGAATAGATATTTCTCGAATGAAGATATATGAATGGCTACTAGGAACCTGAAAAGATGCTCAATATCACTAATCATTAGAGAAATGCAAATCAAGACCACAAGTTGCCACCTCATACCCATAAGGATGGCTCCTACCTAAAAATCAGAAAATAACAACTGTTGGTGAGGATGTGGCAAGATTCAAACCCTGTGCACTGTTGGTGGGCATGTACAATGGTACAGTGACTGTGGAAACCAGTATAGTGAGTCTGCAAAATTTTTAAAATATAATAATCATATGATCCAGCAATTCCACTTCTGGGTATATAACCTCCAAACTGAAAGCAGAGTCTGAAAAAGGTATTTGTATATCTATTACATATCCATAGCAGCATGATTCACAATAGCTAACACATGAAGGCAACACAAGTGTCTGTCAACAGATGAATGGATAAGCAAAATTCGGTATATACATACAATGCAATATTATTCAGTCATAAAAGGAAGGGCATACTACAACATGGATGGACCTTGAGGACATTATGCTTAGTGAAATAAGTCAGTAATGAAAAGACAAATACTCTGATTCCACTACACGAGATACCTAGTCAAAAATCATAGAGACAGAAAGTAAAATGGTAGTTGCCAGGGGCTGGGAGAGGCAGAATGGGGAGACACTGTTCAACAGGTGTAAAGTTTTAGTTTTGCAAGATGAAAAGAGACCTAGAGATGGATGGTGAGATGGCTGCACAATAATATGAATGTGCTTAGTGCCACTTAACTGTATACTTGAAAATGGTTAAGAAGGTAAATATTATATTATACCACAATAGAAAAGAGAGAAAAAAAGCCACACTAAGAAATTTAAAATATATCCTGGGTGCGTGGGAAATGGTCAGATGTTTCAAGGCAGGAGAGGGACATGGTCAAATTTTATAAATATATTCAGATATTTATAGGTATATAATCATTTTATTCATGAAACAATAAGGAATTATCACATACTAAAAAACCTTTATGTCTCTTTGCTTATCTTTGGATTTTCATAGAACATACCTGAATGTCAAGTATGCTTATTTAAAAATTAAAATTAAGAAAGCATGGGTGATTGACACAGTATTTGATATTAAAGATAGGGAAAAAGGAAATGATATAATTTCTTTAAACAAGTCCACCAATTGTGACTTCTGATGCTTAAGAATCTACGACATCCACTCCTAGATATCTATCCAAAGAAATCCAAAACACTAATTTGAAAAAATATATGCATCCCTATGTTCACTGCAATGGTATTCACAACAGCCAAGATATGGAAACAACCTAAATGCCCATCAATACATGACTGAATAAAGAAACTGTGGTATATTTATACAATGGAATATTACTTGGCCATAAAGAAGAGTGAAATATTACCATTTGCAATGACATGAATGGACCTAGAGACTATTAGGCTAAGTGAAATAACTCAGATGGAGAAAGACAAATACCATATGATCTCACTTATATGTGTAATCTAAAGAACAGAATAATGAACAAACAAAACAGAAACAGACTCAGAGATATAGGGGAAAAAAAACTGAGAGTTGCTATAGAGGGATGGTGATGGGGGAGAAGGTAAAAGGTTTAGAAAGTACAAATCAGTAATCACAATATAGCCACAGGGATATGAAATACAGTTTGGAAAATAGAATCAATAATGTAAATATTTTGTAGGGTGTCAGATGGGCACTTGTCTTATTAGGGACACCACTTCATGGATGGTGTAGATGCCTGACCACTGCGCTGTACACCTGAAGCTGAATAATACTGAACATGGAGTATAGCATAGGGAACAGAGTCTATGGAATTGTAACAGCT
Organism: Hipposideros armiger; assembly: GCF_001890085.2. Taxonomy (NCBI): domain Eukaryota; kingdom Metazoa; phylum Chordata; class Mammalia; order Chiroptera; family Hipposideridae; genus Hipposideros; species Hipposideros armiger. The sequence continues at coordinate 235,241 of NW_017731749.1, forward strand.
ATATCCAATATCAGAGGGGTAGTAGATTTTGGAGGAAGGTTATCACTTTGGGAGGGATGTAAATGTCTAACTATTACATTGTTTTGTACACCTGAAACTAATAATATTAATAATAATAAAAAAGAATCTATGACATCCTTTAAAAGGGGGAGGGGGATTTAAAATATCCTTTATGATTTTTGCCACAAATGCCACTTACCCATTCTTTGCTTGAAAGGTAGGGAGTTTTGTAGGGAAAATGGTTGAAAAATCAGTTGGCAAACATCATGGCTACGTTAGTCTGAAAATCGACAGCCAGTTGCAAGTTAAAAGAGATTTGCAAAACGTAGTGATGTTTTTACTGTTGCAAGCCTGTCAGAAGGCTGTGGATTCTCCAGTGCTTCACACCAGCAACTTCAAACCTAACTCACTCCAGATGTCCCTATGATTATCTAATCAGACATCAAAAGCTGTACAGTGACAAGCTCACATGCTGCTTACCAGGACGCTATAGGTTTTCACAGCGTAAAACGCACACAGTAGCTAATTTGAAAATGGGATTCATCTAAATCAGATTTCAAGTTTATAGTAAAGAGCTATTAGGAAAGTAACCAGCCCTCCTTGAACAAGAGGAAACGTTTTTTAAATGGCTGTATGGTGTTGTTCTACGACTACATTTTGAAAGAAACAACCAAAATGAAACTTATACTTTCGAAGAGTATATGGGATGAGAAAAAAAAAAAAATTCCCCATCAAAGGATGCTTCTCAGAATCACAGCATGCTCAAAGAAAAGTTTTATTTTCCTCTCAATACCAATTGTCTTGCTTCTTCTCAAGATGTACTTTCATTAATCCTTTCCTTCCATGTCATCAAAAGGTGCCAGAGACATACAAAGAGAAACTGAACTGTCTGGCTTCTGGGCGGTAGCTGGAGAGGAAGTTTTATCCCAGACAAAAGTGCTAGAAGAAACCATTGTTCCTTTGTTGAGCCTGCCCCTCCCCCGGTCTGTATGCGCAAGCAGGATCCATATCTGAGTCTCCGTCAACCTGGCTAACACCATGCACCCTGCCATGGTGATTCTCTGAGACCCCGCACTACCCAACTTGTTGGCCCGCCCAAGCTTCTTCCAGTGGCCTTTCCATACCCACAGCTTATCTGGTTTCATGTTGCAAAGTTTCCTAAAATCTCTCAAAGGTTCACAAACCCAAACCAGAAGAAGCTGGCCTCAGCAAGTGCCTTTTGCTACACAGCCCCAAGGCTGGCACTAGTGGGAGCTGGCCTCAGTTTGGAGCTCAGCCTCTCCCAGGCACCTCTAAGCCCAGCAAAAATGGCAACCATCTGGATATTACTTTATAGTTCATACCAAGTGACCCCGGGTAGGGCACAAGCAGCGGCTGACCTTGGTCTGCAACAAAGTCCCTCCCCAAAGGTCCCAGAACCAACATACCTGGTGGCCAGCTTTAAGCCATACAAGAGGACCACCCAATCACCTCCACAAACAACACACCCTAAAGGCAGACTCAGTAGGCAAAAGAGTCCCACCAAAGTGAATCCTGTACAACAGTTCCTACACTGTAGTCATGGCCAGTCCTCACAACCAGTCAGTTTGAGGGTCAATCCCTCCCACTGCCATGCTAATAGCAATCAAGGCTCAAATACAACGGGAGGGCACACACAGCCCACACAAGGGACACACCTGGAACAACCGGCTCAGGTGACCAGGGAGGCTGTGCTGCTGGGCCCCACAAGACACCTACTACAATAGGCCACACTACCAAGACCTGGAGACATAGCAGCCCTACCTACTACATAGAAACAAACACAGTGAGACAGCCACAATGAAGAGATAAACATTTCCAAAATGGAAGAATAGAACAAAGCTCCAGAAAAATAACTAAACAAAATGGAAAAAAGCAATCTACCAAATGCAGAATTCAAAACACTGGTTATAAGGATGCTCAATGATCTCAGGGGGAACTTCAACAAAGAAATAGGAAACATAAAAATGGAGACAGAAAACATAAACAAGAACCAGTCATAAATGAAGAATACAATAACTGAAATGAAGGATACAGTAGAGGGAATCAACAGATTAGATGAAGCAGAGGACTGAATCAGTGATTTTGAAGATAAGAGAGCAGAAAACACCATATCAAAAAAGTAAAAAGAAAAAGTATAAAAAAAATAAGAATAGTTGAAGGGGCCTCTGGGACAACATCAAGTATACCAACATTCACATTATAGGGGTACCAGAAGGCAAAGAGAGGCAGAAAGGAAATGAAAACCTATTTGAAGAAATAATGATGGAAACCTTCCCTAACCTGGTGGAGGAAATAGACATATAAGCCCAGGAAGCGCAGAGAGTCCAAAACAGGGTGAATTCAAGGTGGCCCACACCAAGACAAATGATAATGAAAATGCCAAGGTTAAAGACAAAGAAAGAATCTTAAAAGCAGCAAGAGAAAAGCAGTTACTTACCTGCAAGGGAGCTCCTATAAGACTGTCAGCTGATTTATCAACAGAAACTTTGCAGGCCAGAAAAGACTGGCACAAAATATTCAAAGTGATGAAAAGCAAGGACCCACAACCAGATTACTCTACCTACCCAATCTATCATTTAGAATCAAACAACAGATAGAGATTCCCAGACAAGAAAAAGTTAAAGGAGTTCATCACCACCAAACCAGTATTATAAGGAATCTCAGAGGGACTCTTTAAAATGGAAAAAAAAAAAGATAAAAAATATGAACAATAAAATGGTAATAACTACATATCTATCAACAATTACTTGAAATGGAAATAGATTCAATGCATCAATAAAAAAACATAGGGGAGCTGAATAGACAAGAAAACAAGACCCTTACATATGTTGCTTATAAGAGACTCACTTTAGGTCGAAAGACACACACAGACTGAAGGTAAAGGGATGGAAAAAGATATTTCATGAAAATGGAAACAAACAAAAAAGCTATGATAGCAATAAATACCTATACCTGACAAAATAAACTCTGAAACAAAGGCTTCAGATAAAGATAAACAACAGATAAAGAGGGACCCAGCAATTTCGCTTTTGGGTATTTATCTGAAGAAACCCAAAACACTAATTTGAAAAGACATATGCATATATATGTTCATTGCGGCATTATTTACAATAACCAAGATATGTAAGCAATCTAAGTGTCCATTAGTAGATGAATGGATAAAGAAGAGGTGGTACATATATGTAATGGGATATTACTCAGCCATAAATAAGAATGAAATCTTGCCATCTGCAAAAACATGGATGGGCCTTAGAGGGTATTGTGCTGAGTAAAAGTAAGTCAGAGAAGACAAACATCATATGATTTCACTTATATGTGGAATCTAAAGAACAAAAGAAACAAACAAATGGAGCATAAACAAATTCATAGATACCGAGAATATTTTTATGGTTGCCAGTTTGGAGGGGGGCTGTGTGAAAACAAGGAAGGGATTAAGAAGTACAAATTGGTAGTTACAAAATAGCCATGGAGATACAAAGTAAAGCATAAGGAATATAGTCAATAATATGGTCATGACTATGTATGGGGTCAGATGGGTACTAGGCTAGTCAGGGGGATCACTTCATAAGTTATATAAATGTCAAAATACTACGTTGTACACCTGAAACTAATATAACTTTGTCAACTGTAATGATAAAATATATATATTTTTAAATTCAGTTCCGACACATAAAAAGAAGTTGAATTCATACAACCAAGTTAATAATTCACATCTGGAACCTGAAGCTGCTACTTTGGATGTTTGAGCTCCTAACAAAAACAGGAGCTCATATAAGGTTTCTATTTATTATCTCTTTTTAGTTACACAAAATTTCTGAGGAAATCATCCACAATTTAAATAATTTTCTCAGGGTCATGGAGATATTGATGCAATCAGGATACAGGATCCTGACCTTCAGAATGAAGCTACTTTAAACATCATCTTTACCAAATTTCAAACAGAACTGTCAAATTACATCTGCCCATATCGCTTACGTGATATGCTTATTAGTGTTTTGCTAAAAAACACCTTGTAAACGTTTCCATACTTATGAATTCATTCACATACCAGGATTTTTACTTTTATTTCCTTCCACATCACTTGAAACTAGATGAATTTTTTTAAAGAAAATAGAATATGAGGAAAATTTAGATGGGGAAACCTTTAAAGTGATGGGTATAAGAGAGGTATCGGGTGCACAAGCTTCTAGCCTACTCAAGGGTTTTTAAAATTCTTTGAACACAGTTATTAGAAAATCACAAAGCTGTCACTACCAAGATTACTAGCCTTTTGAATCTAGAACTCATAGTTTTGTTGACAAAGAAGTAGAACTCAGATAATTGACTCCACTGCATGTATATTATTTTCTATTCTGTGTTCATATATCAGGGGCGCTAACAAAATTAAGTTTTACAGTGGTTTATCACTAGAATTATCATGGTTTGTTCTCCTATATTTTTAATTTTATTTCAGAATCAATGTCTATGATGGTGGTCATTGATAGAACTGTAAGAAGGTGAAATGGGTCTCACAATTGAAATTGCTGACATCAACCAGAATTATAATTCCAACTGGAGGATTTGTGTTGAAACATTCCTCTCCCCTTGACAACACAGGTAGTACTGTTCTAAAGCACAGAATTCTAAACTAAAGCTACTTAAGGAGCCAAACAGTATGCTAAACAGGTTATTTCACAATTTTTACATTCTAATTCATACACATACATATAATATGCATACACACACACACACACACACACACATATATATATATATATATATATATATATATATGTGTTAACCCAATGAGTTAAAAGTTGCTGAATTAAATTCATTTTACCAATCTCAGAAATAAAAGTTTTAATCATTTAGGCATATGTTTATGTGTCAGGCACTGTGCTTGGGGGCTTGAATACACAAAATGAATACACTGGCTCATACCTCTGAGGAGCTCAGTCTTCTAACAGACATGTAAACAGGCGGTTCTATCTGAGTGAGGCGAGAGCTAACAGAAACACTGCATATGGCAATTCCCTTTGGGGGTTTATGAGGCTGAGCGGAGTGCAGACTAAAGGCAAAGGATACTCATTTTGCTTGTTAAAAATGTATTATTTGATCATTTGCTAGCTGCTGGCAAGTTGCTAGGGTTGTTTAACCGTTTTAGATCTGGTCTTCAGAACTAGGTTGTAAGTTTCTTGAGGACAGGGACCATGTTTTATGCTTTCCAGATGGCATGAATCAGAGGTCGCGGACATCTAAGGGATCAATTTATTTTGACATAAAAGCAAAACCCATTCAATTTTCTTTACATGCAGATCAATCTAAACAGCAAAAGATGACATGTCATGGTTACCTTTTTAATTCCTGAAACTGACCTCTGCGTCATGAACCTTCTTTTAGACTTTCAGATCTGGACTAGACTGAAGAAGAATGATGGGGGAGCAACACCTAGGCAGGGGTCACATTTCCAATGATCCTTGATTAGTCATGGCACAGATATTCAGGTAATCTGAATTTGACTCACTGACTTCTGCAAGATTTGGTGAAAACCTTTGTTGCAGAAGAAATCGGGCTTCTGGACTTTCCCCATCTAAACTCGGGTCTTATAAATACAACTGCTTCAGAAATTAAGCTGCCTAAACTTGCCAAGCTAAGTAAACATTTAGCCCCATGAAATATTGGATGGCAGCTTTATCTCTTAAAAACAAAGCCATATGAAAACCATCGTCGCAATGTGTCTCCAAGCTCTGGTCTTATCAGCACACAGCGTGAACAGCTGGAGTTACAAACACCAGAACTATTATTAAATCACTGTGTCAGGAGGGGGAAAAAGAAAAAAAAGAAAAACCTTTTGTAGGCATCAGTATCTCTAAATAGTGCAATTATATAATACATGCTATTCCCCCCACCCCTTTGCTCTTCAGTATCTATCTCTCCGTGATAGAAGGCAATGGAGAGAGCCTCCCTTCCAATTTATATCAGTGTCTACAACGATTGTTTTGTTCCAGTGTTTCTACAGCTACTTAATTGTATATCTAAAGGATAGAAATATACAATTTGGTTATTCAGAATTTTTGTTAAGTTTCTATGTTGGATTTTAACAGTCAGCAACCCACAACCAAACGCTCTCTGACATCTCAGTGGCAAGGCGATGATTTTAATCCTAAAAGCCAAGCGATTTCAATTTCCCTGTAATATCTTGATGATTTCTTTCATAGATTTAAAAATGCTTAAACCAGGTGCAACATTGACCGTAATTTCAATATATGTGACACACAAAAGGAAAAATTTCTCAAATCAATTATATGCAAGACACAGAGAATGCTTCTATTCAGTGGAAATATTTTCTCTCACTAGAAGCTATCTGCAAATCTCTTTACTGATAAAATACCAAAAACTCCAAAGAACCAACATTGTATTTTTGCTCTCCATCCCCATTGAACAGGACTACTGAAAACACATGGAGTATGTCTCCCCATGGCGTCTTACCACATAACCAGTCTGCGCCCTTTACCCCCATCTTACTGTTGCTAAGAATTATTGCTACTGACTAAAGAGTTATTTTTGGCCTCTCAATGCAGCAATTCAAAAACTTCTACTCATCTTAACATCCTGAATTTATATACTATATATGTTACATGTTGGGTAGGAAAGGTGATATGATGAAGTAACCTTAATTTTTTTTATAGGGGTTTGTTTTTTATTTTTTTTCCCAATTACAGTTGACATTCAATATTGTTTTATATTAACTTCAGGTGTACATCATAATGGTTAGACAATTGTATAATTAATGAAGTGGTCCCACCCCTGCCCAAATAAGTCTATTACCCACCTAGCACTACACATAGTTATTACAATATTGTTGATTATATTCCTTATGCTGTACTTCACATTCCTGTGACTATTTTGTAACTGCCATTTTGTATTTCTTAATTCTTTCACCTTTTTCATCCAATCCCCTCACTCCCTTCCATCTGGTGACCATCAGTTTTTTCTCTGGATCTCTGAGTCTGTTTCTGTTTTGTTTGTTTATTCTGTTCTTTAGAGTCCACACATAAGTGAAATCATATGGTATTTGTCTTTCTCTGTCTGACTTACTTCACTCAGCATAATACCCTCTAGCTCTATCCATGTTTTTGCAAATGGTAAGATTTTACTCTTTTTTTTATGGCTGAGTAATATTCTGTTGTATATATGTTCCACATCTTCTTTATTATTTAATACATATTTGGGGGGTGGCAATTTCCACTTTACTTCTTCATCTCTATCATTTATCATATTCTGAGAATTGGTGGCTTCCCCACATAATTTCATTCAAAACCTCAAAACAAGTAGTTCTTGATCTTTTGTTTTCATTTTAAAATTTGATAACAGTGATAGAGTCTCCTTCATGAAGCACACGCACGTACACACGTGCATGTGTACACACACACACACACACACATACACACAAATACACATTCCATGTTATGGCATAAAACTTTAGATTTAACAGACCCAGTGAAGCCCATCCATGGACTTCTAATTTAGCAATCTCAAAGGTTGCCATGCTATTTATTTATTTATTTATTTAGAAATAAAATGTATATAATATAGACATGGACTTTTAAAAGACAGACCAGTATTTTCTTAATTTATTTTGGTGATGCAAGACCAGTAAAGGTTTAGAACAAACGAAGTCGTTTACTATCTGAGAACAACCACAGCATTATAAATTTCAGGAATCCGCTTTTTAATTTACTCACCCTGCAGGATCTTTTTGCTTTAGGGGTTAAATGTGAAACTATAAACAGTCATTAAAGCACAAAACAACCACAGTAGTTAACCGGATATTAAGAAAAAAATATCACATCTGTTTTTGAGTTCTCTTCCATCCGCAAATTCAGGAACATCAATTTCAAGAACCTGGTTTTATGGCATGCCCTTCAGCCAAGAACACCAGGTTACAATCAAGGCAAGGAAGGTAAGACGTCCCATAAGCTGACTCTCACTACAATATCTTGCCCCTAAGGATGGTCTTTCTTTAATTCAAAAGCAGTCAGTAGAATTAGATTTTCTATTGCTTTGAAAGAAAAACAGCCATGACTATTTGCACATTAATAATTATGTTATTCTGATTAATTGGATCGGCTTATTATGAAAAGGGGACGAAAAGGAATACATTTTCATGCTGTTTATCTGGGGATACTTTAAGTAATAATGAGATGGTGGCTTTTCATTATACACAGAATTTGAGGCTTGCAGAGAATCTGATTTTTCTAATTTAAATCATTTTTTAAAGCTCCAACTTGTCTGAGGGTATACACCTTAAATAACCAATTTGTAGTAACTTAGCCAGCCAGAAAACAAGTGCAACTTTTCAAAAACACATATCTCCGGGCATCAAAGAAAACTCTTCCCTCTGTAGTAAGTCTAATGAAGTGCAACTAAAAATAACAGTCATCAACTGTGGTTTTAAAGGCAATATTTCAACATAATCAAATGTGTCAAATATTCATCCTTACAGCTTCTTACGCTGTGAGTTATAAGTAAGTTTCATTTCTTGGGAATGATTGAACATAACCCACTTGGGGCTCTGCCATCTGTGAATTACTTACATGTGAACACTCTGTTTAAGAGATGGAAATTTTTATTGTTTTTTTTTCCTTGGATATTGAAATGAAATGCAATTGAAGAGAGCTTTTTAAGTGATTATTTTTCATATTAGCTGCTACGTGGCTACATTATCACACACTCCCCATATTCATCATCACTTATCAAATCATGGGAATCAAGTATGGTACAGATGAAGTGGCGGAGGAAACATCAAGTAGAATTATGGAATCTGAGATCTGGAAGAGAATCTGCAGTCTCCCATTCTGTGCTCCCTGGGCTCAGGTCCTTGCCACAAAGAACCATCACTGCAGTGTGCTCCGACGTAAGAATTGTGGTTATGTTCTCAAGGCTTCCTTGAAAGGCTGCTCCTCTTATCACTGAGCAAACAGTAAAAGTGACTATAGGGCTATATGTAGGGTGCCACATAATTTATCATCCACACATGGACACCTCTGAGAGTTAGTGGGGACACTATTAATAATTATGGCAGAACAACAGGCATGGACTAAGACTGCCCCAGGCAAATCTAATCATACTGTTACCCCAGAGATGATGTGTGACTCAAAGAACTTCTCCCTACGGTCCCAAACCATTTCATTAGGGCAATATCCAATTTGAGTTCTGTCTAGAGCTGCTCTGTCCAATAGACACAATCACAGAAGTAATTTTAAATTTTCTAGTAGAATCGTCTTTTAAAAAAAAAGTAAAAACGAATGGTGAAAATAATTTTAATAATATATTTTATTCAACCCCGTATACCAAACATAGTATCATTTAATATGTAGTTAATATGTAGTTAATATGTAGTTTAATATGTAGTAAAATTATTCATGAGATATTTCACCTACCTTTTTTTTCATATTTCAATCTTTGAATTCCAGTGTACATATTACACTTAGAATACATTGTTGGTGCTCAGTAGCACATGGAGCCAAAGGTTATGATATTGGACAATGCAGTTCTAAATAGTCCCCAAGTTTGGATATGCAGGGATAAATAAATAGTTATAACACACACACACACACACAATACCATACATTGGTTCTGTTTATACTAAGCATTACAGTAGAACACATACACATGATTTTTATCAAAGCAATTTTCCATTAAATATGTTTCCTTGAAGGATGGAGAGTGAGAAATATAATATTACATCTAAAATACTTGCAGGACATTTGCTTCCTCTTTTACAGAAAAAGGAAGCCAAAATATTGCCACAAACCCATTAGTAAATACCCAATGATATGAGATAGTGTCTCCTACCTCATATGCATTGGCACTGGTTCTTGATAAGAATATGTTATACCAAACTGGTAAAATCCATTTAGCTCATTCAGCAACCTTACACGCCTATAAAACATAGCTTTTTTCTCAAGGCACTCTAGACAGACAAAATGGGGAAGAACCTTCTTTTAGGAGACTTTTTTTTTTTTTTAGCTGAGCCATCCTGCTACCTGTTGGCAGCTCAGCGGCTGCTCAGCTCGGGCTGGACTCAAACTGCTGTTGCTCAGAGCTCAAACTCTTGAGCAAGCTCTTAACCAACTGAGCCACTCGCCTGGCCCTAGGAGACTTTTTAATGGTTACATTATTGAAGATCACCTATTGCAAAGATATATAATCATTAACCCAAATCGAACTCTCAGGCCGTTTCAAAGGATGAACCACAATTACAACTCTGCAGAGCAACTCAGGATTCAGCAGAAAGATCCCACAGTTCCATATGGAAGGACGCTGTTTCCTTAGGAAACTCTTCTCCATTCAACCTATCAGTTATAAGTAGGCAATTATAAGTATATCTGCTTATAAGCACTTTTTGTATGTAATCTTATTTTTATTTCATGTCTATGTTGAGTTCTAGAAACCCAATCCTGGCATCACATATCCATGCTGTTGGTATCTTGAAGCTGTATTGCCATTCACCATGTTATGACTTCACTAAGCATCTCATTGACCCATGGACACATATAAATCTATGTAAAATATATAGATTATATCCTCGGGCATGATGAAGCAGGAGGATGAAAGGATTCAGCAGTACACCGAGCACTGGTTAAGGGCGCCGGCTCTGGAGGCAAACCATCTGGATTAAATTCTTGGCTCTGCCCCTTACCAGTTGTGACCTCAGACAAACGACTGAAACTTCCTCTGCCTCAATTTCATTATCAGTAAACTGGAGACCAAAACGTGTTCTTCCTTTGATGTGGAACTGTAGTAAAGCACTGAAAACAGTGCTAGACACATCATCAGTGCTATAAAAATAAAAGCTATCATTATAACTATATACTAGTAATAGCTCATACTAGCTATTATTATACTATAACTAATATATATATATATATATATATATATATATATATATATATATCCTATCGAAAGATCTCTAATCATCAACTTACTTAAGACTGCAAAGTCCCAGTTAGGCTATGGGTAAGGCACTTTGATCTTTCATTAGAAATGCGAACGGCAGCATACGTACTGGAATAACAGGTTTCAGGCTCTGCCCACTGGGGTGTGAAGCGCTTGGCTGGGCATCAGCAGGTGGGCCTGGCGCTGGGTCACTGCTTCTCCTCACCAGTAGTGGAGTGCCTGTCGGACAAAATAAGAGGTGAGAGGTCAAGAGAACCCTGGGGGGAAGAGAGTGCATGGTACAATGCAATTTAATTAAAAAGGTTTACAATGTGCTTTTATGTGAAAACATTCTATTTCTCAAGGATGCTTGTAAATTAATCCATTTAATGATCTTTTGTCATCCATTTATAGAATGACACATGGAAACAAAATCTTTCAACTCTCATCTTTCTCCACTTGCATTTCAAAACAAGTCATTTTACTTAACAAAAAACTGTTAGGTAATGACAATGTTGACAGTGCGTGATCTAGAAAACATATTTGAGTATTAAAAAGAATGATTATTTGGCAGACAAGTGAAGAGGTTCACACAGTCGGTGCAATTTGCTATTCAATAGCACTGCAAGTATAGCTATGGCTGCCATTTGACGCTTCCCAAGTCTTTGAATGATGATATATACTAAAATAAACTATTTGCTGGGGTTATAGCTTTAATGTCTATTTAAGTACCCAAAGAGGTTGGCTCTATTCTCTTGTCTCCTAAAGTAGATAAAACTGATAAGAAAAATAAGTTAGCTCTTCTAAAAATATATCCTGATTTCTTTTTAATTTAATGAAAGCTCCCACTATTAAATATTTGAGTCAGTTATTAAATTCTGAAAAAAAGATCATACTATTAGAAAGTTCAAATGAAATTCAGCCTTAGCAGAGCTAGTGGCCTAACTACGGTGCCTGCAATTAGGCCTAAAATAATTTGTTTCCTACAAAATTGGCCACTCTAGAGGAAAAACTCTTAAAAAAATCTGTTTGTGGTTTAAAAACTGGTCTCATATCAAAGTTAACTTTTTATTTGTGTGCTTTTGGGTTAAAAAAAGTGGAAAACAGTAGAACTGCAATTCCCTATTAATCAATATTCTAAAATGAACTCCCCAACTCTCTCAAGCTGTTGCAGTCTGAAAGAACGTTTTCCATACCTCATTTTACATGGTGCCGTTACAAAGAGTAAATCCATTTGAAGTTATTTACAAATCTGATTTTTCTATGTGTTGCAACATTCTTATTCTGCGTACAAAACAGAACTGCTCATTCTTTCATCCTTGTTTAGACAGAAGCTGCTGGGTTTTATTAAAATTATTTTATGAGAAAAAATTAACATGCTATCTACAGGATGAAACACTGTGTCAAAGGTATTATAAATCCCAAGTTCACATTCGATTATTTTTTATTAATAGATATTTTACTACATTATTCCCTTCCTTCATTTCCATCTAAAAAGATTTCTCAAGCAAGTGACATAGCAATAGTTGTATTGTTGGCAACTGTTCTCGAATGCAACATTTAAAAACAAGAAGAGTAGAAGCAATACAAAGTACCACAAATTCTTAAGACCATAGAGTCTGTGTCCTACACCACTATTTTTTCCCTCCTTCCAGTGATCTAAGACTGTTTCTCAGGCGAAACCCCTGAATTACCATGCACATGAAGTAAATAAGTGAGTCGTAATGTGATATCCTCAGAAGCAATTGACTGTCTTTAAAATTAAAAAGAGAATGGAGCAAACTCCATGAATTCAGGTTTGTTTCCTAGCATTTAACACAGACAGGTACACTGTATGTCAATAATCTCAAATTGGAGAAAAACAAATAAATGAAACAAAACAAACAAACAAAAAAAGCAAGTAAAACCAGCATGGTACACCAAGGTCAAAAATAAATTGATGTAGAGGCACAGAAACATAAATTCGAGTGCATGACAATTGTAGTTACATTGTTTTTCAGATGAGTCATACACATACATACACACAAACACAGAATATGTGTGTGTGTGTGTGTGTGTGTGCATGTGTAAAGAGACCTGTTATTTTTCTTGGGTAACCAATATATTTTTCTTAAAGAATCCATGCTAGATAGTTTTCCTTCAACTTTAAGGACATGATTATTAGTCCTCACTTACTGTCAATATCTGCTGTTTTAATAACAAAGTGTTCAATTATTTAAGACATAGTTTTATAACAACATGTATTTAGGTCTCTACAGTCAAATCAACATGCCATAGTATCATAGTGCATCTCCCAGAAGAAGACAGTTCAGTTTTGCACCAGTGTACCAACTATGTGAAACATTGACAAAAGACAATCTGTAAGACGGTCTGATCTTTCTTAAACATACTCTCAGCTCCTCAGGAATAAGTTTTGTTCTCCACTTTTTCTGTATTCCATACTCCAGTGTCGCCTGTTGATCACCTTCTAATTTTTCTTTGGCTGTCTTCATGTGTTAATAACACGTACAAGTCATTTCATACCAGAATTAATAATGAGCATCTTTAAATATGAACTGCTGTATCAGAGAGTTTTAAACAACCCTTCCTTTGGCAATTGGAAATGTATTTAAAATTTATTTTTTAAATTGCCACAACCCCATTTGAAGGTCACTGTCAGGAACAGACTGAGTTTCTAATTTAAAGACAAACTTAAAGACAAAAAAAGATAGGCCCTAGGACATAACAGGAGGCAAGTAGTTAGCAGCACTGAAGCTGATTTGGGCAAATCCTTGGATGTGTGTAATAGAGTAAAAGGCACACCTCACAAGCAAGCCTCACTCAAAGGATAGGGCGACAGCTAACTGGTTTTATGGAACCTTCCAGGGGATGGGAGAAGTAAACAAAATAACCTCTGCACTGAAGGAGCTCATAACCTAACAGGGAGACCAGACCACTAGCACTCGGAGCTGTCATTGTGGTACAGTGGAGAGAACCAGGGGTCTGGGGTCAAACAGACTGAGCTTCGCCTCTCCTGGCTCTGTGACACTGAACTGCTCAATGCCACAGTCTTATCATATAAACCTGGTGATAACAGCACACCACAGAATTGATGGGGGACTGAAATAAGGCATGCATGGGACATGGCGCCATCTGGTATACAATTCCCACACAGGAAATCTCTCTCCTTCCAATAAAAAGGCGGCACCAGCACTTGCTACTGTGAGCAGTGTTATCTCATCTGCTCAAAAAGCTGAACTTCTAAAAGTCAAGTCAATTTTCACAGAATAATAATGTAAATTAAAATAGTAGAACACAATTCTGTGCTTAACCAGGTATAGCCTTACTATAGAAATCAAAGCTTTTAAGGAAACAAAAAAGAAATAATGGTGTGGGAAGGGAGTTCAAAAATGGAAAACAAAACAGGCTATTCATTGATATTTTTCAGCTAATTGAGAAAAGACTTTTATTATTAGATTTCAGAAGCAAAAACCCTCAGTTCAGCTCAAGAGAATAGCGGTATTCCTTGGAGTCATAGTTTAAAAGCAACTGGCTGTAAAGCCCAAGCACAATAAGAAATATGCATTTTAAAACAAAGTCTTATACAAACAACTGCATTAAAATTTTCCACACAGTTAAATATTTGAGGCCTCATGATATATCAGGAATTACACAAGGGGTGAATGATATTAAGATGAGTCATCATGGTGCTTACTCTAGGTTATCTTTTAAAGAAGATGTGGGGACACAGAACATTTTAGTACACAGGAAGATAGGTACCTGTGCAGTGTCCCCGGGGCGGTACGTATGGATTAAGGAATCCATACCAATGAACACACACACTTTAGAGTGAATCAAGTCTCATTTACTTATCTGGATGCACAGAAACTTAATGGAAGCCAAAGAGATTGCTGCAGAGGAGCAGTGTCCCTCTAAGCAGAAGAGTTCCTGATCAGGTGTGGAGCTACTGGTGACTGTTCTTGCAAAATAGGGTCTTGCCACATCAGGAAAGCCAAGTTCTTTCTGCAGCACTGCCCATGTATATTTGGGGCTTATGTGGCACTCAGGAGAAACGTACTCACATTCTCACTGTTTTTCCCTCAGGTTTTCACAGGCCTGGAGCCAACTAGCCCTGGACTCAGTTCCCAGGTACCTACAAATGATGGGCCATCTTCCAGTTCTCCAACAATCATTTTAATGATAGTAAAACTAGAATTAACAGGGGTACAGTAATTTGTCCAGTATCCCCTATACGTGTAACTATGGCAGCCCAGAGGATGGTCACATAATCTATTTGGGGGAAAATAATTTCAAAAGAGGCAGCAACTAGCTATAAGGCTCAAATTGGTATATCAATGAATCTCTAAAATATAAAGACCAGAGCAAATTGAAGTTATCTATGTAGATATAAATTTTTGTCTCTTTGATACAAAAATTCTCTCTCTCTCTTCTCTCTTCTCTCTTCTCTCTTTCTCTCTCTCTCTCTCTCTCTCTCTCTCTCTCTCTCTATCACACACACACACACACACACACACACACACACAAACCCTGGATGGGTTATTTCTACATCTAGAGGATGTGCTTGGGATAGAGTTGGCTTAAATGACAGGTGATATATTATACATAAAATTCAGTTTTGGGGGTTTTGCAAGATGTCTCAGAAAGATAGGCAGTTATAGAGATTGAACTCAAAGTCCAGAAGAATTATCCATATGATGGTGTAGTGGGTGGCGAAGACAACACAATGGCTTTAAACATGACTCCCATATCAAACGTCAGAAAGGCACTTGTTCTAAGTTGTATGGTGAGTAAGAACAGGATTTACTTAAAGATGGTTGATGATTATCTTGAGCAAAATCAGAAGGCCATTTTGTCATCAGTGTTGGTGCTATTTCATTCCAGGGTGACTGACTGATACCTGGAGAGCTCTAGTTAACCTGCTGACAAAGCCTTCTGTAAGCAGCAGGAGGCCTCAAGCACAGAAAAGCAACCGGAAGGGGATGAGGGGGGACCCAGCAGTCACAGTCAGGAACGCAATAATAAGCTAGGGAAGGATGTGGGAGAATTTAGCAACGGCCATACATACAAAGCAAACAAGAAGGGGCATAAAACAAAAATGTAAAACCATTCTTATATTTTTTGCTTGAGGAAAGGTGAGTAATAAATCAGTTTTAGCAACTGTTACGGTTTCTTTCAGAAAAAAACAAACAAAACACTAACACTTGCTTTTAATCTACGATGCTTTGATACATATGAGAAATCAGACGCTAGGCTTTCAACTGGGCAGTTATAAAGATGAATATGAAGTTAATATTGGACATCATAGTGGCTTCCAGAATGAGAGAGTAGAGACAAACGTGAGGTAAACAAAGGAAAAGAAAAGAAGAAGAATCAGTAGAGGTCTATCAACAGCACCACATGCAAAATAATGAGGAAACCAGGATTCTCTACTCTCACAGAATCTCCAGGGGAAAAAAACGGGTATCTAGGAGGACAAGTGGTTAACCACGCCACAGAAGGGAGCCTGGAGAAAAGGTGGGCTGGGAGGATGGAGAAAGGAAGGGGAGTTAACATGATAAACTGCTTATAAATAAAGAGGGGTGAAACCTGGTCTTTTTTAGACTTTCCTTTTTCCTTTGCTTTAAGGAATTACTTCTGTGCTACCGAATTATCAAATCGCTAAAACAGACTGAAGCGAGAAAACACATTCTCCTTCCAACACTACGGACACTGCTGCTTAGGATAACAAGATAAATATGGACAGGGGAAAACATGCGACTGCAATACACCTGAATTGGTAAATATTTAACTCTGATGATGAAAATGAATTGCAAGTGGTTAAAAATTGTATAAACTTAAAAAAAGATGAATAGGAAAGGATATATTTTACCAGGTAATCAATATTCATCGTATATTAATATTAATAGTATGCACAAGCTGCATCTTGGTTTCATACAGTACATTTCCTTAATAGACTCTGTAACTAGTCAGCACCTAGAAGAAAGCTTTTAATCGTCTCGTACTTCAACACTTGTTGATTGAATTTGACATTCGTTGAATGAATATGACTATAAACAGAGATATGTCTTCCAGAGCTATGGTGCAAAGACACTAGGGGTCAGGAAACTTGCCTTCTCCAGGCAGCTGTGGGGGTGCAAGACCCCCAGGAAGCTGCTCCATCTGAGTCCAACCTCCCTTTATCAGCTATGTAAGCATGTTGGGTAAGCTACACCAAAGTCCCATTCCAGATCTACAAGGAGATAGTCCTATGATTTATATAGCCCATAAGGAAACTGAAGTCCAGAGAAATTAAGGTCCTAAGACTTGTGGACTTGATGTCTACTCCAGTTGCATTCACTTGTCATTCTTCTACTGTGGGGTTGCGTTCTCTATGTGGGTAAGTTCACGGAAGGGGAATGATATCTCTTTAATGCAGTGGCAATTCTTTCCATCTAAAGAGGTCAGTAGAAAGAAAGATTTGGATAGAAAGATACAGATAAAATGAAGGGGTGGTGGAAACTGAGCAGCTAAAAAGCAAACATGAGCCCATGGTCACATGGGCATATCTGGCAAGATGCTTCGCCCCCCAGTCAAGGCATACAGGCACCTCTCCCAGAGGGCACAGCCTCACTTATGGACGATTTAAATGTTGTGACAGTATACGCTTTCTATTAATCCTACCGATACCCAAATAAAAAGAAGAGTGAAAGTGGTACATCATTTGTTTTTGGAGACGACTTGATTTTCTTTTCTGTGTGGATTTTATGGGTATCAGATAGGGCTTGGCAAATGATGCCTAAAAAACTCCACTGCACTGAAATCTGGAGATTCATAAAAAATGGTAATGATATCAATAGTGGCACAATTTATGGCAAAGTACCGAGAAGAGATCACTTTCACTACAGGAGTGCCTGACCACATTTGGTGCCTGGCCGGTGATGAATACAACAGCTGTGACACGCTTTCAAACCCCATGATGAAGAAACCACATGAGAGAGACCCAGTCAAATTTTAGCAGAATTTTATCTGTCTAAATACTTTAGTCTTAAATATCACTCCATTAGGAAAGTGACTCCCAGTACTGCCATAAAAGGAGCACAGAAGTTCAAGTTGACTAACAGTATTATTTTTCTCCCATTTTGTATGGCAAAAACCACGCCTGTTCAAAACACGATGCTACAAATGCAAGTAATTCAGTCATTAGCTACACAATAGACATGAATAAGCACATACATAATAAAATACCTTTCAGTATTTGTGAAGCTGCTTAAATTGGAGTGCTACTGCTATACAAGTGAGGGGGGGTTAACTGACTTTTACTAAGAACTGTATTTTCCTCTGAAGATGGTTATGCCTTCTACTTAAAGTATTATATATCGTTGCCACATTCCTGAGGGTACATGCTTTTTCTTCTACTGAGCCTCTCACTTGGGACCTAGTTCATGTGTAAGACATGGCATACACCGACTTGAAATAGCATGAGTAAATTTCTATCATGAACTAGTTTAAGCAACATGAAAAATGCTAGATTTGTACATATGAACTAAAATGTGAAAAGTTTTGTTCCTGTATGTGTTTCAGCAATGCTGATGGAAGAAATTCAGAAGTGGTCATTTTAGGTTAGAGTAAAATTCAAAAGTTTAAAAGAAAAATGACAAACTATAGAGGAGGTTCTGCACAAACAAAGTTCCTGGTCTTTGAAAGGCATGCCCTCTGGAAAAGGAACAAAACGTTAACAAACAGATGTAAAGACACCTGATTTACTAAAGCCAGATAAAGACTCCTGAATCCTAGAGGTAGAAGGAAAGGATCTGGTTTGTGCATATCAATGTCCGGTTTCTTGTTCTGGTTTCCAAGGACATCCCTGGTTTCCCCCAATCTACCTTTTACATTAGATCTTGTACTGTATCCTTTGCACATGCCAAGCAGGACCTCTCATTGCCTAAAAATGCCCTGCCAACTCTGACCTCAGTGTGCACGCTAGCGCTATCCTCTCCTTTATTTTTCTCTCACACTGCAATCAGTTGTTATTCTTTCAATCATAAACAATCCCTACTTCTCGGAACAGCCACATACAGTTTTGCTATGGAGCTAAAAGCCTAACTTTAGGGCCCCACATTTTCGCAGGCCCCTGACAAGATCCCAGGAAGAACCTGTGCAACATGATCACATGCTTGTATGATTTTGTAAATGTTACGTAAGTTGTTTAACTGCAATAGATTAATACTATCTCTTTCAAATGTCACGTCCCCTCTAATCACATTCTCCTTCCTGTTGGGTGAACCAAGAGAGGCCAAGAGCATTTCCGGGATCCAGTTAAGGAAAAATTGAGTTGCAGATCTATGTCCTTTGAATATAGTAGACTGTGTGTGTGTGGTTCACAGACACTGCCATGCATAGCTAATGCCAGTCGTCCTGGTGAAGAAGGTAGATACATCCCTACTACCCACTG
Organism: Hipposideros armiger; assembly: GCF_001890085.2. NCBI lineage: Eukaryota > Metazoa > Chordata > Mammalia > Chiroptera > Hipposideridae > Hipposideros > Hipposideros armiger. The sequence continues at coordinate 254,613 of NW_017731749.1, forward strand.
TGTTGTTCACCCAGCTGCATGATGGAGGAACAGGGCCAGGTGACATCATAGACTCACTGTGTTCTTTTTGCACCCAGCACTAGGAGGCTGTGAGTACTGAAAGATAAACAAGATTTGAAATGCACAAAGCCCATAGCTAGTCTCTAGCAAATCCTTTTACTCATCCAATGTATAAAACTGTATACAATTCATTATTCAGATAATTCAGTTCTGATTAATACATTGACAAAGAGGAAGTTTTCTCCTACATAAAATATAATTGAAAATGCTACACAGAATTAAAATTCCTATGCTAGTAAGACACCAACCTGTAGCAGTTTCAAAGGTTACAGGTATATATGTGTGAAGTGCCAGGTTTATACATCCCAAATACTATTTAAACAACAACAAGAAAATGTGATTAACCACGCTAGAGCAAAGATCGAATTATCCATTTATTCAATGCATAAATATTGATATTACATATGAAGAGGTTATTAAAGAAAATGCTGTTAAAATTTGCAGGAAAAAAGGCAATAGTTATTTTCAAGCATTAATAATATGTAATCAATTAACATTTCATTAATAAAACATTGTTTTTCATATTTTCTGACATCTCTAGCATGTTACCTTTATTAAATTTATAAATTGTTGGTTTTTTTCTCATTCTAAATAAATATTGATTTTTATGTTGTTGTTGTTTTTTTTTTGTTTTAATTTAAAATGTTGCTCCTTTTCCAGTCTCCCCAAATTTCATGCATTGAGAGCCCCATAACATGTGGATCTGCTTCTGTATCTTTTTAGGGTATGTCGCATCTTTTTCTTGTATCCTCTTAATTTACTCATTTTACACTATTTACTGAATGCCTACAATATAGTAGGTGGTCTTCTAGGTACTCTGGGTGCATCAGCACGGAACACACGAAGGTCCTGATCTGGTAGAGCTTGTAGACAGCTGGAGGAAGACAGGTAATAAACAAGTACACAAACAAATGTGGGCACTGAAGGTAGGGATAGAGCAAGTTCTTAAACAGGGATATGAGAGAGAAAGAGATGTGGGGGAGGAGTAGGTGGGGCGACATTACATTGTAAGCTCTTTGACAGCAAGCAACTCATCTTAGTCAATCGCTTAGGATCCTTAGCAGAGTGGGTATTGAACAGATGCATGCTGAACTGAACTAAGCAGAGCTAGAGAAACAAAGATCAGCCTCTAAGTTCAGAAATCTTTAGAATCTGAAGTGTCCCAGACAAGGACATTTTTTTCTTCCCATGAAAAGTGTCTATGTTCCCAATATGTAATAAATTGCTACTGTCAGGTTTGTTTCCCTTCACCTAACACTTTCTTCATCATCAACATTTATTTTAAAACAAACACTATTCACACTAATGCAGCATATGTTATCACCCTTGCGACTTAATGATAAATGAGCACGAAAGTGACACCAACATCAGTGTTCAACAATTCCAGGAGAAGCTCTGAAATATTGACTAGAGTCTTGTCAATTACTGTGGGTTATGAAGGAATCCACTGCCCAGTCAGTTGATCTTTTAATTTTCTATAGTTCACGGTCTTACAACCTAGATATTTACGAGGTGAATTTATATTCATAACATTTATGGCAACCCATGGAATAACTAGAAGGATAATAGTTGAGTTTATTTGAAAATATTCATTGGGAGAGCTGACTTTTAAACAGAATTTTGAAATGCAGAAGATATATGAATTGACAAATTGGTATAAAATGATGACTAAGATATTTACAGTAGGCAGAGGGGCACATGGTTTTAGAGGCTAGAGATGGACATCCATGCATGAAAACTGGTAAAATTTGCTCAGCCAGAAAGTAGGCATGAATCAACTGATGAAAGGAGCAAGCGATTGAGGAGACTATGGAAACCTGGTTAGATGAACATTACTAGAAGGTATTAAAATGGAAGAGATTCAATATAATCTAATACAAATAGCAGTGAGGTTTCCAAAAGGGGACAATTTAATAGCATTGTTTTTTCAAGTACTGAGGAACCGGTTAAAATACATTTTGGAAAGATATTTGTAGCTTAAGGATATATGAAAAATGTTGATTAAAAGAATAAGTGGAGATATCCCAATGGCTTCTTTAGTAATCCCCTTATAAAAACCATAAAGTAAATCCTAATTTGTGTCCAGTCAAGGGGGTTTGGACTTGGGAGGATTGTTTGACTCAGCATGGAGCTCATAGGGGATGGTTCATTAGGGCATTGATTTTGGTCTGTACCAAGGATTTATGAAACCTTTGTTTTGTCCTAGATTTTTGGCCACTGCTACCATTGTATTGAGAATGGCCTCTGAAAGAAAACTTCACTAGCCCTGTGCAAGATGAGAAAGGGAGAAATCAGCAATGCCTTCCGGCCCTTTAGCTACAGTTGCGAACAATTACTGACAACATCAAAGTACTAAATTCAAATCACCAAGTCCTACATGATAGATGAAAAACATCCCCAAGTCAATTTAAGGCATCCTGGGCACAAATCTATATGATTTATCAGCTGCATGTGAAAACTTTGATCATTACATTTTATTGGACTGTTCAAAGTCCCTGGCAGGACTGGAAAAAGTGATGCATTATGCAGCACTGTATCTCGTAGGAACACTAAAAAGATGGTGCTATGCCAGTGCCTGTGTGCCCCAAATGTTGTCTTCTGTGTAGGAGCAAAGGAACCTAAGGCCTCTCGGGCCATCCATTCCGAGGTGGAAAACAGTTTCCACTTAACAACAGTTAAAATTCTAAACTAGAGTCAATCAGCTGAAGCCCATGTCAGGAGACACAGGCACTAGGTTGCCCTGGCAGGAAACATGTCTAAAGAAAGTGCCAGAGGAAAACCTGGCTCTGTCCTGTCCCATATGGAGACTTTCCCAACACTTGTAACTGTGCCTTGAGGCCTCGTTTGTTGACCCACAGCTAGTCCTGGAGTCCGGGGATCAGCATTGACCTCAGGCGCCTTTATCTTATGCATCTTGTCGGCAGGGGTCATATTCTATCCACGCTGTGGAGCTGGCTCCAGCTGTCCAAGCCTTTGTGACCTCATTAGATCACTGAAATCTAATCCACCTGCAAGTATCCTGAAGACCACCCGGGTGTTTCATATGGCTGCTGTCCTGCTACTAAATAGGTCCATTACACAAGCTGGAGCACATTATACCAGCCAACTAATTCGCCCGGTGGCATCGCGAGGCAACGATCCAGAGATCATTACCGACTTTTCTGTGTAACTCCTAGTGGCAGATTCAACGTGCATCACAATCCGAAGGCCACATGTACACCACCAGCTTGCGTTTCTGTGATTCTTAAAGAGAAGAGGCAAGCCGCTCTTGCTAACAGCGTTAAGGCTCCGACTCTCGCAGAACAGACACTGGGACATAGCAGGCCTGTTCATGCTAAGTGTGTGGGAACAGAGCTCAGCTTAAATTTAAAATCATTTCAGCACATGGAGCTTTGAGAGTCACAGGAATGACTGGGTTTCACTCAATGTAAATAAAATAAGCCAAAGACTAGAAATCTATGACTATTTTAAGAGACAGGACAGTTTATATCACTATTTTCCCCACGGGTCCTAGGCGTAAACTAAATTATACCAGAATAAGAGATGTTTATTAAATTGAAAGTGATACCTGTTTTATCTAGCTTATATCACAAGCCCATTATACCCACAAGTGCTGCATTATACTAGGTTAGTTTTTATTATAACTGAATACCATGAGTAGACAATACTGATAAGAAGTGACAGAATAGCAAGTTAAATCAAAGTCTTCCAAAATTAGAGGGAATCTGATAACACAATTTCAGACCAACCACCTATGGAAAGCATTAAATGGCAGGTGCTGAGAAGAGGCCGGTATCTAAATCAGCCAGTATTTGAACCTGTCAGATGGTTCCTGAGACAAGCCTTCTTTAATTTGAGCTGAAGGATCATAATCTCATCTTCAGGTCTTCTCAGGGCAAGCAAACCAACACACAGTGCTGTTTTTTTAAAAAAAGACTGACAGAAAAAGGAGGAGTTGCCCTTATAAGGTACAAATTAAAGTTCAGATGCTATCACAACTATCTTTGTACTAAGATTATCTAGGCCATTTCATACTATGTTATCTGTCTTTATTGGAAAACACACATGCACACATGCAGAGTTGCTTCTACAGATGACGTACCTGGGCCTCACAATGAAACAGGTTGAATGGTCAGGTATGCAGTGACATTTAATCATTGAATGTGTCCCTTCCATGTATACACAGCTACCTCTGATGTGCAATGGTTATCTTTCCAGTTTGTGTCAGTCTTGGGTTGTGTTCTTAAAGTCCACGCAATATTTTCACAAAAGATTTGTGATATTCCTTTTCCATAGCCCTTGGTCATTTTCAAAATTGGCTCTAAATAGCTTTAGAAGAAAACCAAACCAAACCAAACCAAACAGCCTAGACCTACATGCCACAATAAAAACGCTTATTACCCAGTAAATGTTGGATTCTTAGCAAAAGATATAAGAACACATTTTAGCAGAGTGAGAAAACACACTCTCACTGTGGATGGGAGGAGCAGCAAAAGCACATTGCAAAGGGCCAGACGAATGAAGACCGGAGGAATCTGTGGCCATGAAACAACCCACCGCAGCTCAGCTCCCACTCCTCTACACTAATTTCATAAGCCCTTATGTTTAAAAATACAGAATTCATAAACCCTTATGTTTAGAATGGATTTTGTTTCCCATCTAAAACAAACATATGGTATCAAACAGTCTTTTAATGCTCAGATTTAAATTAGTCTTAAAGAGATAAAAAGACTGAAATAGTTCTGCTATTTGAGTATGTTTAACGACGGTGATATTTATATAAACATATTGGCAGAGGAAATGTTAAGTTCCCTGTATCTGTGCGGGCCCACGGTTTCATGTTAGAAGCGACACATTTACCTAAAACATTCGCAGAGTTGGATGTGAACATGGCCTGGATGACAAGCAGACCTACTGCCAACAACTTTTCAGCGAACAATTTAATTCTAACTTAACAAGGTGCCCCCAGTATACAACCTAAGTGTTTGTCAGTGATGGCTTATTTTATTTGGTTGCCCCATGGTCACTGCTAGTTTTGTGCAAATATTCAACAGATAGCCAGTGTGCTCGGGCATCCCGGGTGCCAGGGAGAACTCATGCTGCTGCTCCTGAAGTTCACCTCTGGAGAATCTCTTGATCCTTAAAGGCAGGATTTTCTCATTCTGTGGGTTCCTTGTTCTGCAATCCATCCACGAGTCTTGAAATCAATTTAAGGGCTGATCAGCATTCTGTACCATGAATAGCATAGGAAATACCAAGCTGTGTTCACATGGTAAAGATACACTTTGTTTTATAGAACAGTTACATACATATATGTGGGCGAGGTTGCGATGTAAAATACATTTTCTTGCTTTGAGTCATGGTCAAAAGTGTTTGGAAAAGAAAAAGAGAAAAAGCTCTAAATCTTCCTTAATAGAGGATGCTAAATAGCAGGTTTGCAACCCTAATTGGCTTGGGAAGTCTCTGAGGGATTACAGAGTCCTTAAGGAAACACATCTAGCCGAGGAGTGAACCTGATAATGTACTTCCAGAGCCCTTCTGTTTTGGGAGCTTTATGTCCTATTTAACATTTATTTTGCTCAGGCATTTACTGGAAACTTGTTAAGTGCTAGGAATGGCGCTAAATCTTGGGGAAACAAAGATGAATATGACACAGTCCTTGACCCCCAAAGAGCTTTGAAGAGACTGACACAATAATGCATACGACGATGTCACTAAAGATATTCAAACAGTTAGTGCAAAGTGCTGGAGGAGCAAGAGGGTGAAGTATAATTGTAACTGTTGGAGAGGGCTTCACAGAAGATTTGACATCTTAGTGGGTATTCGCATATTCATCCATCCATCCATCCATCCATCCACCCACCCACCTACCTACAATTTTCAAGGCACTGAGGTAGAAGTTTGGGGAAACTTAGATGAATAAGACAAGGGGGACTACGTTAGGAGAGCTCTCAGCCCATAGGAGAAAAGGACTTCCAGGCCGAGGCAGGAAAAGCACAGAAGTGGCAGGAACCAAGCACAGAGGCCCCCCAGAGAGGGAGGGCTTCCCTCTGCCCGTTGCAGTTACGGAGTTGCAGGACAAAGGGGCTGTGAGTGATGGTGGATGACGGTGGGCAGTGGAGGAAGGCTCTGATACCCGAAACAAAGCTGGTGTCTATGTTAAAAGCAGCAAAATAACGAGAAGCAAGTGCACACATACTTGTGAACATCTTATAAATGAAATTCCAAAAACATAAGGCAGAAGCGGAGATAGGGGCTAGAACTCTGGCACTAGAGATCAGGATTAAATCAAAGAGGCAGAAACAGGCATAATGCGATCAGATTTTAGTGCTTTCCTGCTGCAAATCCTCATTTCGGACCATTTCCATTAGAATAAAATCAACTCTTTAGCAAGAACTACGAGACTATGTAATCTGGCCTTGTCCTTTTCTCTCACCTGACTCCCCGACCCCTTGTTCACAACACTTCAGCCACCTGGTCTCCTTTCTGGCTCTGCATCAGCCCAAATGCACCCAGGTTGCCCCAGGGCCTTTGCACCAGCTGGTCCCTCTGTTCTGAACTCTCGCCCTTCCATCTCCTCTCTGAGTCATCTCAGAGTTAGTCTTGTTCCTTTAACCTGTTTAATTTTCTTCATTGCAATGTTACCATCAAAAATACTCTGTGCATCTGTTTACATGTATAGTTTCTGACTCAGCCAGAATGAAAGCTTCTTGAGGGCAGAGATCTTATCCATCTTTTTCCTGCTGTAGGTCTAGACTCTGGCATACTGTGGGCACTGTATAAATGTTTTTCTTTTTTTAATTAAGGAAAGAATTGAGAGAATTGGGACAGGAATAGATTGAGCAATCGTGCAGGGATACAGGTGGGTCTGAACCAGGATACACAGAATTAAATAACAAATCAGCAATAGGGGTTGCTGGCTCAATTACTAAGGTCAGGTACAAAATGTATGTGTGTTGTGGGTGAGGGTAGGTGGTGGGGGTTAAGAGACATGGAATAGCAAACCCCCTTAGGCTTCAGAGCCAGGCCGGTACTAAACCCAGAGAGACTCGGCTTTCTATATGTGTCTGCTCAACAGAAACTCAGATCACTGGTCCAGTTCCTTGGATACAGAAAAACAGGACACCTCATTGCTGATTCTCAAGTGTGTTCATACTTAAACCAAGGCAGATAATCGAGAAACCAGACAACCCGAGACAGCACTGCAGCACAAACTCTGTAAACAGTCCCCAAGTATCAATTAAGAAAAACAAACGATTATTTATTTCAATCTATTCTTCGAGGGTCTGGTAGGAGACAACTCCTCCAAGATAATAAAAGTTACCCATGATATTAGCGGCTATTTAACACAACTAAAGGACACTGTGCATGTGTCCTATGGGCAGGCCTACAGGAGAATGGCTGACATTTTTGGCAAAAGGAACGCACGGCACGGCAAGCCCATCTAATGGGTGCTGTGAACCGCCCTGATGACAAGCCACAGGCATGCAATCATGGGCAGACAGCGGCTCCTGACGAATCGCCGTGAGCGGTTTGCCTTTGCTATCTAAGTGTCACAGGCTGAACACACTCCTGCCTGACCTGAGCTCGGCATTAATACCTGAATCACAGCCTGGGGAAGTTCAATATCCCACTGCTGGGAAGAAGATAAACAGCAACAATACAAAGAGAGATTCAGCCCTTTTTTGTGCTGCTAGTTTGAAACGTCATGCATTTCATCCTTCTCTTGCATCTAAAATGTCTGTCATCTTCCCTTGGTGGAATGAATGATATTTAAACACTCCTTTTGAAAGCCGGTGTCTTGAAGGCTTTTCCCACAGACCAAACGGCAAACAGAATAAACAACCCTGGTTACATTTAGCATCATAGGACACAAATCATTAGGTTGCCGCAGGACCTGGTGTTCATCGTTCCAAACCAGAGAAAGCCACGTGATCATTAGCGATAACTTACAGCGCTGAAATACACAACTAATTTCTGTGGTACGAGATATACATAATCTGCTCTAGAAACAGATGATATTCTTCACTAACTATCATGGCGTGAATGTATTACACATCTATAGGGAAATGCCCCATACCAAATGGTTTCTTCTCACCTTGGTCCAGCATGACAAGGAATTAAATCACAGTGTCTTATCAGAAAGAGTTGATCAACATAGCTGGACAAATGCCCCCTTAACCATCACCTCCATTACCACAGCTAGTAAGTCCTATCATTTGGGGGGAAAATTAAATAGATATGAAGTAGATTCTCAAGGAAGCCTGAACCCCTGCAGAAAATGATGGTGATACACACGAGATCATAGTGAACCTCATCAAGAGCTCATCAAGCGTCAGGCATAAGTCTAAGTGTTTGTGTACTTGCTAATCTTCACAGCAATTATAATGCTTGAGGATGGCTATTATTACCCCATTGCATAGCTAAGGAAGTGGCGACCGAGAGAAAGCAAAGTGATTCGCTTCTGGCCACACATCTAGTACATAGTCCAAGTGGGATTCAAACTCCAGCACTGTCTTGGAAAGCGTGCACCCCATCCCCATGCACAGTACAGTCTTCCAAGGTGCCTCTGTGAACAAATCAAAGCGGATGCCACCAGACCAAAGTGCTAGATATGCTAACGTCAATCCACGTTTGTTTACTTAAGGACAGTGAAGTCTTACTAAGCACCTCGATGGTTGAATCCACAAACGTCTCCTTTAAAGTTGGGAAGCCTAAAACCCTCCATGATATTTAATAAAAGTTGTGGAAGAAATACCACGGTATAGAATGCCCTTTAGTGAAACTTTCCTAGCTGCAGTACAGCGCAGGGCATCTAGCTATATAGTTGGAGTGTCATAATTAGGGTCCTGGGGAAATGAGAACAGGGTCAGGCTCATTGTAATCCTAGTCCAAAAAACAATAATAATAAACCAACGAAACATAGCTGCTAAAAACAAACACATGAAAATAAAAATAGATGATTTGGCGGACGGTGTGGGCACCTAGAAAGATGCAAACCCCGTGACCGTAGTTACCAGAGGCAATGCCTGAGCCTTCCTTTCCTCCTCCTTCCTCGGCGGGGAGGCGGAAGGTGGGGACCTGTCTAAGCAGCATTGCTGCCATGGACAATTATTATTTTAATCGACATTGTGCTGTGTTAATGAGTGCCAACCATGTGCCAGATGGTGTCGGAAACAAAGCCTTCCCTGCAATCCCGCCCAATGGGATCACCACCTCTCCTCTCTGTGAAAGCTATCGCAAATGTGGTAATGAGCTAACTCCGATGCAACCGAACTTCTAATCCCCCTGACATTCTCTGATTGGGCACTGCACCAAGGTTTGGCATAGAAAAGGCACCTGGAGTGCTGTCGGATGATCTCTTCAGGGATAATGGACCAGGGAACTGAGCCTGTAATGATTTCATATCAGTTTGTTCAAGTTCAGTTGCTATTAATTGGGTTCAAGTTCAGCTCCAGTTCACACAATCTAAATAAATAGCTGTTGAAACCAGCTTAGTGCCTGGCACAGTATGTATCTTTGTAACTAACAAGCAGCAAGCAAAAGAGAAAGCTGTAGAGGGAATGCCTTGTAGAGATGTCTGGTGTATACGGTCTGTCTGGTGGACGTGGGAAGTAAAGAGGGGGAACACAATAGTGTTCTAGCTTGTTACAATCGTGCTTGGTTATATCACTTAACCAATGATAATGTTCTAATGAACTGAGCCTCAAACAGTTTTAAATGTAGTAAAACATGCACATAATTCTTAAGAACAGCTATGGGCAAAACACTGGCTTGAAGTTAACATGGTCTAGAACCTAAACTTTCTCTGTATTTTTCCATGTGCCTTGGCATTTGTAAGGCATTAATTTTACTGTAAACTAAGTTAAATGTGAAAAAAAGAAAAATGTTTTAGATAAATTCATTGTTAAACAGAGTAAAGGAGCAATCTTGCAGCAAAAAAAAATCTATTTAAAAATAGGGCTTTGCATATTTTATGGGAAAAAATCAATCCCAAATCTATTTTGTTCTAGCCCATTAAGATTTACTCTAAGTTGGTTTCACTAGAATGAAATTTAAAACACGTTTCTAAAGATCATTTGTAGGAAATTCTTAATGAAGGCATTTTCTCATTCAATGTTGGCTGGCAAATTCTGATCTCTGTTAGAATTCGGTCATAAATATTGTATTTAAACATGGATTGGTTTGGGAAGATACTGGCATGGTTATTTAATAAAGTAATAGAATTATATATTGAAGGCAATATGAGCAGGAAATATTAGACAGGATAGATAATACATATCCACTTTTTGTGACACAATAATACCATTTAAAACATAACTAATGTAACTGAATATAATCGTTAGACTTAATTTTATTATCTATATTGTTAAATCCAAACAATAAAAAGTAGGTAATTTCTAAAAACAGCAAATTATAAATTAAATTTATTTGAAAAAGGTAACTTCTGATATATTGTATTTTCTTTTCAATTTTATTTTCTCCACCTAAAAGCAAGAACCTTTGATTGGTATGAAGAATCTGATACCCTAACAATGCACCTGAAAAAAGCATCCCAGTGTTACAGAATCAAAAGGACCCAAAATGCCTATGTTCCAACCACTGACTCAATGTATGAATAGGTCAAGTTCCTTAACTTCCTTGAGTCTCAGCTTCCTCATATTTAAAGTAAGAAGTAAAAGAAAAAAACACAAGGTCATTGAAAAGACTGAGCAAGTAAATGTATGCGTCCAGAAAATGCCTACAACACAACAGTTGTTCAATAAATATTGTCCCCTCCCACTTCCTTCATAGCAATCCCATGTACTTGGGTTCCACTTTGTAGTCAGTCTTTCCAAAGTTCCCACTTCCAGGGGCAGTCTAAGAAGCTGCGGAAGTGTTAACCCAAAAATATGAGGCACAGTAATTTGTGGCCCCAATGCTTGCCTCGAATCAGGAAAATCCACAACACATAATTTGCTTACCACTTACAATAAATTTACTGTTTTATAACAAAGTCTAACTATTATTTTATCCTACATTTCAGCTACTCATGATCTGTTTCCTAATCCTCAGGGGAGTTTTAAAGCTGGGATTCAGCCAGCGTGGATGCATTTCTGTCAAACTACTGACAGTCTTTTACAGGATACCTTTCCAGTTGCAGACCTATTTACGTGGCTTTATGAAATCATTCCCATTTGCTTGCTTTGCTATATTAGAAACTTGCAGTTTCGAGGCAACCCACAGGTAATTGTGCTTTCTCTGCCCCTTTGTCACCCATCACATTTCTCTGAACTCTGTCACCCTTTCAGCTGAGGTGCTCTAAGGCAAGGTCTCTTGGGGAGTCCCTTTCTGGTCAAATTTCCAGTTCAAATAGTCCTGGTCTCTGAATGGAAGGCCTCTAGTGGGACCTCGCTTCAAGTTGACGATGCCCATCTGTTTCCTATTAGCCTGCCCGTATTAACCTTTGCCTTGTTTGCTTGACTTTGCCCATCTCTAATTTCCAAGTGAGAGCTCAAGGACAGAAGTGGAGCGCAATGCTCCAAAACACTAACCTTGAGGACAACTCAACAACAGAATTTCTAAATGAAGTGTCCCACCCCCACATCCCTAGGGTTTTAAAATTTGGAGGGAAATGCCACCTTAAGTCAATATTCCTTACCTGATTTTGACAATGCACAGACAAAAGTTTCAAAAATAATTTCATATATAGAACATGAATATAACAAGCATAGATGGCCTTCCCTACATCCTTCATAAATGATCAGCTCCCTAAAGAAATGTTATAATTGTAATCTTGAAATTATACTCTGAAAATATATACTCTTCTCCTTGTTTTATATTAATGAATTTATAAGAAGGGTATTTTTTTTTCCCTAAGGCTAGTGAGAACCTGTCCGCATTTATAAAGTTCTATGAAGAATTTAAATGAAAACAGGAGAACAATATTTTAATTCAATGAATGTGCACTAAGCACCTATTATGTTTCTGGTTTGATAGGCAATATCAAGTATATATTCCCATTCCTTCCCTTTAAGGAACACACTGGGATACTTGAAACCACACATACACTAATATGAACGATGCAAGATAATTTTATCACTAAGTATGAAACAAACCTTCTAAGTGCTATCAATGCTGTCTGAGACGTCAGAGGAGTTTGCAGTGAGCAGGTGGGCTGGGTTTCACCCAGTATTAAGAATGGGATTAGAACAAATAGAGAAAACAGGGGGCGCCATCCCAAGTGAAGGGAAATGCAAAATCAATGCCAGAGTGGGAGAAATGGTCACAGCATGTCGAGTTGGGAAGGGGGTGGGTAGGAGGACTGAGCAGACCCAAACCACTCCGATTAAACTGAAGCAGCAACATTATGATGGCAATGCTGAATATGTGACAATGGGTGACACATTCTATCTTTCCATGAAGGCCCGTAACTCTATCACCATTGAGGTTTGTGTCTTGGCCATAATCCAGAAAAATAGGCTCAGTGGAGCACTGTCCTGCCTACTATGCCCTATCTCTTGGCCAGTTCTCTAAGCAACTCTGACTCTACATTTCTACCCCTGATATCCTCTCTCTACTTCTTCTGTTTTTGTCTTTGTCACTCTGACATTCATCTTGAAGAGCCATTCTAACTTCAGGAAAATGCAAATCAAAACCATAATGTGGTACCACTTCACTCCCAGTAGGATCACTATCATCAAAAAGGCAGACAATACCAAGTGTTCATGATGATGTGGAGAAACTAGAACTCTACACAGGGCTAGTATTAATGCAAAGTGGCGTGGCAGCTATGGAAAAGAACCTGGCAGGTCCTTAGAGGCTTAAGTACAGCGTTAACATGTGACCCAGCAATTCCACTCCTAGGTATAAATCCCAAAGAACTAAAAACATGCGTCCAAACAAAAACTTGTACACAAATGTTTATAGCAGCACTATTCATAATAGCCAAAGAGTGGGAACAATCCGAAAGTCCATAGACTGGTGAATGGATAAATACAATGTGGTATATCCATAAAATGGAATATTATTTGGAATGTTATTAAAAATAAATGAACTGATACTTGCTACAAGTATTATGCTCAGTGAGAAAAAAGTCATAAAGGGTCACTTACTGTATATTTCCATTTACATGAAATTTCCAGAATAGCCAAATCTATAACAACAGAAAGTAGATACATGGTTGCCTAAGGCTGAGGCTGGGCTGGGGAGTGAGGGGATTAGGGGGTGCTGCTAAGGGGTACAGGGTTTCATTTTCATGTGGTGGAAATATTCTAAAATTGTGATGATAGTTGCACAATTTTGTGACTACGCTAAAAACCACTGAATTGTACACCTTTCTACAGATCCATGAAGTTTCCATTTTGTTGTACAGTTTTATATCACACTAGTTCAAAAGTATTTCTCTACAACTACCTCAACAAAGCTCCTTTGGAATTATTTCAGTCATCAGTAATGTCACTTTACTAAAGAATTTGATTTTAAAACAAACATAAGATTACAAATTATTAACTTGTAGATGAATGGGATAGGCAATAAAGTCATCACATGATGGCTGAGGCTGTTAATTTCCAACAACAAACTTTGCTGACAAGTTTCTTCTGATACAGCAGTTATAAAATTGAACCTTCAAAAACTAAGGGCAGGGCTGGCCAAGTGGCGCATTGTTTAGGAGTTGGATTGGGACGCCAGCTCTGAGCAGCAGGGTCCCAGTTCGGATCCCACATGAGGGCCAGTGATACTGCACCCTCTACAGCTAAGATGCTGAACAACAGCTTGACCTGGAGCTGGGCTGCCTTGAGTCACCGGTGATGGCTTAGGCTGCAGTGGAGCTGCAGTGGGCCCCTGTAAGGTACCGTGAGTGGCCGGCAGGCAATGTGAATGGCCAGCAGCTGGTGTAAGCTGCCAAGAGCCACCATGAGCAGCCGTCCAGTGGCCAGTGAGCAATCGGCCTCACCCAGGAAGAGTGCAATGATAGTACCAACATGGGCCAGTGAAGCGACGTCCTCCACAACTAGACTGAAGAACAAAAGGACAGCAACTTGTCTGTTCCCCTCCCCCAATTCCCCAATAAATCTTAAAAAAAAAAATCCAAGGGCAGAACTAAAAGTACAATAAAAGAAGCTTCTGAAACCTAAGCCCCCCATAGTCCTAAGCCTCTGAGAGAAGCAAGGTAAAGCATCTCTACTGAAAATTAAGTAGGTGTCCAGTATTTCCATGCAGTTGAGCTTTCAGAGATAGATGCTCAAGACATGTCATTCATGTATATACCATCTTGGCTTGGGCTGCATTAATTATGTCTGAAGAGTTTAATACTCTTCCAAATTGAAAAGTTAGAACATATACACTAGAATGGTAGTGGGTAAGAGCAGACTGTAACAGCACAGGCTGGTTGTGTTAGGGTGGCCCTGTGGGAAGTGTTCTTCCACAGAGATGGAAGAGAACAGTACTGCAAGAGAGACCAATGGAAAAAGGACAATGTAGGAAAAGACAGAAAGATTCTTCTCCCCCACTATTACCTGCCATGTTGACTTTTTAAAAGGTAGATGTATTAAGAATATTTAGTTGTGTTTGTTGTTGTTTTTAATTATGATTTAGTGCTGCCCCATATGTCTTGTTATTTTGATGTATCGTCCTAGCTGCCTGTGGTATCATGTTAGGAATCCCATGAATAATTGGATGGGCTATTCCCAACTCCTCATTATTTAATTCGTTTGTGGATGCTTCATATCTGAGTGGCTTCTTGCAGAGTGGGCACACCAAGAACTCCAACAGCGCCAGATCTAGGCTTGGGGCTATGAAAAGTCCTGTGGCTCTTGTCCACTGACCCCGACACCACCCAGGCACCTATGGGCAACTGCGGATGGCCACATGTGTGTCCTCCGCAGCACAGAGGCCAGCCTGTGGCATGCACCACAAGCATGGTCTGGCAGCCCACCCCAGCTGCCGGCAGGGCAGGCCCCTCCCTGCCTGAACTGTATACTTTAAATGGATGAGTTGTATGTTATGAATTACATCTCAGTAAGCACTTAAATAAAAAAGAACCATCCATTTAGGATGAATTTAGGTAAAAATTGCTTTTATTATATGATTCATAAAAGTCCTGGCTTGTTAGAACTGAGGTGGGTGTTGCAGGTGTGGGCTAGTGATGGAAAGAAAATTCTTTAATAGGAGAACTTACTTCCTAAGCAAATATTGCATGAAACACAGTAAGTAAAACAGAAAAAAAAGACCCAATATTTTATTAATCTGCAAGTGCATTTTTTAGTTATACAGCTTAGTCAAATTGGTAATCTTTTGACCAACTTTGTAATATTTAATTAGTACCTTAGGTCAGGAACAATCAGGCTCTTCTGATAAGGCAAATTCTAGGCATTTAATACATTTATATAAATACACATACTATTTTTATAACACTCTGCAGAAGTATGTAAAGTCAAATGTTTGCTGCTCCAAGAGATCAGTTGAAAACATTTCATCTTTTCCAATGCTTCTAGTTTATAAATGAGAAAATGGGCTCAGCATAAGTGCTTTAGCATTAGGGCTAGTAAGTTTCAGAACATTGGTCCTCTTAACTTCTGTTCTTCTTACCAGATTTAATGACACTATTTCATATTCTGGATATTAAATTGAAGCAATTAGGCTATGGATAAATAAGTAGATCTATGGACACAGATGTATCACACCTGTTTATTACTACAGAGAGTGAATACCTTAAAGGATTCCAAATCGCTCATGGTTGTACTCCCAGTGCTTACCAGAGTGCCTGGCAACAGCATGTGCTCACTAAATATTGAAGGAATTAATGCCTGAAGAATAAACTTTATCTTCCAGTATTACTAAAAAGCACAGATTTCCAAACTGCAGTTCTGGTCCCTCATCTCGAACCACCTAAATGCTACCTCTGCATAAACTAATTATGTTGTAAATTATACTTATCTTTTTCCTCTGGTCAGCTCCCCTTTTGACCTCACTGCTGCTGTCAATGGTCCCATCTTTCTGCTAGTCACCTGGCAGCAAGGCCAGGATTTACACAGAACCTATACAGGACAATTCAGTAGAGTCTAGGACCACTTCATCTAGGCAATCAAGGTTAAGAAGAAATGAGGTCATTAAGCAAATCATTGACAGGGTTATGACAGGGTGGAGAGGTTAAGTAAGCACAGAGTCCCTTGGTGGGACCAGGAAGCAAAGCTAGGCAAAATGGTGAGTAATCCAGGTTAGGGCAGATATCCGCATATGCGGAAAACAATGAGCACATACGAGGCACTGGTAAGATGATGTTGAAATGAGGTCAGGGAATGGTCACTCTGAAATTGTAAAAAAACAACTCAAATGAGTTTAGCCATCCGCCAAAATGTCCTTGGCCAAGAAAGTGGTCGCAGGGCAACCAAGATGTATCTTCAGAAGCAAGAATTAGAATATGACTAAAATTAAACAAGAGAAAATGTTAGTTTATTCAATAATACATTTTTTTCTGGCAGGACAATACATTTACGGTAACAATAACTATTATATTGTATGTGGTAATGAGTGTGTAATGTTCCGCCTGTGCTATTGAACTGACCCAGCTACTTTAAGCATTTATAACCTTCCACTGCATATCTGTAGGTCAGGCGTTCTCTGACACACTTTACATCCCAGTGATGAATGCTGCTAAGGTAGACGTGATTACATGCCCTGTTTGACAGAGGAGGAACCCAAGCCACAGAGAAGATACACAGTCTGGCGAACATCCTAAAGGTCATATATGGCAGAGCTGGAATTAGAACCCAGATCTGTCTAACTCCCAAGCCTGTGCTCCTTCCTCTACACCATGATGGTTCCAAATTTCCCTCTAAATAGGAAAATGGGGAGTAGGAGTTGGAGAGGAGGAATTCTCTGAATATTTACACAGCTCTGAGGAGAACAGGATGCTCTGCTTCTAGACATATAATCATGGATATTTAGATACAAAAATCTTCTGGTAGAAAAGGGTAACTAATTCATCAGACTGCCCACGCTCAATGGAAATATCCCTTATGAATAATCAATTCCCTTTGTTTTATTTCTTATTTAACTAAGTGACCTTCTGCCCTGTGATTTGGTCTCCCGAGTAGACTTCCCTGAGCAGGCTAACAACCCCGTTCTTGGGGCAGATATTTGCCCTACAGTGAAGTGATCAAATGTTGTAAGGTTCACAAATTCATCTCTCATGAGTTTTGGCTCTTAGAGCCTGTACATCTTTGAAAAAATTAATAAAATTGCATATGCAGACCCTAAAAGCACAGAGGTCCATTTATATAGAACTTTATAGTGATCAAAGGACTTTCACATTTACTCATGCCACAATGAGGTTAATGTCTTTTGACTATATCCCTTTTGCATTCCCACCGATACCACTCTATGTTTAATTATTTTTAGAGCAGGGGTTTCCAGACAGTGTATTGTTTTGTGACTAGCTGAACGTAATAAATCCAGGTTTAGATCCTCCTCGCTTCTTGACTTTGATTATGTAAAATAATGCCCAGTTGTTTTTCCTACTCTGGTTTCTTTTATCATGAATGTTAACAAACATAGACTCAAATCCTGTCTGCCATGCCTATGAAATTTGTATAACTTTCAGCAAGTAGTTTAATTTTTTATACCTCTTTCCTCCTCTGTAAATGAAAATAATGATGGCATTTATCTGTAAGAATTGTGAAGATAAGGAATTCCTACAAAGTGTTTAGAATATTGCCAAAAACACAGTGTTTACTCAATACATTTACATATAAAGTTACTATTCCTTCAACTATCTTACACACCTTTATGGCCCTCATTCATTTACACCTTTGGATCTAGCTCCACAGTGTGGCATCCAACGCTTTTACAATGTGTTGTCAAATACTTATGCTGCTTGACTTATGAGGGGGTTACATCCTGATAAACCCACTGTAAATTGAAAATATCGCAAGTCAAAAATGCACTTAATATACCTAACCTATTGAACATCATAGCTTAGCCTAGCCTACCTTAAACATGCTCAGAAAATAGTATCAATAAAGCAAAACAAACAAAAAAACCCTCTGGCAACACAGTCCACTGCAGCATATCAGGTATTTATCCTCATGATCTCATGCCTGAATGGGAGCTGCAGCTCATCGGCACTGCCCAACATCATAGAGTATCATACCAAAGATCGCTAGCCTGGGAAAAGATCAAAATTCAAAATTCAAAGTACATTTCTACCGATTACGTATGATTTCCCCACCATAGTAAAGTGGAAAAATTGTACTGAAACCATGCTAAATTGAGGACGTCTGTACTTTCAAGTCTATTTCATAATATAAGTGAGGTTGATGCAGACTCTCCCTCAATTATCACAACTTTTTCACCCCCTTTGAGCTTTTGCTCAGACTATCATGTACAGGAGGCTATCTGGATAATTTATTTCTATTCCTCACTATTTTCTTATCCCCTTTTTAGTCCCAACCACTCCATGAGTTATTCCTCTACCTCTCTAATCCCCAGTAAATTCTTGCTTCTCTGGGCTGTTATGATGCTTATGGGAACCATTTGGAAGTTACTCACGTATATATTTTATTTAACTTTCATACATCCACTCATTTCCCCACCTAGACTGTTTGGCCATGTAAGAAGGTGAGCTAAGAAGAGGGAGAGTTGAGGTTAGCTTCACAGGAAACACATTCTACACACGTCAAAGAACCGTGGTCCGAATTCAGAGAAGCCAGAGACATTAGACACAGAAGACAAGCAGGCACCACGGGACGAGATTGATACCCTGCAAACCACAACCCGTGGAGCCCTCTGTTTCTAGAAGAAGTGATGGCAGCCAGAGGTGACTCCTGGACTCCTTGTTCCCATGGGAATCAGAGTAGCACCACTTTCATTTCCTTCATATGTGAGAGTTGTGCATATAATTTCCTTGGAAAAAAAGAATTCCATAGGTTAAATAGTGTCTGAAAATCAGTATACTAAATAACTATTCCTGTCTCTAATAGTTGCTGAGTGCCTGCTCTGGGCAAGACGCTCATCTGGAGGATGAGATTTGGGATGTGTGTGACACACGTGGGGGCCAGTGTGGCTGAGGCATGAGGAACAAGAGGAAAAAGGGCATCAGATGAGCCCACAGAAGTAGGCAGGGGTCAATACAGGTAGGTCTGGTAGGTGGGAAGGGTTTAAATTTCATTCTCTGTATCAGAATAGGCCAAAACAGTTCTCTGCCATTACAATTCTCAGTACCATAATTTGACTTATAGAATATTTTAAATTCTACATTTATATTTACATTTCATGTTTTAAATTATAATTTAAGCTGTTTCATGGAAAATAAATTGTAGAGAGGTTAAAAAGGAGATTACTGTAGTTGTGCTGGAGAGAGATGATGGTGGCTTGGTTTAGGCAAAGGAAGATACAGTTTTGAGATACATTTTAGAGATAAAACCAATTGTTCATTTCCAGATAAGTTAAGTGTAATTGTGGGAAGTGGGGGACTCAGAGTATAGCAATGCTTTGGGCAAACAGGCAAGGCTGTGGGTTTCAGAGGTCAGTAGGCAAGGTTAGATTATAAGGTTCACAATCAGGAGGATAAACCCATTATTTCATTCATTTACCTCTCGCTTACTGAGTGGGTAAGTGCACACACTGTGCTAGATTCTGGGCACACAAGGTATACAGGGCCAATTGTTCAAGATGAGGTAAGAACCCCACTGCATAACAAGAGGTTCCCAATAGCTGGGATGAGAAACTCTGGATGCAGAGGACAAAGCAAACAACAGAGGCATCCTTTCCTGCACCTCCAATTTGTTCTTTTACTAATTCATTCATTTCATGCCTTCACTTCCTCAATATCATTCAATTCAATATTCAACATTATTGAGTTGTGGGACTCAAGGCTGGGTCATACCAAGATGTGTAAGACACAATCCGTATCTTCCAGGAACTCGGTTTGCATCTCGCTGAGGAGAAAGGCATGAAAACATGTCACTATTATGTGAGGTGCTAAAATAAAAATATACACAACTGAGTGTCCATGGGACGTAGAGAATGTGACCTCTGCAGTCTACAGCATAGCCCTATGTACATAAAGGCCCTGAAACAGGAACATTCCTTCTGCCTAAAACGTACTCAGCTTAAATTCTAATTCTTTACAAAGGTACTCTCTGATTCTCTAATTAAAGTGCATTCCCTGAATGCTACGGCTTTTGCAGCACTTCTCAGCATCTGTAGTTACATGCTTGTTAAATGCCTGCCTCTTTCACTAGAAAACAAGCAGTGTGAGAGCAGGGCCTGTGTCTGCTTGCTCTCTGCTGTATCCTCCATGGCCAGCACAGCACTTGGCACAGAAGAGATGCTCAGTAAATATTAGCCGAATAAGTGATGTTTTTAAATCAAAGATAATTGTGGGCACATTTGGTTAGAGCATGCTAAGCATCCTTACAAGAAAAACTATCTGCCCACCCTACAAGTAAAGGTTGATGAATAATATTACTTAGGCACCCTCTCTTCAGCCTGCAAACCGGGCATCCCAGTTGTGAATTAGCTATCACTCCCTTCACTGCAACTATCCCTCCATGCTCTGTACCTGAGAACCACAGATAAGAAGGTAGTTCCACCCTGCAGACTTCAGTAAGTGTACGTGTGACAGTCAGACATTAGAATCACAAATGCAGAATGACAGAAATCTACTTGCACCTGCAGAGAGGTTAAAACAGCTGTGGCTGAAGTCCAGCTGTCAGGAAATTTCTGGCTTTTACTGACTTACTTGGAAAGGACATAAGGAGTTTGTTGATATTAGTGACAGCATGCAAATGAAGCTATTTTTATTTAGTGTATGGCTCAACTTGTACTTTAATTTAAAGTAGCAGCATGCAAATATGAACATAGGATGCCTTTCCTGAGAATTCTCCAAATTTCAGGAGTGAAGTTGGTTAGCAGGACAATTTAGACAGCTAGTCTGCAGCTGGGCTGTTGACAAAATGAATCCAGAGACACAGAGACAAGGACGGAAAGATAAAAAAATAGATGAGATGCCCTCTGCCTACAGACTTCCCAGTAGGGTGACACCTTGGTCCCCGAACTAAATTGTCCACTGCTTACTTCCATCAACTGCAGAACCATGGCTGTGACAGTACAGGCCATGCCTCTTCCCACACCCCAGTGAGAACTCTGTTCCTTGGCCCCATGTGGTACCTCGGCAATTGCTCATTTAAGATGGTTTTCAACCTCTGATGCTGACCATGGAACTGTGGATACTGATCCACAACACTGTCAATCACCTCTCAAGAAGCAGTTGGGAACGTTTTTCTTTTTGCTCCATCAGTTCCTACGCATTCCTGAATCTTACAACAAGATTAGATTTTGGGATAGTCTCAGCCTATCCTGTCCCCACCTCCAGTATTAGGCAACTGAACTCAGGCCTTTTCTCAAAGTAAGTCCTACTATACCAGTGGAATTACCTCCCACTACCCTCCATAGGAGACATTTGACAATGACTAGAGATGTTTCGGTATCACTGATGGAGTGGTAGGCATAGGGGTGCCACTGGTATCTAGAGGGTAGAGGCTAAGAATACTGTTAAACCACCTACAATGCACAGTGCACAGGGCAGCCTCTCCACAACAAAGAATCATCCAGAACAAAATGCCAACAGTTCCCAGGTTGAGCAACCCTGCACTACACCACAGAACACACCAAGGAGCAAGAGAATACATTCCCTACTCCCAAAAATGAAACAATCTCAATGGGGATAATGTCACTTACACACAAGACAGTCCAAGGGAAAAAATAGTTTCAAACATATAAAAATAACTATTTTGAATAATTAAACTACAGTTATAAATTATGAATACTAGAAGAAGACAGATGAACAAAAGAAGACCACAGAAAGCAAATATAATAAGAATTGGCATTTGAAGTACAGATGATACAAACCACCTCGGGATACGGCTTTGTGCCTGCATCGGGAGGTCTCCGATGGGACTCTGTCACCTAACCCAGGGAAAGCACATTTGGTTCTAAAATTATATTGGAATCAAGAAGTGATCGGCTAGCCTACCTGGGTACAGACAGTATGTGAGCAAAAGTCTCACATAGTCTCACATAGAAAATACTACCTAAATTTTAGGTCTATCAGCAAAAAAATTAAAACCTTAAATATATCTTATTCTCCTGTTTATGTTAGACAAGTAAAAGTTGCTAAGTTTAGAAATGCTATATTTTGGAAGTACTTTCATTGGGGAGTTCAGGACAGTTCCTCATGTGTCTGCTATCTAGCAGTGTAATAAATTACCCATGTAAGGACTTTAGTGGTTTCACCTTGAGGTATTGTAATAAATATTTCCAACTTGTTTATAGCTCTCTTTCCATGATCCTAACACTAAAAGGAAGAGGCAGGTTTAAACACTGAAAACTGAAGATAAATACAGATATACTTGCATTACGTGTGCGATTAAAACATTATCTTTAATGAAGTTGTATGTGCTAAGCTATCAAGGGCTTGTTGTGATTGGCACTTTAAAGAACAATTGGAGGTAAATCAAAATCCTTGGGTTTCTAAGCTGATTATCTAGACATTATACTACTGATCACTTCCATCTACTTTTATTTCCTTATAAGCCTACATTCTATAGTAGCCCAAAATCAAGGATGTCGTGGAAAACAAAACCCATTCTATTCTCACCTCAAAAGCTAAGACAAGATAAGCTGATTAGTATGTGAACATCTTGAATTCTTCCTCTAAAAGTAAACTGTGTTGGTAACACTGTTTATCAAGGTATATACTGAAATTGAACAAGCAGAAAAAATAAAATACAAACTAATGGTAGGCTAAATATAGAAATTCATCCATCCTAAAACCTTATCACAAAGACAGTGATGCAGTAAAGGCGATATAAGGCCACAAACACAAAGAAACCTGGAGATAGATGACAGCAGGTGAGTGATTCCAACAAAATGTTGGAGGATGGCAAGTGGGGAACACAAGTAATTGTCTTACCAGATGGCGAAAAGCTGAAGCCAAAGCACTGCAGGGGTGGGCAAGCCAATGGAGGCTGCAGAAACCTAGCAAAGCTCTAGAATTGGGGGAACCAGGTAACTCTAAAGGCCAGCTGGGGCTGATGGCAGGAGGATTGGTGGAAAATACCCAGCTAGGTTCTGCCCCATTTTCTCCCATCAGCCTGGGTGCTCCAGGGACTGCCCTTCCCTGTCCCTCATCCTTGACACATGAGCATTACATTCGCTGAACAGGCTGACCAAAGAGGATCTACACAGTGAACTGCCAGGAATAACTGCAGGGGGTGGGTGTGAAGCACTTTACAGAAAACCAGAGAACTAAGTGAATTCTGAATAGTGAGATCCCCTTCTCTCTCCCAAGCCAGATTCCCAAAGCACTGATATCCAGGCTGAATGCTCTAGGCAAGGTGCCTGGAGGTGCCTTCTCAGGGACACTGAGAAGAGATTCCTAGTAGCCTGTCTCTCTGATGGCCCCCAATGATCCCTGCTTCCTGGATTCACACTCCTGTAGTCCTTTCCCACACTGGACCAGAATCAGTCTATGTGATGAGTGAAATATGGAAGAAGTATCGGTATGCCATTTCTGAGATTAGGTTATAAAACTGCACTTCTCTGTTGGAGGCATGCTCACTTGCTTTCTCTCTTGAGTCATTCATTCTGGGGGAATTAAGCTGCCACACCCCAAGCAGCCTTATGGACACACCCCCATGGTGAAAGATGGCCAACAATCACGTAAGTACCATCATGTAAGTGCACTTGAGAATGAATCCGCTGACCTAGTCAAGCCTTGAGATGACTGCTGCCCCAGCTGACAGCTTGACTATGACCTCATGGGAGACCCTGAACCGGAACCGCCCAGCTAAGCTGCTACTGCGTTCTTGATACTGAGAATATGTACAAGGTAATAGTGTTTGTTTTTTAAGCTGCTTATTTTGGGTAATGTGTTGATAACTAACACAAGACTTGTGGATAAACACATTCAGGAACCCCAGTGAAAAGGCAGGCTGTCTGCCCAATCTGCCTAAGGTTGCTACCAGCCTAAGAGATATTCCCACCACCCCTGGACTCTATATACTGAGAGCCTGTGATCAGCTTTTTTAGGGGATCCTTCTTAAATATGAACAGACAGCTCAGGATATCAGAAAGTTGAAAAGAAGAGCTCCAAATTAAGTGACCAAAACAATTGGGAGGAACTCAGAAGTGAAACAGACCATGTGAGATATTGAATAGAAGATAAAAGAAAGATACTGTATTCATAACATAAAATAGCATGATATAAAAGGAGCATTCAGAAAACAAGAAAGAGCTCTTAGAAATTAAGAGTGCAATGGTGGAAATAAAAGATAAATATGAAAGTGTTGAAAGACAAATGTGAGGCAATCTCCCAAGTAGGACAGAGAGACACAGAAACGGAAAATGAGAAAACATAGAAAGTTGCAGAATCAATCCAAGATTTTTCACCTACAACCGATATATAAGTCCAGAAAGAAAAATACAGATAAAATATAAAGGGGCATTAGTTATCAAATAGATAATATAAGACAGGTTTCCAGAATTGAGGTATCTGAGTTTTTACATTAAAAAGTTCTACTGAGGGCCCAGCTCACTGAAAATACATGCAGTTGATAATGCATATCACTGAATCTTCAGAACGCTAGAGGTAAAAAGAAGATCCTAAAAGTTTCCAGAGGGGAAACAAAAATTAATGCACAAGATCTAGAAGGAGAATGGCACCGTACTTCTCTAAAGTGACAGCGAGGGCTGGAAAATAAAAAAAGCAGTAGCTTCAAAATTCAGAACTAAAAATATTTCCAGAATAGAGTTATATATGCAGCCAAACTAAGTCAAGTGTGATGGTAGAATGTTTGTTTGCTTGTTTTTTAAGAAATATAAGGTCTCAAAAAATGTTTGCTCTCATGCAATCTTTCTTAGAAAGCTACTGACAAGAGTGCTTTATAAAACTGAGAGAATAAACCCAAAACAAGAAATCCTGACAAAGAAGGGATTCAACCCAGAAGAAAGGGAAGGGAAATCCATGTTACAGCTGAGCATAGAACTCGAGAGAAACCAGCACAGACTGAGGGAAGAGGATCCAAGCAATGACGTCAACAGAAAATGGAAACTGATAGACGGACATGTTTGAACACATTGTGGGCAATTTTGCCCTTCCATTGGAATTTTTTTAATGAAAATGTTTTATTAATATTAATATATATTACCTGACTTTAGAAAAATAGCGCCGTGAAGGCAATGTGATCACAATGCACTACGTGCTCTGTGCTATATACACACATATACACTGAGGAAATAGTAAGTACAAGTACAGATTGAACCCGAATTTTAACTATTCTGGGAAAATGGGGGGGGTAAGAGAGCTGAGGGTTGTTGGTACAAGAGAGTTGAAATCCCCATCTTCTACAATTAGGAACACAAAAGATAAATCCCCAAGTTGAAAAATTAGTACCAAAAAGGGCACAAGTCTTCTATTTAGAAATGGATCAGCATTAGAAGAATCTCCCAAAGGAATTGTGAATAGGTGTCTAGAGAGTAGGAATTAGGGTCGGGCTACTCTTTTTCATTAACTTTTGGGACAATGCTGGACATTTTAAGTTTTGCACATTTTTACTGAATTTTTTTTTAAAAAATAAGACAAAAAGGAGTGAGTTATGAGATACAAAGCAAACAAAAAGAAAGAAATGATGATATTCACTTGAGTGAAGGCAAATATGAGCTTACAAGTACTAAATATGACACAGTAGGATATTAAGAAATAATAAAAGGTATACTCCCCCAAAGAAACCCACAGAGATATACTGATCATGAACCTGTATGCACCAAGAAACATAGCAATTTATTTGTTAACATCTGAGAAGAGTTTCAACAATACTACAAAATAAATATAAAGAAATGTAGAAGATGCAGTAGTGCATTCTCATGCTACTGATGATCCTAGATTTTTTCAGGGGTGAGATCTGGCTTCACACTTGGGATCACATCATAGTGTCAAGTAAAATCTTTCAATTTGTTCCATGTGTTCTCATGTGTTAACTATTAAATAATGCATAAAGGAATGCCACAACTGTTTTATAAGCACAAAGAGTCCTTTTTTTTTTTCCTCCACTGAAGAGTGTAAACCATTCACATGAAAACCAGCTTTTCTAATGAAAATATTTCAAGGCTTCCTTTGACATGATTATTTGATAAAAGTGATGAATTTCCCTCCTTACCTTCAGAACAAATTTACTTTTTCCCCCCTTTAAACTAAGAAAATGTGCCCTTCTCTGCTGTCAAACCCCCTGAACTTTGACATTATTAATATTTTTAGAGATGAATTTTTGAAACACCCATTTCCTCCCTTTTGCTTTCTACTTGATTGCTCTACTATTGTATTTTCCAATTCTAAACAATAAATGGAAATCAGCTAAATAAACTGAGAGATAAAAGAGATATGCAAAAGCTAAAAATCCTTTAAGTAGGGCAAAAAGAAGTCTTTCTCAAATTAATTTAAGACTTGCTAGAAATGATAAGTCAGAAGTTAGAATTTCTTGTTGCAATAAGGTATACCACATGTAGAATTTCTGTGATGCATGTACAAGTTAGTCCCTGATTTAGAGATGACAGTTCTTTGTATCAGAAAGGTTAAATGATTTTTCCAAAGTGACAGAGCTTCTAAGGATGTAGTCACAAAGCTATTGTTACAATCAAGAATTAAGTACATGAGCTAAGTTTCAGAAATGAATATTACCATTCAAATTACATTATGGCTAATAGTGATAAGATAGGAAAACAGAAGAGAAAATACAAACTTTAAAAACATTTGTTGAGATAAAAGGCAGTACCTGACCTACAGTAAGGCTACAAATATTTGCTGACTGAATTTATATAAAGTGAATTAAATAGGTTTATATGATGCCTACTTTTATATTGTGTGATTAGCTCTACTGTGATGTAACTTTTCTTTTTGAGAAAATGGAGGCATTTGGGATAGTCATTGTAATTAACATCGGTACCATCTAAATATTTAATACTGTGCTATGACTAAGACTGAAGTGCTCTGTGCCAGCTATTCCCCCAAAATTTTAGAAGATATAAATTGATATTGAAAGAATCTTAGAATATATTTACTTGGGGTGGAGGGGTACACTACCAAGAGAGTAGTACATACATTATGATCCTGTTTCTATTTAAAACAGTTTAGAAATATATATACCAAAATATGAATATGTTGTGATTATGATTAGTTGTGGGTGGTGGATTATAGTAACTTCTATTTTCTTCCTTTTGTTTACCAATGTTTTTTAATTCTCCTCCAATGAACATATACTACTTCAACCTTATCTATTAATTTCTTAACAAGTGATTTAAGGTGTAGAATTTGAACCTAGGTGCTCAGGTCCAAGTTAAATCCTAATTTTCACTATTGGCTCCAGGTACTGTGCTAGGCTCTTCACATACAGAATAACACTTGTTCTTCATGACAACATGTACATAAGTATTATTTGTTCCCATTTCACAGGGAAGCTGAGAAAACTGAGGTGCTCACTTTCATCCATGAAAATATAATTTTAGTGAGCCAATATAGTAACATTTTTCCAAGCAGCCAATGTTAACCAATAATACCATTAACAATATGAAAATAAATACCCCCCCAAAAAAGAAAGGAAAGAAGGGAGGAAGAAAAAGAGGGAGGGAGGGAGGGAAGGAAGAAGTAAAACTAATTTCACTGTTAAAAGAACAGAATTTAAACCAGAGGGTTGGCTGTGCCTTGTGAGAGTGAGGCTTAATAGAATTATACTGACTGTCCCACTAATTCTCAACAGAAATTCTGCTTCAGGAAGCAGGGGAGCACAGCAGAGAGGCGGCTAGAGTATACGGAGGGGGAGAGATTGAAAGCCAGATAGAAACGTGCCAGGAATCTTGAGAGAGTATCAGGTTGAACGATGAATAGCACATTTCTCATTTTGGCTGAGATGCTTTATGACTAATTTCTGGTTCTAATCCTAATAGTTATCCTCACGTATTTGAAGTGATAATAAAGAGAAATGCAATATTTATTTGCCATATGTATCTTAATTTAATTTATGAAAATATTATCGATATGACATTGCCTTGGCAACTTAACATTTTCCACAATGGACATGCATTACCATCATTTCATTTCATTTCCTTCTGCCTTCATAATATTACCTCAGCATTGTCAGAAAGTTCTCAGGATCGTGATGCAAATCAAAGCTTCATTACAAAGCCCAGGGAAAGAGCATTATTGTAAGGACATTTCATGAAAGGTAACTACTGTGCATGCTTAGGGCCTGAATTGAAATGATAAAATATAGATTTCATTTATTTTTATAACAAAAACTTATTTAAAAAATAAAAAATAACACCTAGGCTTCCAAATCCTCACTCCTCAATTCATTTACTCAGAGGGAGAGGAACTCTTTCCAAAGCAGGAGAAGGGGCTAGAATATACAGGCTATTTCTAATCATCCACACTGACAATGCGCTGAATGATTAAATATTCTCTTCCTCAGCTCCCTCCATGAGACAAGAACAAAAGAGCCCTCAGGGCTGAAGACCTAGAGGGGGTAATTTTAAGAAGCAATATAGTGATACCCCAAGTTTTAATAAGAATCCGGGCACTCTCCCAGTACCTTGCTAACATAGCCCATCTCCTGAATTATACTGACTATGAAATTGCCTGCAACTCCTTAACTCTGTGTTGAAATCCAGTCTAGCCTGATAAAATGAAAAGGGCATCATGCCTCCCCACAGGATCTGGTGTTGGTAATTCACTTTGACATGTGCCAAGTGTCTACAATAAGGCAGTTCCCAAGCTAAACACTGTGGGAGGCCCTGAAGCAAGTCGGTACCATGGCCCCTTCATGGGGGCTACCAGGAAGATCCGATGAATGCAAATTATTTATTTAAACAAACAAACAAACAAACAAACATAAAGCAATCTAATTCATAGAAGCAGAGAATAGAATGGTGGTTGCCAGGGGATAGGGTGGGCGAAATGAAGAGTTTTTGTTCAAAATGGATAAAATGAATAAATTCCACAGAACGGCTGTACAACATAACACCTACAGTTAACAACAGTGTGTTGTCTACTTAAAAACTTATTAAGAGAGTAGATCTCATGTTATGTGTTCTTACCATACAAAGGAAAAAAGGAAGGAGACAGAGTAAATCTTATGGAGGTGATGAGTATGATGGTACCCTCACCTTGACTGTGGTGAGGGCATCATGGGGTTCGCATATGTCCAAACTCATCAAAACGTACACATTAAATATGTGCCATTGTTTTTTTATATACCAAGTATGCCTCAATGAAGCTGAAAAAAGTCAAACAAACAACAACACAAAAGAATTAATCCATTCAACAAATATTTATCACTTGGCAACTACATGTCAGGCATCATTCTAGGTGCTGGGGATATAACAGAAGAAAAAACAGACAGGGATCCAAGTTCTCTAAGAGCTTGCTTTATAGACCACAAACAAAAGATGTTGACTGCGTTAGATGTGGATAAGTGCTGTGGGAAGACAGCATAGTGTGAGCTGGGGTGAGCTGAAATTTTTAAAAGGGCGGTCAGGATAGATGGCACTGAGAAGGTGATTTTTAAGGAAATGACTAAAGGAGGGAGATATTGGGTCGTCGGAAAAGTCATGATGTATTTTGCTATGTGTTTCAATGCAAAAATGCGTCATGACTTTCCCGATGACCCAATACTAGTTAGCTTTGTGGATCCTTGGGGGAGTGAACTCCATAAGCACAAACCTGAAAGTGGATGTGTATCAGGCATTTGTGCACAACAGCAAGGAGACCAGTGAGACCAGCACATGGGCACGTATGGAAAAATGGTAGGCCATCAAGTCAGAGGAGTAACAGGTTAGATCACGCAGGCCTTATCATCCTCCACTGTGGTAGGCAGAATAATGACCACCCCCTGCCTCAACCGCTGCCACCACCAAGAGGTCCATATTCTAACCCCTGGAACCAGTCCTAACCCCTGGAACCTGTGCATATGTTATGTTAGGTGGAAAGGGGAGATTAAGGTTGGAGATGGAGCTGACATTGTTCATCAACTGACCTTCAGAGATGATGGTCCTGGGTTACCTAGGTGGTCCAGTGTAATCACAAGGGTCCTTTAAATGTGGAAGAGGGACTAAGAGGTGGTGATATCAGAGTAATAGTGCATGAGAAGGACCTTCCGGGCCATTATTGGAGATAAAAGGGGACAAAAACCAGGTGGCCTCTATAAACTGAAAAGGCAAGAAAACAGATTCTTCCCAGCACCTCTGGAATGGAACACAGTCCTGTCGACCCCTTGATTTTAGCTCACTAAAATTCTAGAACTATAAGACAATAAATTTGCATTGTTTTAAAGCACCAAGGTTGTGGTAATTTCTCACAGTATCAATAGAAAAATAGTCTACCTGCTATAAGGTGTTTGACTTTGACCTTTACTTTGAATGAAACGAGGAGCCACTGGATGATCTGAAGTAGAGGAAAGACATGATTTGAACTGTATTTTAGAAGTCTACTCTTGTTGCAAGTTAAGAATTAGACCATGAAGTAGCAGGGGTGGAGGCAGGAGAGCAGGTAGAAGGGTTTCCAAGGGAGAGAGGATGGAGGCTTGGACAAGAGTTGCAGAGATAAGAGGCAGCTGGAGATAAGAAGTGGCTAAATGATTAGGATGAGGAACAGATGTTGTGATGGGCTAGCAGAGAAAGCACTCAAAGACCATGCCAGGAAAGAAGGAAATAGTTGATTTGGACCTGGAAAGACCAAATGCTTTCCTCCAGGTAAAAATGTCAGTGGGGGAGATAGCTGAGTGGAGGTGAGCATGGGAAATATTTCATACTGAAGAAAGAATATTAAGGGCACAGAGCTGGAAAGTTCAGCTGGGGACCATTCAATGATGTGATCTGTCTAAAATGTCAGAGCCGACTATGATTTAAGGGTTTAGCTTTTATTCTTTAAATATAGTTTACTGTCTGCAAGAAGGGAGGAGCAAGACTGCTTGAGAGAAGGCCGGTATTTATGATCTGTTTGGCTGATAGGCCAGGAACATACCCTTTCACCTTATAAACACTCTCTACCACATGACTATTGACAAGCTTTAAGGGAATTGATGGGCGACTGGGGTTTAAAACTACTCATGTGAGTAATAGGAATGTTACTAGTAGCTACTTATACTAGGGAATGGAGTAAATGTGTTTTTGTTTGGGGAGACTTTCCTAATATTACTTGTGCAATTTAATCCATTAAAGGAGCCCAATTAAACTTTAATATACAGGGCACTTCCGTTTTGCTCTTTCTTAATCAATACTGTATATGAGATATATTAGGTGAGAGCATCTTTCACAATTTAGTCCTCAAGACTAAAGAGCTTCTCACATCTTGGGATCACCATCCATTATTTTTATTTGACAAGGTCTGCATCAGCTGGGATTTCACTGTACGGCCTTGCAAGGCTCGCGCCACAGTCAGTTCTCTCCTTCCAAGCACACGGGAGGAACACGGCACACTGTCTCACTGACATTGCCCCTGATGCGTTCCGGTCAATGGGTGTAGAGCAGAAGCAGTAGGTGAACTACTAAGCCAAAGTTGTTTCATGTCTGTGTGACCATCCAGAGTTATCACCCTGATGTGCCCATCAGGAAGACCAGGGGCTCCAGATGGTACAGCTACAGGACACAGTGCCTGTCACCCTGGATCACTGAGTCACCACATGGTGACTGTTTCTCTGGAGAGCCACTTGGACCTGCAGTGGACTTTGTCTAAAAAGAAAATGGGTTCTGTTGTATTCAGCCACCAAGATATGGGGGGATTTAGCCTATTCAAATACAAACAATTATAAATAAGTGATCAAGGAAAAAAATTAACATTGAGTCTGTATTCCTGGGGTTTGATCTCACAGTTGTATATATTGGATGCTTTTGCAAGTAAGCACTTAACTATCACAATAAAAGGCAATGAAGTGGAAATCACACACTTATACACATAGGACCCAAAAAACAAAGCAAAACAAAAAACCCTAACATCCCTAGTGTGTAAAAGATGACTTAGGATGAAATTTCTGGTGTTGATATTTTTGCCATAGCATCTTTGCCACATAACTAACTGGACATAAGGCAATTTTGTTGTAAAAAAGATAAAATAACTGGTTGACAGTGTTTTTGTTTGTTTGATTCATCAATGGACAAATGAAACCAAACAACCACCTTCAGCAGACTTAATGTATTTAAGCTAGTTGTCAGTTTGGTTTCATTTCTCCATTAATGAAGTTACTCCCATTTTTATATTCTATATAAATCATAGTTAGCCCTCGTAACAATCAATACAGTGGTAAGTAGATGTGGTCTTAAAATAGTTAGCACTTCTTCCAGATGATGACGATTTGCCCTAAGAGTTAGTTTCTTATTTTGAAACACTACATTGGAGGAGAGAGGCCCTCTTGGAGGGTGCAGAGTTAGGTGACCCCAAGTTTCCCATAGATGGAAGACAAGTGCTTACGTGCAATCCAGGAAATAAAACCAGTTATTTGTGTAGTATTGCCATGAATGTATACTCATTTTAAATACTGTCTTTTTAATTTTGGTGTTCATTTTTTGATATTTCATTATGCCCTTTTTAATATCCCTCTTTTATTTGTTGTGATTTTATCTTTTTTTATGGCAAAACTGCCTTATGGCCAATTAGTTATGTGGTAAAAATATTTGTGATGAAATTACCTACAATGGAAATTTCTAGTGTCATTATCATGCATATATTAAAGAAGTTCAGTATCTCAAACAATTCGGATGGAAGTAAGAATGAGAAGTTCAGGAAACCAGTGTAAAAAAAAAAGCTCCTATAACAGCAAGGCATTAATATCACTAATAAATGTGCTATGTTGGAATAACACAATTCTATAAAATGTGAGAGTGAAAAAAACATTTCTCAAATAAATTTTACACATGTAATTATAAAGATGTATATTTAATTAAGTTATTAAATTTAATTAGATATTTGGCTAGTTTACCTATTTCCTTAAACGTTTTTATATCCTCATTGGGAAAGTGGGAAGTCACCTTATATTTGACTGTGCCATATATTCAGGGCATATATGATACACAACATAACAAACATGGAATTTTTAAGGCAGTCTAATAAAAACCAGAACAAAGAAGTAAAAGTTGCTTCTCTAACATGAGCTACCAGCAGACCTTATCTAGTCCCCCAATCACAAAAGGCACTCAATAAATATCAGCAACAGGTTTTATATGTGACACCTGAGCAGGCTCGCTCGGCATAAAACACAAGGCCATGGCCGCACTGAAAACATAATTTCACAAGCCTAACGCAGCAAATCAAGCTGTGCGGCACTCATCCCGTTAGGATAGGAAAGGGCTTATTGCTAATACTGCACTGTACAGCGCTTCTCCAACATGTGGCATCTGCTCCAGCCAGTCAGTGATTTATATGAAAATATTTCAGCAGACGTTTCAGTACTAGAGCAGAGCTGCCTTCCCAATTTACCCCAGAGAGGAACAGTTTTTCTACAAAGGCAAAAGAAGCAAGAGAAAAGTATACTTCAATGTTAGTGGTGCTTATATTTCTCATTGATAAGAATTCTGCAAACTCCCAGGCTGAAAGAACTTGAAATGTATACTGCCCTTGCATCCTATAGGTAAATAAATTATTTTCCTAAGCACTGTTTCATTGAGATAAACCTTTAAAGTTTCTGTGGTCTAGAATGCATGCCAAACATTTTCCTTATCACTCTTAAAAGTTCAGGTAAATGTATCATGTACCACTTGCCTCCTAAGAACGTTTTTAGATCCTCCTAAGAAAGATTGAATTCACTGAAGTAAATTGGGTAGTTCTCAATACCACTTTATCTTTATCACCTACAATACTATTCTTCAACTGAGAGCACTCCAGTTCCAGTGGCCTCCTTGTGAATATTACAGCAATTAAGGAGATAATTTTAATATATAGGGAAAAGGAGAATGACTATTGGTGGGATTGCGACTCTGGAATTAAGTTTCAACATCACAGGGAAAATGTTCTCATCTCCCATGGATAAAAAATTTGGTGCACTTGGCATTATTATTAGGTGAGATTGAAAAGGAACCTGTATAAAGTTCAAAACTCAATTTTAAATAATTCTCTGTACATTCTATTGCAAGTTACTGAGAATAGTGGAAAATGTTTCATGAATTAATTTCAGAATGTATGGAACTATGAAAATTCTAAGTAAATGTTTTAAAAGATCATTTTTTTAAATTAAAGTTTATTCTTATGACTGTCATATTTTGAAATATCTTCCACTTAACAGGGCAACATCAGACTTTCCTTTCATTCCAATACTTCCTTAGCACTTTTTTAGCAATGGGGTAAATGATGATGGTAAAGACAATGAATTATAAAACCATCATATTTTAGGGTTGGAAAGAATCTTGTACACCGTTTGGTAACTAAGAATTCTCTGCATCACATTCAATCTATGAACGAGGTACTTGTCTACGGGAGAAA
Source organism: Hipposideros armiger (assembly GCF_001890085.2). Taxonomy (NCBI): domain Eukaryota; kingdom Metazoa; phylum Chordata; class Mammalia; order Chiroptera; family Hipposideridae; genus Hipposideros; species Hipposideros armiger. Next base: position 289,174 of record NW_017731749.1, read on the forward strand.
GATGGCTACACTCTTTTACACTCCCCATTGTGCTCCATATCAGAGCTAAACGTCAAAACTAAGCAAATCTTTGCCCCGATCAAAAATTTTCAACCAAACTAGTCACAGTCCAAAAACAGAAATTATAGGGCAATCACATGCAAGAACATAGACACAAAAGTCCTAAAGAAAATACAGGATTGTCGAAAAAGTCATGACATATTATGTCTATGTTTTTCAAAGGCCATTTATTTATATAAAGAACAAAGATCAAACAATGATATATTGCTCGTTTCATTGGATAACCTTTTGCCATCTTTCAGTGAGCTTCATAATTCCTCATTCATAGAAGGACCTGTCTTTATTTGTGAAAAACTGAACAAGGTGCTGATTTACAACCTCATCTGAATTGAACGTTAAATCACGCAAGGAGTTTTGAAGGAGTGAAACAAGTGGAAGTCTGACGGTACAAGGTCAGCTGAGTATGGTGGGTGTGGCAACACATCCCATCCAAGCTCCAATCATTTTTGACGGGTGATCAAACTGGTATGTTGTCTCGCATTGTCGCGATGGAACACAACTCCTTGACAATTAACAAGCTCTGGACGTTTCTGGATAATGGATTTGTTCAAACTGTCCAATTGCCAACAGTACACATTCAAATTGATTATTTGGTTCCTTGGTAGGAGCTTGAAAAACACACCTTTAAAATCCCATCACACTGAGAGCATGACTGTCCTCTGATGAATGTCTGCTTTCGATGTGATTTGAGGGAACCAAGACCGTTTGTGCACCACATTGTTGTCAACAATCCACTTCTCTTCACCTGTTATCAGTCACTTCAAAAAAGGATAATTTTCCTCATGTTTAATGAGCATATTGCAGATGTTTATATGCGCCATCAAATGAACTTCTTTGAGTTCATGCGGAACCCAAATATCGAGCTTGCTTACATATCCCAGCTTCTTCAGGTGGTCGTGAATGCTTGAATGATGGATGTTCAATGTTTCTGCAATCTCTTGTCGTGTAACATGGGTTTGCCTCGATCAATGCCTTTATCTTGTCGTCATCAACCGTGGTGAGCCTCCCTTACCGAGGAGCATTGTTGAGATCAAAATTACCAGCACAGAATTTCGTGAACCATCATTGGCACTGACGTTCTTATAGAGCATTGTCACCATAAACTTTGAGCAACTTTTCACAAGCTTGACATGCATTTTTCCCTTTATGGAAGTAAAACAGTAAAATATGGCGAAAATGCAGTTTGATCTTCCATCTTCAACTTGTAAAATCTCCAAAACTCAACCAAATCACTCAATTTTTTAGTGAAACTAGAATTGTCAGCTGTCAAATGACATAGCAATAACATATATGCAAATGACTCTAGTACTTCCAAAAATGAACCAGTGCCATCTGATGCAAACATGTGTCATGACTTTTCCGACAACCCAATAATAAACTGAACCTAGTAATGTTAAAGAAAACCCAAAAACAACCAACACTTTATTCCCAGTTTGGAAATACCCCAGGAATGAATTTGATTTAAATTTGAAAAATTGATTAATATAATTCACCCTATTAACAAAGGAGAAAAATATTTAATTACTATAGTGGATATGTAAATAAAAATGTTTAGTAATATTTAACATCCATTCATGCCAAAAACTTTTAGTGAACTAGAAGTCAAAAGAAATTTCCTGAACCTAAAAAAAAAAAATTACTTCATTTATCTCTAATCCTTACACTATCTCTTTTGCCTCACTAGTCAAGACTTCCAGTACAGTGTCAAACAGAAGTGATGATAGTGGGTGATCTTGTTCATAATCTTTATTACGAAATAAGAATTCCCTCAACTTTTCACCCTTATGATATATATCAGATCGACAATTAAGTTCACGAACTTGTTGCAACAATGTCGCTAACCGTTTTTGATATTAGAGAGATTATTCATTATGAATTTGTACCAGCTGGACAAACAGTTAACTAGGTTTGCTATTCGGAAGTGCTGAAAAGGCTGTGTGAAAAAGTTAGACGACCTGAACTTTTCACCAACAATTCATGGCTCTTGCATCACAACAATGATCTAGCTCATACAGCACTGTCTGTGAGGGAGTTTTTAGCCAGTAAACAAATAACTGTATTGGAACACCCTCCCTACTCACCTGATCTAGCCCCCAATGACTTCTTTCTTTACCTAAAGATAAAGGAAATATTGAAAGGAAGACATTTTGATGACATTCAGGGCATCAAGGGTAATATGACAAAGCTCTGATGGTCATTCCAGAAAGAGTTCCAAAATTGCTTTGAATGGAGGGCTAGGTGCTGGTGTCGGTGCATAGCTTCCCAAGGGGAGTACTTTGAAGGTGACCATAGTGATATTCAGCAATGGGGTATGTAGCACTTTTTCTAGGATGAGTTCACAAACTTAACTGTCCAACTTCATATGTGTGTGTATTGAAATATGTATGTATATGTACATATACATACATGCATATACATATATAGAAAACTTAAAAAACTAATAATGCATAAATAAGCATATGTTATATTATAAATATGTTGTAATTGTGTAGATATGTTTATATACACAAATAATATAAATTATGTGAAATATTCAATATCATTAGGGTGTCATTTCTCCCAAAATTGATCTATGGCTTTAATTCAATCTCAAACAAAATATAATAAGTTTTTGTTTTTGAAAGTCAACAGGCTGATTCTAAAATTTAAGTGGTAAGATACAAGGTCAAGAACAATTCAGCCATTCCTAAAGACATGGGAAACCTGGGAAATATGGGAAACCTGGCTTGACAGATATTATGAAATAACACAAAGGTATAGTTATTGGTTTTGTTATTTTTTTTATTTTTTTTTATTTTTTTTTTAGCTGAGCCATCCTGCTACCTATTGGCAGCTTAGCGGCTGCTCAGCTCGGGCTGGCCTCGAACCGCTGTGGTATAGTTATTAAGCATGCATAGTATTAGCATAGGAACAGATAGAATGACAAGTGAAATAGTTCAGAGAATTCAGAAATGGACATAGAAATATGAAGAAATTTGACTTTTGACATAACTAGCTGTGTGGCCATTGGATATGACAGATTTTATAATAAATGGTGTTAGACAATTAATCGTCTGTATGGGGACAAATTGTACCCCGGTCTCAAGCCATATGCAAAACTATCTATGCCAGGTAAACTAAAATTTTAAGGAGACAAAATTATAAACCTTTTACATAACAAAGTAAAAAAAAATCACTGTGACCACTGAGTAGAAACAGATTTATAAAACTAATATATAAATGATCCAAACATAGAAAAAAAAGGTTGCTAAATTTGACTGTATTAAAATCAAGAATACCTGTTCATCAAAAGACATACAAGAATAAAAAGACAAATCACTAAGTGGGAGAAGATTTATAACATACATTATCTACAAATGATTAGTATTCTGAATATGTAAAAGATTCCTATTAATCAATAAGAAAAACTCCAGGAGAAAAATGAGCGAAAGTCTTGAACAGGAATATCACAGAAAAGTAAATCTGAGTGGTTAACAATTACAGTAAAATATACTTAAACTCAACCACAATAACAATTTTCACACCCATAAAATTGGCAAACTTTTAAAATATGGCAATATGAAGTTTTACTGACCATGTGGAACAACTAGAATTCTTTTACACTTGGTGGTAAACAATTGGTATAATTCCTGTGTGAAATAATTTGTCATTACCTAATATATTTGAAAAGTGGCATACCCTATGAATGAACAATTTTATTCCTAGGTATGTATTATTTCCTAGATGAAACTCTTACATATGTTAATCAGAATGTATGGAGAAAAAGGTTTATGGTCATGCAGCATACAAAAACCTGGAAATGTCCATTCAAAGAAAACTGGAAACTGTGCAACAGTGAAAATGAATGGATGACAGGTACACTTAACAAAATGGATGCTTCTCAGGAATGAATGGCAAGGTATAGGTGAATCTTCACAGTTGGATTCCGTTTATAAAGTTCAAAATCTTATAGAACTCAACAATATCATCCTTAGGGATATTACAAAATATGTGGCTAAGTTATAAAGAGAAGCAAAGTAATGATTCTTCTAGAAAAAAGTGAAATAGATGGGACGGGCAAAGGGTACACAGGGGACTTTAAAAACAATGGTAATGTCCATTTTTCCAAACCAGGTGTCAGGTGTATTGCTGCTCTTCAGATCCAACACACAACTTTAGAAGTCTCTTTTATCTACGTGAGGTTTGATTTAAAAAAAAATACCTTTCAATGGCTTCTAGAAAAATTTCTGGGCTCCTTACCTTGGCTGTCTATGCACATCAAGATCTCGCCTCCCCCTCATTTCCAGCCATCTCTCTCCAGACTTCTCCCACCATCTGACATTCCTCATGTCAGCCACACTCAACATTTTTCATTTCCTTGAACATACAATGACATTCACTTTGTCTAAAATATTCTTTCCACTTTCACTTGCTTGCTCAATGCCTCACTTCCTCTGAGAGGCTGTCCGGGAATCTCCTGTATCCAGCTCTGTTCCTAGGTGAAGGGCTCCTGTGCCAAGTTCCCACACTAGCCTATATTCACCTGATCATTGCACTTAAACCCTTTATGGCTATCACTTGCTTTTCTGTCTTCCTGTAATAGGCTATACATGTGGTGACAGCAAAGGCTACTGCTACCTTGCCCATTCTTAGAAGCCTACCATGGAACTCAGGACCTGGAACATAGCGGGCACCTGATAAATATTCCCTGATGAATAAATGAACAAAGATGAATCCAATTCTTTTGGTAGAAGCCTGTCTTTTCCACTATTGGATAGGCTTACCTGATAGTTAAAAAATATATATTTCTTATATTGAATCTGCCTCTGTCTCCCTGCCATTTCACCCATTAGTCCCACGCATGTTTGAACTACATCCACAGAGCAAGGTACATGACAGGTGATTAAAGGTGATCGGAGGCTGGCCCCAGATGAAGAGACAAGAGGCCCAGCTTCTGTCACAGGAAATTCTACTTTCATGACCTCTTCCAGGATTAATTTCTTTCCATGTGGTAAAATGAAATAACATATTTCATGTTGCTTATCTCACAGCATCATCAAAAGATCATACATGCATAAACATTCCTTCAGCTGTTAAAAACAATTATCAGGTAGTTTTGTTTCAAAATTAAATCTTTTGGTGTGTCAGGAGTAGACACTATTCTTTTTAACTATCATCCTATAACAGGGTCACACCATTTCCTATACATTTTTCTGGTTTCTCTTTTATCTTTACTTATTTTAAAATGAGTGAGAACTAAGTAAGTTCAAGGGTGTGATAAGAGAAAATCCCTAAACCTGAAATTCTTGAGCAAAGTTCTTCCCTGTTTCTGTCATGTATAGCGAAATGCCAAACTTCAACATATGAGTCTTTACAACTAATGTGGCATTGTTTATCATGCATGAAGTGCTAATCTAATGTCTTCTCTTGCTTCTCCCTCTCTCTCTTGCTTCTCTCTCCCTCCCTC
>NW_017731749.1:294754-303506 GCF_001890085.2 Hipposideros armiger
TCTCTCTCTCTCTCTCTCTCTCTCTCTCTCTCTCTCTCTCATTCTATTTTGCCAGATTTTCTCCTAACCGCCTCTTTCTCTGGACCTTGTTTTTGCTTTCAACTTCAACAATCCCTCCTCTTTCCAGCCTTTTAAATGTCACTTTTTGGATTCTGCTTGTTGGCTGGATTAACACAGAGACAAATCCACGAATTCCCCAGAAAAAACGCTAATAGAATAAAACCTCCTGCCTGTATGGGGATCATAGACAATGGTTCTAACTTTTTCTGGAAAGTGCTCAACATTCTCGTTGAATGAAAAGCAGCAAAATGGGATTAAGATTTCCAATTTGAAAAGACAATGAAAAGGCCTCAGTCTTGGGACATTGAAAAAAAATACTTAAAATAAAAATGATGAAAATATATTTAGGGGTTAATTTGTTTATTTAATTAGTTCATGCATTCATTCAGTGAATATTTATTGACTGTTACACACAAGGCATTCATTGTTCAAGGGTTAAAGATACAACAGTGAACAAAATATACACTGTCTCAGAGTTCATGTAATGCACCGTCTAGAAGGAGAGGAAGACACACACATGCACAAGTATGTGTCACCTTTATTATCGGTGCCCCAAAACAGCAGAAAAACTTTTTCTTTGACAAAGGTAATATCATAAGCACTATTCCTGATGAAGGAACATATTTTATCAATCAACAAAGCCTTTCACTCTGGTGATTATTTCAGAATTCAAGAGAAAATATCTTCCAAAATGATTTTATTCCTAGAGAAAACAGACTTTTGAATTTATATGTCACCCCAGGGCCACATTTTAACATCACATTTATTTGCAAATTAATTGCCTTCATTTTACTAGTAAGTGCTTTTCTTTTTTCTTTTTGGATATTTCAACTGGGTATTTCATAGTCTGTATTTCTTCAAAGTCAAAGCTATTCTCTCATAAGGAAAGGCACCTTTGGCAGTTGCGTTCACTCTTCTAACAGGGCATTAGAGTGCCATTTAATACACCAAGCCAGGACTATTTAGCAACCTCACAACAGAGTCCCTTACACACCTGGGAAATTTGATTCAGTACCTGTACTATTGTTTTAGAATTCCTCCCCAAAGGACACATTTTCTCCAGGTAATGAAAAATGCCTTGAAAAGAGAGCTTTCGAATTTCGAGGAACTGCACTGAGGGAGATATGCAACAAATGACTTTTGAGAATCTTATCACTTGAGTTAAAATTTCGCTCCTGCATTTTATGACAGGAAATAAAAGGTTGGCAGAGAGAAGGGAGAATGCTGTCCATCAAGTGCCTGTCAAATTATCCACCAAAAAGGTCATTCCAATGACAATTATTCTTCTAGTTGCTATCATATTAGGGATTTTTGCCAGAGATTTTTCAAACCCAGTAGAACAGACTGACAAACTTAACGGTCCTTACCTATGAAATCTAAAAATCGCTTCAGAATGCTGATAAGAATATACAATATTAATTGCATACTTTAGAAGTAAAAACTTGTTAAAGATAATAACTAATTGCTGGATAAATCCTCTTACTTAGAAATAGCTATTGGAGACCCACAAAAAAAAATGTCGCCGTTCAAGGGGTTGTCATAGTAGTCTTTGCATTTATTTTGATGTATTACATAACTAGATTTAAGAGCTCAAAGAAAGGTTATCATGAGTTATACTAGAAAAGTGATGATTATTACAAATTAGCAATTGCCAGCACTGAAATAAATCACAGCTTAGGGCTGGTTTGTCCTATCCATAACACTCCATAGCTCCATAGATGTATTGTAAAGAACGATGATTCAAAAGCTTATTCTAGGACCATTATTCTCTGTACTTTTGCTGACTTACATACCTGCAATCTCTGAAGTTTCTTTTCAGCCAGCAAGGGCATTTGACAGGGCTTTGTGAAATGAAAGAATCCAGTAACATTGGATTTACCAACAGAGGCCATTATCAAAGTCAACAAAAGATGCAACAAATCTGCCACATCCACGAAGGTGTCTAGCACATGGCTTTACTTAGGTTATTTTTCAATACAATCTACCCGCTTCCCTTCCTCGCATCCTTTGTTTCTTATATATACACCTCCCAGACTCTTTCGAGGTCCTCCCTCCACAAGAAGCCAGCTTGGTATGCAGGGCTCCATCACTGGTTTCCACTTCCTTCCAGTGGCTTTTTTTTTTTTAAGCTGAGCCATCCTGCCACCTGTTGGCAGCTCAGTGGCTGCTCAGCTCGGGCTGGGAATCGAACTGCTGTTGCTCAGAGTTCAAACTCTTGAGTGAGCTCTTAACCAACTGAGCCACTCAGCTGGCCCCTCCAGTGGCTTTTTTCACTTAACTACATCGGCCTGAGAAAAGCCCTGTGTTACTGATGTAAGACAAGGTGGTAGATGCTCAGTTCAGTTTCAGCAAGACCTTCTGTCCATTTAGCTAAACTGCAGCCATGTTCATGGCTGTGGTGTCTGGCAACAATGCACACATGGTGACATTTCCTCCAGTTTGTTTTCTACAAAATCTTAGTGAACTGTACATGCTCCCTTGAGCTCAATGACTTCACACATTCCATTTCAATTAATCAAGACTGAAACCTTTCCTTCCAATACAAGAAATTCTCTCTTGATTTCAACTGTGTCTACTCAACCACTTAGGTATTTAGTCTTGGTATCCAAATTCATATAGATTAATCATTCCTCAGAAAGACGAACCTTAGGAGTTAACTAATTTTGCTATATAGGCTTTAGTACATAATTGTCAAAGAAAAGAAAGCCAAGAGAGATTGTGTGAGAGAAGAAAGAAAGGAGAGAAGGGACTGAAGGAGAATGGGGGCGGAGGGGGAAAGAATGGAAGGCTTGAAGCAAAGGGATGAAGGGGAAAGGGAGCGGGAAAAGGCAGGGAGACTAAACCAGAGTTCTTAACCTGGTAATGCTCGGTATGACCGCTGATTTGGGGGTAATCTCAAGAGCCATGATTAAATACACCAAATGTGGTGGGGAAGATTTGTGTTGGAGTTGTGTAGCACAGTTTGCTTGGACACTTGGTGAATTAAGACACCGTGAAGTCCTCTGGAATGGGGATGGAGTAAAGGGGGAAGTAAGTAATGCTTTCCTCCAGCAATTAGTCCATGCCTCCTTTCCATTTCTTAAGCTCAGTAGTCAGTTTATGGGTCTACACCACTAAACCCATATCTATGTGCATCAGTGGGTGGAAAGGGGGATTATAGTCACACACTTGCAAATGCAGACATGACCCTTCCTTTTTTAACTACATCTGAGTCCTCAAAGAGGAGAAAGGTCCTCCTCCAAATTTCAGGGCCACTCCATTTCCTGCTATTGAATTAAACATTTCCCAGAAAAAAACGGACAACTCACACATGGAATAACATCACTTTTTGGCTTATCTGTTACACATATTTATCTTTAATATTAATGTTATTCATATTAAATACAGAAAGGAAACTTCTACTTCATTGGGGCCCTGGCTTATAACTGATCTAAAATTGAAACTCCATGAAATCATTTTGTCAAATCTTCCCTTGAGTGTTATCCAATTTTAATTCCATTCCATCTCTCAACATGAAACTCCCAACAATTTCAGTGATAAAGTAACAGCATTTAAACATCCAAACATATGTGAAAATTGCTAACCATTCTCAACTGACTAATGAGAAGCCTAAAAAATCTTGACGGGTATTAACACATTTTAACAAAGATCTATTAATATTTGCCAAATCGTGCAAGTCAAGACCTTTTAAAAAGAAGCGTACCTTTTATTAACTCTCTTAATTAGCCATTACATTGTAAAAAAATGGAAATTTTCTCAGATCTCAAAAATATTTCATAATTTTGATTTAGATAGCTTTTCTGGTAATAAAACACCTAAATATTTTCTCCACACATGCTGAATTATCTCCTCTAAATAATCTACTATATCCATTAGCTGAATTTAATAATATCAGATGTCTTTGTTTTGTTTTGACTTTCCTAAAAGAGAACTCTGTTCTCTTGCATCTTCCTTTCCCCTTCTATCTGTACAACACACATGCATGCCACATTTTTGGACGTGTTCTTCAACAAAGCCTCAGTCCTAAACTGTGTAACTTTCAATGCACAATGCACACTCAGAACCACAGTACAGAGTTAGCAAATATATTTGCTCACGATTTAACATCACCAATATTATTTCAGAATCAAACTATAAAATAAGGACATTCTTACATAATGTGTAAAAATCATCATGCTCAACATGCACTTGGAGAACCAAAATTGCATTGCCCCCACCAGCATTTCTCCATATCAATTCTTTTAGTGTCAAATCATTGTGCCATGAAAACTCAAGTAACAGCCTCTTGGAAAACACTCATGCTGTGCCTACTTACATGAAGTCAGGTGGAAAACAGAGGCAATTATTTAGATAATCTGAGCAAAACATGACAAAAAGTGCCCCAATTATTTGTATACTTTCGGTGCAGTATTTTAGTTGTTCTAGATGTAGATAATTATATCTGATATGATTTTAGACGTAGACTCTTTGAAATTCTCCCAGGTAAAATCAAACAAACAAAAAGCAAGCCCTACAGAGTATATTACAATTTATAAGACAAGATTAATTTTCATTAGCTTCAATGACCAATTCCTTTTTAAGTCTATAATGATTGAAACCGTTAATTAAATACACATTGTCAATACTGAATTGTTATATATTATCTATTGGCCATGATATAGTTCTTTACCCATTTCAAAAGGTTTAACTAAAAAAAATTTTTTTTTCTTTTTGGTTTTCGCCATGATACCTAATTAAAATTTTCAAGCTGAACCTTAAACACTGTGAGTGGTGAAGTGAGTTGGTTTTGGTGTAAAAGATGATACAGCACTCTCATGATACAGGAAAACAGTTTCGGTGGCAGCTGAAACATGTTGTCAGGCCCCTGCGCTGGTGCGCTTAACTTAGGGGAGGGGGGAGTGGGGGCCTTTGCAGCTGTGCTCACAGCTGGCCCTGGTCACACTCATTCCTGAGCCTCCCAACTTGGTCTGTGAATGGGAGAAAAGAGCGTGAGCAGTTCTTCCAAGCAGCTGACAAGCATGTCATAAGCAATTCCTTATCAATAATAAATGCCAGGTATTGCAAATGATTTATCTTTTAAAAAGATAATTCTAGTGGTTTTAAGGTTCTCTAATAACATCCCTCACATTTCTTGACTACTACTTGTGTCCTAATGTGCCACCCATTTCAAATGAAGTCTTAAAAATAATCCATACCATCGTAATAATTTGAACCATGGAGAAAGAAAACAAATAAAATTCTCCTTTTTCCCTTGCACTATTATCAGGCTCAAATGCCCAAAAGATACTCTTTTATGACATTTCTATTTTTGACTATTTGGTGGCTAATTGCATATATGATATGTATAACATGATATGATATATGATATGATATAATAGTTAATATATAAAATATAATCATTTCTTGATTTTTCCAACTTTATGTAGCAGCAGCTGATTCCTTGCTATGAAGGATAAGAACTTTCCTCATTTACAATTCCCTCCCTCTCTCCTCTAACCAATCTGTACCACTTTTACTCCCTTACTTCAAGTTTTTGTTTCAATACCACTGTTTAATATTAGACTCCCATTCTCACCACCAGACACCCCCTTACTCTAGTTTAGTGTTCTCACAAAACTCTTAGCACTTTCTAACAGATTATGGAAAGAACCATTTATTACATGTGTTGTCTCCTCTCAGTAGTATGTAAACCACATGAGAGCCGGGAGTTTTTGTATTTTCTTGTTATTGCTTACTGTTACAGTCCTGGCACCTACAAAAATGCCTGATATATAGTTAAGTGTTCAATAAACACTTGTTGAATGAGTTTTAGATTTACTGCCATTTTAATTTTTTAATATCTACCCTTGCTTGATCCAGATGGTTCTACCTGTATTTCTCCTCATTCCACCATGACAAATAAGGATATTCACATCCCTATGCATTCTTTCTACTGAGTCTCTTCTAAGGTGTTTTGTTGCTGCAACAATTAGTTAAACCTCGTTGTTGTATTCTATTGTATGAATACACCTATGAATATACAAAAATTACTATTTTGTCATTAATGGACATATAAGTTGTTTTCAATACAAAACTAATAAAAATGGGGATGCTATGATGTCTTTTAGTGAATACTGCAGATATGCTCTTTTCTGCCGAGAATTACCTACTTTGACTAAGTCAGAAATGGCAGTCATAGGGGATGTGGAGGTTAAATTTTAGCAGATTCTGCTAAACTGTTTTCAAAAAATGTGAACAAGTTTCACCTGCATTAACAGTGTAGGAGAGTTCTAGTTACTCCATAGCCTCATCAATAGTTGGCATTGTCTTTTTCATTTTAGTAAGTTTTGGTGAATTAGTAATGGTTTTTCATTAAATAAGATTTGTTTTAAACCAAGTTTGTGGGTTTTTTTGGTTTTTTTTTTATAAGATTTTTATTGGGGAATTGAGGGAGGAAAACAGTGCTGGGGAATCGGGGGAAGGGGAACAGACAAGTTGTTGTCCTTTTGTTCTTCAGTCTAGTTGTGGAGGACGTTGCTTCACTGGCCCAAGTTGGCACCATCATTGCGCTCTTCCTCCGTGAGGCAGATCAGTCGCTGGCTTCTGGATGGCTGCTCACACTGGCTGCTGGCTACACACGGTAGCCCATGGCAACCCACTGCAGCAGGGACCGCAGCCTACACTATTGTCGGCTACTCATGGCAGCCCAGCTCCAGGTCGAGTCTCCATCCAGCATCTTAGCTGTAGAGGGCAGTGTCACTGGCCCTCATATGTGGGATCCGAACCGGGGCCCTCTGGCGTCCCAAGCCAGCTCTTAACCAACGTGCCACTCGGCCAGCCCTTAAACCAACTTTTGATTTTGGTTTTTAAATGTATAAAAAGTTGCAAGCATAGTACAGAGAGTATCCAGTTACTCCTATGTTAACATCTTATGTAACTATGGCCCATGTTCGTATGTCAAAACTAATATGTTAACCATGGCACATGACTATTACCTAAGCTATATACTTCACTTGGATTTCACCACTTTTCCCATTACTATCCAAATCCGGTCCAGAATCAATTCAGGACACCAATTTAGGACACCACATTGTATCTAGTCATCAAGGTTCCTCTGGCCTCAGACAGTTTCTTAGTCTTTCCTTATTGTTCTTGACCTTGACAGTTGTGAAGAAGGTTGGTTAGGCATTTTATAGAATGCCCTCAATTTGGGTCTAACATTCGTCTCCAAATTAGCCTGAGGTTTTGGCTTTGGGGGAAGAACACCACCGAGGTGAAATGCTCTGCTCATCGCATCATCTCAGGGAACGTCACATCAACTCATTTTTCCCTGGTGACAGTGAACTTGACCAGTTGGGTCAGGTACAGTTGGCCAGGTTTCACCACCATTTATGCATTACTTTTCTTTTTGCAGGTCCTACTCTTTGGAAGTGAGTCACCAAGTCCAATCCACACTCAAGGGGCAAGGAATCGTTACATGTATTATTTGGAACTCTTTTGTAAGGAAGATTTTTTCCTCCATGGACTCATGCATATTTACTTCATATTTTGAGTTATAAACCAACATTGCATTATCTACTTTGTCATCAAATTTGAAATGTGGTTTTATTGTGCTTTTCATGAAGATCAATACAGTTAACACCTTTTCATATAATCACTGGTGATTTAAATATCTATTTTATGAAGTGCCTGTTCAAGTTCTTTCCTGTGTTTCTATTTAGTTGTCTCCTTTTCTCCTGTCAGCTCTCCATATACTCTGCACATGGTCCTTTGTCAGATGTATGTATTACAAATATCTTCTCAGAGTCTACAGCTTTTCTTTCTCAGTCTTTTAAGGTTATCTTTTAATGGACAGAAGTTCTTTATTTAACATAATCCAATTTACCAGAAATTTTCGTATGGGTAGCACTTTTCATATCCCGTTTTAAAAATAAGCCTCACTCCAAAGTTATGCACATATTCTCATATGTTATCTTCCAAAGATTTTTTTCTCTTCCTTTATATTTAGACCTAGGATCTATGTAGCACTGCTTTTTGTATAAGGTGTAAGGTAGGGATTGAGATATATTTATAATATATTAACATAAGATATAAGATTAAACATCACCCTTTTCCCACTGCACAGCAGCGTCAAATCTGACAAAACTGTGAGGGTCTATCACTATAAATTTCTATTCAATACCATTCATCTGTCCTCGTGCCAAAGTCACATTGAATCAATTACTATTAACTTTATAAATAAGGTAGCTACTCAAGTTGTTTTGTTCTTCTCCAAGGCCGTCTTATTAATTCTATCCTAGCATCATTTTTGAGTTGTTGTTCCCTTCAGTGTCTGCTGAGTGGTGGTTGCCCATTCATATTTCTGAATGAAGTACATACTCAGTTTCATATCACCTATGCTATGTCTCAATTAAAAAAAAAAAGAGAACTATTGCACTGAATTGTGAAGACCTTGAGGGAAAAAGTGTATTTTAATGATTTGCATATTCAAATAGATAAGTTCCATGCCAAACATATAATCAAGTGTTTGCTAATTTTAAAGCATTATTTGTTCTGCCCATCAGTAGGTGACTGGATTAATAAACTGTGGTACATTTACACAATGGAGTATTACTCAACTATAAAGGAGGAGGAAATAGTACCATTTGCAACAATATGGATGGAACTAGAGAACATTATGCTAAGTGAAATAAGTCAGTCAGAGAAAGACAAA
>NW_017731749.1:303796-338873 GCF_001890085.2 Hipposideros armiger
AGAGGCCTGACCACCGCACTGTATTTCTGAAGCTGATGTTGAATAATATTGTATGTCAACTATAATTATATATACATATAGTCACGGGACATGGAGTAGAGTGTGGGAATGGAGTCAATGGAAATGTAATAGATAAGCATGATATCGGGGGGTGGGAGGGCAGTAGATGGAGGAGAGAGGTTATTTCTGTGCAAAGGGTGAAAAGGATAACTATTGCATTGTTCTGTACACCTGAAACTAACAATAAAAAATTAAAAATTAAAAATAAACCATTATTTGATCTATAACAGCACCTTATAAAAACAAAACAAAACAAAAAAATAGTCACCTGAGAGACACACAGACTAGGTATTTATTCTGGGTGATCTCCAGGTTGCTTTTTAGAGCCACTGCCCAGTCTTCCAAGCCCTGTTCTGCCCCCTAGGAGGCTGACTTCCATTCAATAGCTCAGTGCACACGCAGGCCAGTTTCCCTCTGGCTACCTTTTAGGGTTGGCCATTAGGAAGAACCACCAGGACATCAGAGGGCAGGAAGAGAGGGATATTAGGATGTGTATCCCTCTCTGTGCTTCCTCTCCGCCAGCTCCACTTTTGAAAGTGGCAGCACTGAACAACCTTAGTTCACAGGTTCTGATCCTCTAAGGGCCTCTCTCCCACATCTGCAGCTCTCACCACATTGGTAAGAATGTTCTCCTCTTGCCCCTTTCAGGCCTGGGCTGGTAAGTGCTCTCCAGTCTTTTTAGAATTGAGTTTCTCACTTTCATAAATAATCCCCTTATTAAATTCTCTTCAATTACACCTTTGAGCATGCTATCTGTTTCCTGTCGGCACCCCAACTGATACAAAATTCTAGGTCAGTTGGGTGAGTGGAACAACATTAAAAATAAACGGTTATTCTCTTGTGTAAAGGTATTATCAAACATGAACAGTATGCACTTATGGACAAGATGCTGAATCAGGGTGAGTACATGAAAGTAAATACTTAAGTAAAGATTAAAAAGGATCAAAGCAATTACCCTTCCACAACTGTCTAGAAACAAGAACAAAGGTATTATTTGGAAATTTTGCAGCAATTATACTATTCTGATTAATGTCCCTTGGAATTGTTTTGGCTTCAATAACCATTTTACTATTTATCTTGTAAGTTGAAGAGAGGAAAAACAAATATATTTTTTTTGGCTTAAGAGAAGGCATATGATGACCAGCATCACCATTATGAAAGAGAGAGAATATGGTGTCATGGGTTGAGAGTTGAAAATGGGAAAAAAAGGAGAACAAAGGACCAGATCAAAATATCAATTAAAGAAACACAGCTGGCCAAGTGGCTCAGTTGGTTAAGAGCTCGCTCAAGAGTGTGAGTTTTGAGCAACAGGGTCACTGGTTTGATTCCTGGCCCAAGCTGAGCTGCCGCTGAGCTGCCAACAGTTGGCAGGATGGCTCAGCTAAAAAAATAAAAAATAAAAAGTAAATAAATAAATAAAAAGAAACACAAGGAGATTATATATATATATATATATATATATATATATATATATATATATATATATTTCAAATGATAAATACAATGGTGAAAAAAATAGCTTGAACTAGTAGTTATTTCCCACTTATTATATGGCAGGCACTATTTTAAGAGTTTTATATTTACATGCAGATGAATGTTTTTGATGCTCACAACTCCATCAGGCCATTACTAACATTAGCCATTATACAGATGAGAAAACTGAGACATAGCAAGGTTAAATAACTTGCCTAAGGTCACTCCGTTTACAAAAGGCAGAGCCATATTTGACCTATGCAGTCTTGCTCCATGGCTTATGCTCGTAATTTCAATACTATACTGCTGCAAGGTGAATATGTTATACATAATCTCTATCCTTCTCCATCCCTTGTTTCTTTTGGAAATAATGCACACCCTACTTGCTTCACTGGGATATTAGAGACAAAATGAAGTCAAATATGTTCAGGTTACATTTTGGATACTGAACAAATAACCAGTTTTTAAGAATATGAATTATCGACAAGAATTTTGCCTAACCTCTTGTAATTCTTCACTTTGTAAAGACAGAACATAATCATATCAAGTATATGACCACTACCAAACAAATGATCAACATTATTTTAAAAAACAGGGCAGTGAGGCAATTAAGGAAGTTCTTTTAAAGAAAATTAATTTTTGAATAAGTTTTGAAAAAAAAAGTGGTGGTTGGTCTAAAAAGGAGAAAAAAACAACAAAAGTAATTCTTTAACTTCTCTAAGGAAACCTTTCAAGAGGGTCAAGATGCTCCTTTGCAATACAGCCCGCATGGTAGTAAAGGAACTCATCTAGAGGATGATCATGCTTGGACAATTTGGGCACTCACCTGGGGAATGGGGTTTTGAATCAGAAAAATAAAAGGACTGAAAACTTTCTTAAACTTTATGTATCATGTAAACCAATTAGGTTGAAATATAGCCTATAGATTTGGAGAAAAAAAGACCACCTTTGGGGAGCAATCAGTAATTCACGCGGTCCACAGTGAAGAAGAAGCAAGGAGCAGGTCCCTGACATCCGCCTCCTGCTTAGAGCATACCTAACTCTTCTGAACGGCACATTTGCCAAACTCACCAGCATAAAAGTCTGGTCTCCAGCTGCACTACCTAGTACATTTGATTGGAGTGTCTTTGAGGAAAAGGATGGATAGATAAATGGACAGATAGATATTCACCCATCAACCCATTAGGTCCTTGGAGGCCCGTCTTGGGCAGCACAGGACATTGTTGGTGGTAGTGGAAAGATGTGGGATTTAGCTACTTCTTGTTACCTGATAGGAGATGACACTAACGCTGCCCCAAATAGTCAATAGTAAATGAAAACTGTAGAATTACAGACAGACTACAAACTGGAAGCTTTGTTATTTCCACAAACCTCTCCATCCACCAAAGACTGAAATAAAAGATGATTAACCAAGCTATGGACCACATGTATAATAGAAGACACATAAAGCTCTGTGTACATCTAAATTTACTTATGCGTTAAGTTCTTTTCAACTATATGGTTTTGTAATTGTATGCTCTGTATTATTATAACAATTGTAAATTATAAAAAATGGAAACCTAACCGAGTTAAGAGGCTCACTCAGTAATTTATTTTGAGTCAACTAAATTGCAAGCTGCTTGGAAATGAGTTCATGTCTTGTCTTATTTTATATTTCCCTGTTAGCCTAGCATAATACTTTTCATCTACTGGGCCAGCAATGAATAATTATTGATTCACTGAAGTCAGTGACAGCCACACCACCGTCCTCTGTAGCACTAACATCAGACACACTGATTTCCACAGTTACATTTTTAAACCCAGTCATCAAAAGCAGATGTTAGTTGCACAAATGCTGAACTTTGCCATAGGGACAGTTAACTGTAACACCAAACTAAAGTCATGAGGTCAAAGAACATTCTTTCTGAACTGTGACTAAGAAATTTGCCCCATGCTTTCAGATCTCTGGGGTACAAAGTCTATTTGTTTGAAAAACACAAAAGAGTTGAATTCATCATCACAATTATGTAGAAGCAGATGACATAAAGCCATTTAGCTTGCTCTTATCCATGCCATTTTTCAGAACAAATAGTGCAAAAGAATATGGAAACACCGTTCTTATTAAGAGTTTAAAGAAATATGGACACTCGGAAGTAATGGCTTCTTTTTGTCAATATTATCTTAAAGCACCGAATACAAGTGTTATGATTTTAAATAGGCTGTGGTAAGACAAAAAGCTTACTCACTTATTTTCCTTGATCATGCCATATTCCACATACATACATTAAGTAATCAGAGCCAAGTTTTCCATAAACAAAAAAAAGCAAGATGTACCACATAATTTCCTTTAATTTTACACACAGAAAAAACAAAACAAAAACTCATAAAGCCCCAAATTTCTTCCATCTGTAAAAGTTTGAGGGGTTTATCAGATTCTCATATTTATACAGACGAGCAATCAGAATTTTTCTGGTACTTTTAAAGAGAGACCTGTATTTTCTGATAGCTATCGAGATTTTCCCATTAGGCCCACGAATAAGCACAGTGAGAGCTATTTTCTGTGTAACATATGATGGATGCATTGTTTCAATGATAAATTGACAGGGTGTGGTGGTGATATCTGGGAGGTTGTCTTCTTTTATCTGGTAAACATTAAAAAAAGGGCAAACACAAGGGAGATAACTTTCCTCATGGCAACTGTCACCTCTCCTTATCACCTTGGGATGTGAGAATGAACAGATCATCACGCTATTTCAGTATTTCCTACTTTCATTGGGCCAAATCAAGATCTTAGTAAAATTTCAAATTGTATGTAAAGCAAGGAAATAACCAAATGTGTGTATATTGGGGCATAATTCATCATATGGCTTTATCAGATAAAGCAAATGAGAAAATCCTGAGCCAGTCATAAAAGCGTGTCCAACTCCGAGTGACTTGTCCTTAAGATGAATCTTCTGTAAATAATTAAATTAGTGGATTTTTTTTTCCCCTGCCCATCTGGGCAGAAAGAAAAAAAAAATCATGCATACACACACACACACACACACACACACACACACACACACACACACACGGAGGAAGAAAAAAAAAATCCCAAAGGCTAAACCTTGTATTTAAGTTGTTACTGCAAAGAGGCTTTACCATATATTGAATTATTAGCAAGATTCTTGAATTTCAAACTGCAAAAGAAAAGCAGCATGGTTATTATGAATAATTTGTTTAGGTGTGATTAGAAATTCATGAGAAATGTAATCTATTTTATGGCCACAAAGATTTATACGTATAAAAATATGAGTCATATCGTTAAGAGGGTTTTAATACAGATAAGTAATTTGAAAGCTTTTTGTAATAGACATTTGAAACCCTACTAGGCTCTAGAAGGCAGCACTTATATTTAGAGAATGAAGGGCCATGCTGCTTGGCTGTCTCAGAGTCCATGGACAGAAGAGGAGAGAGAGTGAGGACTGTTTACAAGAGAGGAAAATGGGTGTTGTAATGGTGGGTGGGGAAGGGAAAAAGAAAAAGGCTATGGGGTGTGTGTGGGGGGGCAGGGGGAAGGTCTCCTTCCTTTTCTTTAATTAAAAGGACAAGCTACATATCATTTTATCAGCAGTCCAGGGAACTACAAGGAGCTGAATAGGACAGCATGGCTGAAAATATTTTCACTACTCAGTGGCTAGGCTTCTGCAAACACAGCTTCACTAGCCTTAGTATTAAAAGCAATCTGCAAAAGAGGCTTGAAAACCCAGGGGTCTAGTATTAAGTAAGCAGTAGGAAGGTGACCTTTCATTCCGTTGGTTTATGAGGATCTGCAGGCTCTGTCTCAGTGTGGGTCCAGCATCAGCAAGAGGCCAAAGGGGAGACGGTGAACTTGCTGGGTTTNTATGAGGATCTGCAGGCTCTGTCTCAGTGTGGGTCCAGCATCAGCAAGAGGCCAAAGGGGAGACGGTGAACTTGCTTTTTTTTTTTTTTTTTTTTGAGGTCATATAATCAACTTAGAAAATACAGCTGGAAAAGAACAAGCATGAAAGCTTGTTTTTTGTACACGATCGTGCCTTTTTGGGTAAATGGATAAATGCCAAGTCCCTTTAATACTTTTTTTATTAGAGTACAACCAAAAGTAACAACCAAGGTATTAAATGTAGGCATTGGATATAAGGACACAAAATTACAGAGACAAAAAGAGAACTGAAACAGGCAATTGAAAAGTAAAATTGAATTAAGACTAAAATGGATAGAAAACAGAAAAGTGAAAATGTAGTTCTGGTAGGATGATATATTTTTTTTTCTTGCTTAACACTTTGTAATTTAATATTCCATTTAAAAGACACTTCTAAGAATATAGAACATTCTTAAGCAAAACTCATCATGTTATTTTTACAAAGTTATGACCTGGTGGGCTGTTTAGGAAGTATGCATACATTGACTACTGATCTGCAATTACTCAGAGGAGCTGATTCGGGTATATTGAAACCTTCATATTCGACCATCATTCACATTTGTATTTCGTGAACACAAACAAAAATCACTTCTGTGTGGTAATTACCTTTTAATATTTGTTAGAAGATATTGATTTTATGCCTTCATTTAACCAAATACCTCAAGCCCTTTTCTAGAGTATTAAATTAAAAGAAATATATACATACAATGTATAACCTTACTTCTCCCCCCAGGCAACTTTTCACCTACTCTGAAAACAAACAAAAATAAAACCCAAAACCACAATAGCAGAAGAAGAATGGTGCCAGAAACGGGTTAGTGATGCTGTGGCCTCCTTAGTCCTGTCTTAGTTCCTGTCATACCAGAAAGCATGCACACACTTTGTTGACTATACGGCGATGACTGATTGATGATAGCCTGGCAAGGTTACCATAGCTAATTACAACATCATTCATCTAAGCCTGCATGGGAAAAAGAAATACCAGGCTCCCAGGGAAGAAAAAGAAAAAGAAAGAAAAGCTATACTGTAGCTGTTAACTTTTGAATAATCAGCCCAAACAGGAAACAAATAGGATGAAACTCAATGACCAAATTATGACTTATTGATTCATCCAAGCAAATGACCTCAGTTCCCGGGTAATTTCAAGTCTGCGTTTCCCAGCCCACAGCAGAGGGCTGCCAGCCACAAGGAACCCTCACATGCTTGGGCCCTTTGTAGTCAGAATTCAAAGGCTTCGGCAGCGGCACAGCCCAGCCCTGAGGTTTAGTTCGGCTATGTGTGTGGTGGGAGCGTGTTTGTCTAGGATCGGATGCCAATACTTAAACTCACATTATGGGCACAGCAGCTACTTACACACTGCAGCCTAATTAAAGGAATAAACTTCCCCCTTCTTTATTTTTTTCCTGAAGATCGGTGCCATAAAGGGATTTGGTTTCGTTAAAAAAAATTCAGACAAATGTTCCCATATGTTTCCCTTATGCAGTAAATTACTCAAAATCAGAAGAAAAACAGTCACAATTTCCAACACTAATCTATGGCTATACAATATTTTCTGAGAACTACTGAAAATAAAGAGTGAAGAACTCTGTGTTTTGAACATAATTATAACAAACATACAATCATAATTTCCATTTTAGTTTTGAAGAAGCAGAAACACACATGGAAACAATCAAGCATCTGAGGCACCTTTCAGCTTTCAAGTCTCAAAAACAAGAATCACTTTCAAATAAAGAGTAGCTCATCTTCAAAGTTAACACATGAGAGGAGAATAAAGCTAACACCACTGCAAATCCAAACTTTAATCAGATTGCTTTATATCTGGGTACTATAGATCACAAGTGTGGCAACAACCAAGTTATAGTACTTTCTGACACACTGTTTGAATTAAATTGCTAAAATAATTATAACTGAAGAAATATTTTCTCATGGAAGCATATACCCAAAATAGCAAATTTCAGTCAAGAAGTACTGAAAAAAATGATCAAAATGTCTAAAATGAAGCTACTAATTAATTGGGGCCATAGGAGGAATACTGACATGGGCATGGAGTCAGATGCAAATTCAGCTTGGTATTAACGAAATTCTCCCGAGACAATTATAGCTCATGAGATCAAGAAAGTTTTATTTTACAGGTGAGAAAACTGTGGCCCAGGAAGGTAGGGAAGCGACCTGGTCTCAGTTGTGAATATTCACTTCTATGAAACGCCAAATGTGTCCCACTTTATTTTTTGTTTGTTCGTTTGGCAAAACACGGTCCTGATAGATATAGGTTAAATGGGAACTTGTCTGGGAACACAGCTAAATCCAACATTGTAAGGTCTGGGACCAGCTCCATATCACTGATTCTCAAGGGACAAGGGTTGGGCCAACCTTGGATTATGGCCTCATGAAGTCTTTTAGAGAATACTAGAAGGTCAGGTGCCACTGATCATAAAGGCAGCATGGGAACCAGTGGGGGAAAGGTGAAAGGACTCATTCTTCTGAACTTCAAAATAACTGTCCTTATTAATTTGTCTTATTTACAGAAGGCATGCAGTTACTTGAAAGGTCAAAAACAGTACAATATCCACAATATAGAAAAAAAATCACCTAGGAATCCTATTGGCATAACAGTTTTGGTTTCATTGCAAACCCCAAACACACACTTCATGTATGCAAACACATGTGTGTACACACATAGGATGAGGAGACAGGAGCAAATTATTTCTGAAATTTAAAGGATTTAAAAGAAATTTTCTCCATTTTAATTTTCTGGTCCTTATTCCCTTACTAGCTTTTGATTTACAGCTATTCATAGTATCTATTTATTAATTTACACTCTATCTCAATTCCAAAGGATATGAGGTGCTATTTTATCACATATAGTATTAAAAGACATGGATAATTGAAATCTGTAATTAATCAAAAAATGCCATGTAGTTGAAAGAGCACTGTACTCGAAGCCAAGAGGTACAGGTTCCAATTCCAGTTCTTTAACCAACTGCTTATTTGACATTAAAGCACACTCTCTAAGCTTTTATTTGCTCATTAGCAAAATAACATCAATTGGTAGAAGAGGGTAAAGGGGGTCAAATATATGGTGATGGAAGGAGAACTGACTCTGGGTGGTGAGCACACAATGTAATACATAGATGATGTATTATAGAATCATGTACTTGAAACCTATATAATTTACTAACCAATTCATTCCAATAAATTTAATAAAAATTTAAAAATAAATAAAATAAAATGTCAATTATCTAGACAATTATGAAATTCTATAGAACAGTCTATTTTTAGACCAGCATTTTACAAAAGCTGCTCTAAGAGGTGCTAACAATTTTTGTGGTGGAGGTGGGCTTCTTTGCTGTGTGAATTCTAAAAAGCACTGGGATTCTCTGTTGCCTACTTAACAGCTTTCTCACCCCTTCCTTCCCTGTTAGAATAACCAATTCTATTTGTACAAGTGAACATGAATGAATCAGAACAGCCAGAATAGCTTTTAGAACGTAAGTGTTCAATAAATGTTATTTGTTAAGTAACTAGAGTAAACTATATGTTGAAACCCTGAAACATGTAGAGAAGTACCACAGGGTTCCACAAAGAAGACTTAGAAAATTCCTGAACCAGGTGATTTTAAAGTCCAAATGGACACTGTGAATATGATTCTTTGCTATTTATTCCACTTGGTGTTTGTTCTAACATGTTTCTTTTTTAAAATAGACTCATTAGCAATGTTTAGGCTACATAGCAAAAAACATCCACTGAGTTCAGAAACATAGATTCTTAAAGCATTAGAATCATTTGCTGGTTAGTTAGGACTGGGTCAGGACTGAGTCATTTCGCATTACATTAGAAAATCCATTGGAAAATACTTGGTAGAAAATAATTTAGATGAATGAAGTTGGAATTATGTGGTTACCCATTTGATTTAAAACTGCTCTTACAAATTAAAAATATATATACCCCATTAGCTTATATGGTACAAGAGACTATAAAACTTTTAGGTCAGTAGGTTTCTTCAATGCATCTTTGTAACCCTTCATTGTTGAATGAAGAATTAATACATATGTTTGTTGTATGACTACTGTACTAGCTTAAAGATTTGGACAAGGCATCACAAACAAGGTCATACTTGAGCTTGAGCTTAAAAATTGCATAGAAGTCGACAAGAAGCAAGGGAGTGAGCCATGTAAAGGGATAGAACTTACAAAAGCACAGAGATTTGAAATAAAGTGACCATTTGGGTGGAATGACATGTGATTCATGGTGGCTTCACGTTAAGGTGACTGCAGTGAGTGGCCAGTAATAAAAGTGGACAGAGAGGAAGTAGCTAGATCATGAAGAACCTGTGAATATGAATGTTCTGAATATGAGGTGCATATGGATTTCATCTTGGAAGATAAAAAAAGAACAGGAGGGGCCAACCTGTGTCTGCAGGTATGTAGGGAAGGTTGTTGGTTTTTAACAGAACACTGCTGACCAATATGTTGTGCGGGAAAAGAGATATAAAAATTAAACTGAACTTTGAGTATATTTTTACCTCCAATATCAATTAGTAAAACAAATTTTACAGGGCCAGCCCAGTGGCGCGTTGGTTAAGAGCCGGCTTGGGACGCCAGCTCTGAGCAGCAGGGCCCTGGTTTGGATCCCACATGAGGGCCAGTGACACTGCGCCCTCTACAGCTAAGATGGTGAACAACAGCTCAACCTGGAGCTGGGCTGCCATGAGTTGCCAGCCATGGCATAGGCTGCAGTGGGGCTGTCTGGCAGCGGGCATGTGCTTTCATGAGCTGCCGTGAGCTACCAAGAGTGGCCGTCCAATGGCCAGCAAGCGACTGCCTCACCCGGGAAGAGCACAATGATAATACCAACATGGGCCAGTAAAGCGATGTCCTCCACAACTAGACTGAAGAACAAAGGACAGCAACTTGTCTGTTCCCCTCCCCCAATTCCCCAATAAAATCTTTAAAAAGAAATAAAAAACACATGTTTGGTGATTAAAATGACCTAATCATAAAAAGTCTTGATTTGTAATATTTGTTAAATTGTGTCTCCTTAAGTCAGATAAGCACAAGGACTGATAAAGATTGAATTCCCCATCTTCTTGACTGGATCTCAAGAACAACAAAACCAGAATAATCCCTTGTGTCTGCTGTACCAGCCTGGGTGAGTGAGCCCCGTGAGAAGATGGACCAGTCCCAATGGCCTGGGAGAGCTTGAGTGGGGAGCCAAGATTAAGTTTGGCATTTGTATGCACACTGTGATGATGAACCACTGGAACACAAACGCTACTCCTTTAACCATCCTTCCCACTCTTCATCGAAACAGGATCTCAGTGTGAGCCTGAGGGCACCACTGGGTCACACTCCTGGAAGAGCCACGGGCTTTCCGTGTGCTGCCAATCATTTCCCTCCTTCCTGACATGACACATGCCCAACCTACAACTATACGGAGCCCCGATGGCAGCAAAAAAAAAAAAAAAACGGAATGGGCAGAAACCAAAGCTGGTTGCCTTGCTTCCGCCTTTCATTTCTCTGAGAAACTCAATAAATATGGTTGTTTTTGCATTTAAATTTCCAGATATGAAAAGGACTCAATCTGATGGAACCATGAGGGTAGACAAGGGACGATTCTGTCATCCTTCATCCTTGACCAAAGTCCTCCAGCTAATTCTGAGGAACCACCTGCATCAGCTTGCTAATGAGTTTGGACATGGTTCTCCGCGCGTGCGCGCCCAACAGAAAGCCACTGGGAAGTTGTCAAACCGGGGAGTAATGTAATCGGATTTGTGATGTAGAATGGCAGCTCTGGAAGAAGCAGGGATTGGAGAAGGCAGCTCCGTAAAGAAAGAGGTCAGCCTGAGGCCCCTGCAAAAGTCTGACTGATGATAAAGCTCTAGCCTGCTGCAATGGCCGCAGACACAAAGGCTGAAGAAAGTGGGGATGGGGAAAGAAACAGGAGGAGCTACAGATGATGCCATGGTTTCAGACCAAATAACTGGAGGGCAACACTGGTCACCTAATCGTGAAGGCTAGCTAATCTCATCGTTGTGTGTATGGTAGGTATTAGGGGGAAATGGGACTTGAAACCAAAGAGGTAATAAGCATTTGTAGAGTTTTGATATATATTCACAAAGTAAACTGCAGGAAAATGATATCAATTATTGTTTTGTTTGTTTTTTGGTGATTTTTATTTTATTTTTTTTATTTTTATTTTTTTTTTTTTACAAATACCATATAGGAGGTGCACAGCAAAATTGTTCTTGACAGTGGAGCCAGCAAGGGTACAAATCCTGCTCTTGTCACCTCGTAACAATGTGAGCTTGGATTAGTTACTTAACTGCTCTGTCTGTCTCCTCATCTCTTAAATGAGGGGAATAATAGAACCCAACTCGGTATTGTGAGGCGAAAATGAGTTATGGGTAAATGATTCAGAATGTTTGGTGCACTGCCTTGAGCTCAGTGTCTGTTGTGTAGTCACCATTTAATAAATACTATTTTCTACCTCTGTCTTACCAAAAAATCAGTACAGAAGAAGTACAAAGTCCACTTTCAAAGAACAGAAACCTCAGCTTACTCCTCTTCCTACATTCCACATTGTATTGCTCAGGTGGTTCAACAAAAGAAGCTGTGAAAAAGCTGAAGAAAATCAAACTTCGTTCCCTGGAATGCTCATAAGAGAAAAATAAAAATAAACTCCCAGGCACAGGGGGCACTCTGAGCTTCAGCCTTTTGAAGACCACAGTGCTTGCTTATAAATAGAATATTAAAACAAGCATGAGCAATTTTCTCCTTTCGTCTTCCCTTATTGCCTAATTTTCCTCCCATCCATTTGCATAATGGATAAAAAGGCATCCATTATGCAAATGAATGATAGGGCTGTGAGGTTGTTGAAGCCACAAACCTCACTCCAGATGAAAAGCTGCCACAAACCCCCCCAGTGCCTGCGTTCCAGCAGACTGCCTCACTAGCTGCTTTCCAAAAGACAGAGGAAAATTATAAACACTGTAGGTCATTGATTTCCACGTGGCTTATTCTAAAAGGGGCACTATAGATGCTTTCGAGAAAATGAGTGCAAAATAGGAATATTCTGTATTATGGTATGTAAAATAAACTTGACAGTATACCTTTTGCTTCAAATGGGTAAAAAAAAAACTATACTATGCAAAGTTTTTATAATTTCAAGCATATGCTTTGCTTTAAAAAGAATTAGATTCCCTTTGTAAAGTGAAAAAAGCCTCCGTTCTTCTGGCTTGAGGCTTAACCTAGAACAGGTGCTTAGAGTTGTCTCAAAATCTATGCATACATTCAACAGGAATTAAAAGGAAATGTTTTAGGTACCACAATATTAGTGTATTTTCAAAAACTTTATGCTGTTGCATTGTCCTAAATTTATCTTTCAGAGGTATCACCAAAAACTGACATATTATGTCTCTTAGAGTTGTAAATTCACTGAAACTTTAGAAGAATGTTTATTTTCTCTTTCGACCCACACCTTCAAAACAAATATTACAAAAAAAAAAAAGAATCCTGAGCAAAATCATTGGGTGAGTTGTTCTTTTTTGAATAAACCATTAGGACAGAATTAGAAACTAACTTCAAAATGTTTTCCCCAAACTCTGAAATGTATAGTTTGGGGAGAAAAAAAAAAGGTGGCTAAAACAAAAAGTGATCTTTATTTCTGGTCTTCATTCCTTGATCACCCTTAGTTTTCCAAATGACTTTTTTCAGGGACTTTTTTTTTTCTCTCTTTTAAGTGATCCTCATAAACTACAGATGAACCTCATCACTTACAGTCCAGCCTCCCTATGGTCGTTCAAGGCCACACAATTCAGATTCAGATTCAGATTCATGTGTAATACAAGAAAAAAACATGCATCTAATCATCTGAATAACAGCAGCTGCAAAAACATTATTTACAGAAAAGACAAACCAGATTTTTTTTAAAAGACAGTTATTAACAGGATAAATCATAACATAGAAGCAACTCATAATCAACAAGGTGAAGTATATCAACCAGGTGAAAAACATACCACAAAAAATGCACATACCTAATTTCAGAGCCGAAGGAGTTACTTCAATTTCCCCACCAATTGGTTTAAATGCAGCCAGCTGGGCAGCCACTTCTGTCTCAAAAGTGTCTGGGCTTTGCCCTCCTGCATGGTTTCCACTGGGGCTCTCGATCTTGTGGAGCGGTTCTTGTTCTTCAAACACAGCAATCAGCTACAAAAATCCAACAACACTCATTACTTCATAGGGCACATATATTATCCGGATACTGTATCAAGGTGATTGGGATCTTCATTTGGTTTTAAAGAAAATGGTCTCTGAAAATTTAAAACTTGAATGTTACTGTACCCATAACTCTTAATTCAATATTATGTCTGAAAAGCAATATGGCCAGGAACTAATGAATGGTTTGTTTGTTTATTCTTGAAATAAACAACCAATTTTGTTTAACTTTCTTGAAGGAATAAAATAGCTGCCTCTTCCTCCACCATCTTTTCTAATATATCTGAAAGGACTTCAGTATCTCTTTCAAGAGTGTTCCCCAAAATGAAAGTTGACTATGAAAAAGTGAAACAACAGACATTAGGAAACCCATAATTATATCTTTCCTTTCATATACAATCATTATAAATTGATAAATAAAATGTGTATATTTACAAAGACACAGAATTTGTGATTATCTTGTACATATAGATAACCCATTTTTATACATGCCTTTAATTTTGCTCTTTTCCTTCATGACTGACTCTGTTAACTGGTTTAAGTCCAATGAATGCCAAATCCAATGAGAATAAACATCAGCACTTTTATCCAAATTATTCCCATCTTCATCTCAATTGTATTGCATATGAGTACTATGCTTCTTGTCATTAATATAAAAATGTTTGTCCATTTCCAAGTCACTTTTCATAAAATGGGGGCAAAATATCATAAAATATTCCATTAATTGGGCAAACATTGCTGTGTAAACAGTGAGGGTAGCCTGGCTGAAACTGAATTTCTGGCCAGCAGACAGCACCACCATTGAGGAATCTCATATGCCTCTTGTCACTGATGTGGAAAAATCCAAGTTTAAGTGCAATGGGCAGCTCAGGGATGCTATTGTCAACCCAGTAAAGTGTAGTGTGTGCAAACTTGAAAAGTGCTAGTAAGTTCTCTATATTTTTCATTCATGAAATAAAACAAACCTACTTGTAATTCAAACGTATTCAGAAAAGGCACGCAAAGCCTCATTCACAGGGGAACGTTGTTAGCAATAGTATTGACACAAGCACAGGGATAACCAATCAAAACATCATAAATTCCAAGTTCAGTGTTTCAAAAGAAATGAGTAGAATTAGGGATATGCAAATTGGCTATTCAAAACTAATGTTCCTAATTGGCTACTCATTTCCAGTATGGAGACTTGTTTAATTGGAAAATCCAACAATCCTCTCGCCACAGGAAAAAAATGCTACTCCCAAGGCATTATTTTTAATTCTTAAAATTGAGCACATACATTTTCTATTTTCAATTGGTAGCACTAACGAATTGATTTGAGAGAAGACTTAAAAGGATTAATAATAAAGATTATTCTAGTATAAAAATAATCAGTAGAACTATATCTTTCTAATCATCTGGTCAAAGTAAAGAGTTTAACACTTTAAATCCCACAAAGGAAAATAAAATCAATTTTAAAAATGTGGTAGAAGCATCATTTGCATCACTATTGCTGTGACATAATTACAATTTCAACTTTACATATTGGTGAGTTCTAACATTTTTAGTTACATTTATTAGTAACATTTATTTTAATGCAACAATCAACTAAGCAAAATGGCTTGTTTTACTGGTGCTCTGAACAGTTTCATGTAAATAAGACTAATACCTTACTTTTCCCCTCTTATTACATCCTTAACTCTTAATATACCCTATGTGCCTTAAATATGGGGCAAAGAGAAATAAAATACCAATCCAAAGAATACTACAAAGGCTTAAAATTGATAACTCATCTGATAAATCACTGTCCATGGCTGCTTTATAACATTTTCCTCTTAAGATGTTCTACTGTTTTCCATACTATTACATCCACACAAGTTTATAAAGTATGTAGTAACAATGCTATCCTGATTTATTAAATGGGAGAAGAAAGTAGTTTGGAGACGGTTTTCCAAAGTGACAACTAATGAGTAACTGGTGCTATAATTTAGTCTTTTTAATTTCCAACCTAGGGTTTCAGACTACACTGTAACCATTTTCAAAAAACAAAAACAAAAACAAAACCCAAACAAACAAAAAACAAACTTTAAAAAGAGGCTACATTGTGGGATATTTGTAGTTGTCCTTGAAGATGTCCTAAAGAATGTGAACTCTGCTCTTTGGAGATACCGGCCATACATGGCTCTTCTCAAAGATGATGATGGTGAAATCCAGAGGCTCTCCAAATCTCATAATCTATTTGATTATTTAATAGCTTCATCTGTCTCCCAACCCCATGACTGACAGGAATTACCTCTGCAGAGCGCACTCTGAATATATGGGTGAAGAGATGAATGGATCATAGAAAGTCTCTAATCCTGGAAGAGGATCAGTTCCTGAATCTGTAGTGGCCAAAGTCACCGGCACCATCGGTGCTGGCTGATGAGACTCTCCACAGCCCTCATCTCCACGTCTACAACACACGCAGACTTAACGCTTGTTTCAACACTGATAATTAATTTAAACCAAATGTTGTAGGTGCTCGTTAGCTCGATAACTTGATTCATCAGAACACCTACATTACCGTGTAACAGAGTCCCCTGCAGGTAGTGTTACAGAGATATGTTCATTAACATAAACCACCATTCTAGTCCCTCAGCAGAAGGCATGCTGATTTCCAATGTGTCTAGGGTATGAAAATGGCCTTCCATCTCTGCCTTTAAGCCCATTCAAAATTACCTCTCCTTCAGAGATGTGTTGCACATAAAGAAGAAATTCTAAAAAAAAATAATTTTGTTTTGTTAAGGTTTCATTTACACTAAACTTCTGTGGCATGTGGCAGATTTTTCACTGATCCCTTAGAGACTGTGGGTAACCTAAATTCTAGGAAAATGCCAACAGGCAATATTTGATTTGGATGCCTTCCTCTTCTGTTGCCCTATCCATCTTCTGGTGCCCCTTCTGTTCTCCTTCTGTGATGCCAGTGTTCTCATGACACCCAGTGCAGTACTGACGTTTCCTAAGGACCCCATGCTACAAAATGATCTGTTCACACAGCCTTTACCTTCAGTCAAAACTCTTGTCCCCAAGTATCTCTGTTAATAAGTAGGTATCTAATCTCCAGAAACTTCCAGGAAGATCAGTCTACAAATATGCTATTCATTCTCCCACCCCGAACAAAAACAAAACAACCTTCCTGGGACTCACTTACTCCTATGGGTACCACACCATTTCTTATCTTCCCTGTACAGTAAAATTTGAAAGAGCTGTACATGGAGCAGTTTCCAATCTCTCTCCTCTATTTCTTTACTGAGGCACGCCAGTCAGGCTCTCACCCCTTTATGCCACTGAAACTGCTCTTGTCAAGGTCAAAAACAATTTGCAGGCTGCTAAATCGAAAGCCATTTTTTTGGCTTGATTTTAGGACACAGAAGATCATTGCCTCCTCTTTAAATTTTCTTCACCTGCCTTCCAGGACAATATGCTTTCTATTTTATTTATTTATTTAAATATATATTTTTTAAATGTTTCAATTACAGTTGACATACAATATTGTATGTTTCAGGTGTGCAATGTACTGATTCGACATTTATATAATTTAAGTGACCACCGTGACACCCATGACACCATAAGAAGTTATTATAATATTACTGACTATCTTCTCTATGCTGTACTTTACAACCTCGTGACTGTTTTTATAACTGGCAATTTGTACATATTAATCCTTTCCCCATTCGCACCCATCCCCCAACCCCCTCCATCTGGCAACCATCAAAACGTTCTCTGTATCTATGAGTTTGTTTCTATTTTGTTCATTTATTTTTATTTTTTTAGATTCCACATATAAGTGAGATCATATGATATTTGTCTTTCTCCATCTTATTTCACTTAGCATAATACCCTCTAGGTCCATCCATGTCATCACAAATGGCAAGATTTCATTCTTTTTTTTTATGTCTGAGTAATATCCCATTGTATATAGCTTCAACTCTCTGGGCCCTCCATTAAGTTTTCTTTTACTTATTCCTCCTCATCTCTAAAAATGTTAACAAAAATATGTCTACATTTGTTTGGCAGCCTCACTTGTCTCTTGGCATCAATGTAAGTATATGCCAATAAATCCAAAATTTAAATCTCTAATCCAGAGCTTCTCCCTGAACTCCAGGCACATATGGTCAACTGCCTAACCCAACATGTCAAAAACTAAAACACTGCTCCTCAAAAGCTCTTTCCGTAGGTTTTTACATCCCATTTAGTGGCAATCCATCCTTTCAGTTGCTCAGGACAAAATCCTTGCATTAATCCTTGATCAATTCTTCCCTTCATCATTCCCTTGCTTCCTCCAGCTGTCACTCATACACATCCCACACACAACCAATTAGTCAACAAATCTCAAAATATAACCAGGGTTTGACCACGTCTCACCATCTGCACTGTCACGATGTTGGACCCAGCTACCGTTGTCTCTCCCATGGGTTGCTGCAAATGCTTCCTGACTGGTCTCCTTCTTTCCACCCACACCTCTTTTCAATCCATTTTCAGCATGGCAGCCAGTGTGATATTGCTCAAACATATGGTGGCTCATGGCTGTCCTCTGGTAAGAACCCTGTATCACCTTCCCATCTCACGTAGAGGAAAGCCCAAGCCCTTACAACGGCCAATATGGTAACAAGCTCCCAGCTACATTTTTTACCTCAGTTCTCACTCTTCTCCACCCTGTTCTCAGGAATCTACCCAGGTGCGCTGTCTTCTCTGCCCCTGGCTCAGTGTCTTTGCATTTGTTCTTCTCTCTGCCTGAAACAGTCTTCCGCCAGATACCCACATGGTCTTTAGATCTTTAATTAGTCAGGTTTTCACTGGTCACGCTGTCTAAATTGCAGCATCTCCACTACTTCCTATGCTGTCTTCCTTTATTTTTCTTTATAGCTTTCATCACCTTCTCAATGCTGTATCTTTTCTTTTTTGCCTTTTTCCCCTCTGTACTAAAATATAAGCTCAGAGAAGACAGTGATTTTTGTTTATTTTATTGTTTGCTATATATGTACTGCCTAGAACAGTGACTATGACTTGATAGGCACCCAACATAGACTTGTCGGAATAAAATGAGTGACATGGGATAAAAGCAGATACTAAAACCTAACATAGCAACAAAATAAAACATACCTAGTAGATTCTTTGTGTTTTTAAAATAAACATTCAGATTGAATTTAAAAAGATGAATGAGCATAAACGCCCCATAAGCTGCGTCTTTTTTATGGTTGCTGTCTCTGTGTAAGTTCTCACTGAGTTCATCTATTCTTCCTCTAAGTCCACTGAGCATCCATAAAACCAGTGTTTTGTACTATGTGTCTGGTAGTTTGCTTGTCTCCATTTTGTTTAGTTCTTTTTCTGGAGTTTTGTCCCGTTCTTTCATTTGGGACATATTTCTCTGTTCCCTCACTTTGGCTGCCTCCCTGGGTTTCTTTCTATGTATTAAGTAGATCTGCTATGTCTTCCAGTCTTGGCAGGGTGGCCTTATGTAGTAGGTGCCCTGTAGGGCCCAGTGGTGCAGACTCCCTGGTCACCTGAGCTGGTTGCTCCAGGTGTGTCACTGTATGGGTTGTGTATGCCCTCCTGTTGTGGTTGAGCCTTGATTGCTGCTGGTACGTCAGTGGATGGGATTGACCCTCAGGTTGACTGGCTGTGAGGATTGGCTGTGACTACAGCAGACGGGCTGTTGTGGAGAGGGCTGACCCCCCAGAGCGGGATTCACTCTATGGGGCTCTGGTGCCTGTTGAGTCTATCCTTTGAGTGTGTCATTTCTGGAGCTAATTGGGTGGTGCTCTGGTGTGGTCTGAATCTAACCACCTGGTGTGTTGCTTCTGGGGCCTCTTGGAAGGGGCTCCAGTATAGGCCCAGGTCAGCTGCTGCCTCTGTCTGGCCCAGGGCTACCTGGTAGAAGCTACAAAGTGATCTGCAGTTGGTAACTGCCTGTGCTGGACTTGGAAGCACATGGAAGAGGCCATGCTGTGAACTGAGGCTGGCTGCCACTAGTGCCAGGCTTGGGGCTGCTCAGCAAGTGTTGCAGGGCATGCCAAGGACAGCTTGTTTGGGTTTTGTGGACCTTTGAGAGATTTTAGGAAAGTCTGCAGCATGGGCAGAGGTCTGCTGCTTGTGAGGAACAGCCGCTGAAAGAGGTTTGGATTGATGCTGGGTTTGGATAGGGTGGGGTCTGAGGGGAATCACCAGGATGGGCGTGAGCAGTGTTAGCCAGGTTGATGGAGACTCAGATTTGGCTCCTGCCGGCTCATGCAGGCTGGGTGCAGGGAAGGCTCAACAGAGGAACAATGGCACCTGCTAGCACTTCTGCCCCAGCCCTTGCCCTCGCCCTGAAGACAATTCAGTTCCTCCCCATATGTCCCTGGTGCTTTTTGAGCTGCTGTCCCTTCACTGGAGGGTGAGTGTTTGTGAGTGAGTCTTTGTGCAGGTCCTTTAAGAGAAATGCCTGGAACTCCAGCAGCCTTACATCTCACTTGGATGAATTGCCTGCTGATTTTCATAGCCAACTGTGGGGACTGGTCTTCCTGGCACTGGATGTCCAGGCTGGGGAGCCCAGTGTGGGGCTGGGTGCCCTTGCTCCTCAGATATTCCTCCCAATTTTTAACCACCGCATGTGGGTGTAGGATCAGCCTATTTCATGTCTCTCCTCCTCTTATCAGTGCTGACATGGTTTATTTATATCCTTAGTTATAGAAGTTCTGTTCAGCTACTCTTCAGATGGTTCTTAAGGGTGGTTGCTCTATACTTTAGCTCTAATTTTGATGTCATTGTGGGAGGATGCGAGCACAGTGTTTACCTACTCTGCCATCTTGACTGAAAGTCAGGATCCTTATTTTTATAGAGACCCAGTACTCCTGCATGGATACAGGATTGTGTATCATTCATTCCACACTATTTACAAACACCCTTGAGCAGTTCCTGTAACAGTGTTTACTTAAGACATACTAGGTGATGAAAATAAATATTAATGAACATATCCTCACTCGCTGATGCCCCTACTCTCCATGGAAAAATAGACTACGTCTTCCTGCTTTTCCTTGTTATGGATTATTTTCTGCCAAAACCCATATTTCCATTTTTATACCAAATCTCTACATAAAAATCTTTACCTTTTTTTTAACATGAGTTTTTCCACAAAAATGTATATACAAGAACTGCAAGGACTTGTTTCTTGCTTCTATATATACAGCCTACCATGCATGTCTTGAGTAGTTTTGAGCCTAATTTTTTTTTTTTTAATCTGTCCTTGTGTCTGCCAAAATCTGTTTTATACATTTAGGTGCTCCTACGTTGGGTGCATAGATGTTCACTAGGGTGATGTCCTCTTGTTGGATCGATCCCTTTATCATTATGTAGAGCCTTTCTTTGTCTTTTATTATAGTTTTCATTTTAAAGTCTATTTTATCCGATATAAGTATTGCTACTTCAGCTTTTTTCTCATTTCCATTTGCATGAAGTATCTTATTCGACCCCTTTACTTTCAATCTGTGTGTCTTTTGATCTGATGTGAGTCTCTTGTAAAAAATAAAATAAATAAATAAACAAACAAACAAAGAAACAAACGACCCATAAGATGTTCAAAGTGTTACCATTATTGTTTTGTAATTATGGGGGGAAACTTCCTCATTTTCTTTTAAAAACTTGGGGAAGTTGCTTCTGCTACATCATGCACTTAACATGCAGATTATGTGTCTTCTCTTTCTTTTTCAGGCTGATTTTGGAAAAGGAGAATCTGCTATTTGTTCTGAGAAGGAGTCGAAGTATTGGGCTGTAAGTGGGTAGTGGATGGAGAGGTGGGCAGGCTTAGCAGTTGGGCCCCATATGCTGCCTTGCTTGCTTTTCTTCCAATATGTCACTTTGATGTATCTGATGTGAAGCTTCTAGATGTGTCCTCCAAGGTAGCTTAAAAACAAATGTGAACAAGCCTTCACGGCAGTGGAGACACAACCTGAATTGCCATGCCATACGCTCAAAATCAAAGTGCTCAGCTTTATTTTACAAATTCACGTACATTTTACACCCTATCGGATTTCTGTGCTTGTTTTAATAGGAAAATATTTTCTCTTTAATTTCCATTCAATTTTAGGCACCAGGGAAATGTACAGTGTTTATCTTATGTGTTTTATACCTCTGTTTGAGAGGTCAGGGTAGACTCTAGGAACACACCTACCTTAAAAATTGGGCTTAGAAAAAGCACATGAAAATAAGGTAGGTATGAATTGTTTTCAATAACTGTATCTCAACTGCCACTGCCGTTGGTGCTCCCAATTCTAAGATTAGGCATTAGTTTTGGTATCTACAAGCATCCTCTGACTACTCCCTCCCCAGCAAGCATCTAGAAGGAACATCTGAAAAAAAGATTTGCCTAGAAAAAAAATATCATCCATAAACTCTATTTTAGAGACTATTTTAATCTTTTTTAAAAAAATACTTGTAAAGGGTAAAATAATGGGAGTCAACAACAACAAAAACTCAAAGATCGAGAAGAAATAAAAGACCTTTGGCTAATTTACAGCATCTATGACCCTGAATAATAGGCTTGATCAAAAAAGCCACGTTTTCTTTGCAATTTCACACCATCAATATCTCTTCAAGGACTCAGACCTGTTTTTGTACTCAAACAATAAGGCTATTACGATCCACATCACTAGTAAATGTGCATCTATGCACGCACACGTGCGTTTTGAGGGGCGAGTGGAGTGGGTAGAATATTAATTGTCTTGATAATACCCCTAACGCCTAAATGCTTAGCACAGAGCCTGGTACACATGCAAGGTTAACTGTTAATTCTTTGTCTTACCATAGCTAACAAACACTCCCTGGTTTCCAGACTGAGTCCCACTTGACTTGTTTATCCCTTTTCTGCTTTACTTTGCTGCTTCTCTTTAATCTCTTCATCACAGGATTGACAGAGGAACAGAGAAAGTACCAAGATCAAACACATCACATAGGTAATTTTTGTTTTTCTTTTTTCTTCCTCTTCATCACACAAGATCACACAACCTCTAGACATGCGGTACTGCTCTTCCACCTAGCAATACATGGTTTGTGCTGTCTGTTCTATTTCTACCATCACTCGAAGCAATTTACCAATGCCTTTTGTTTTTACACTGAGAGGTAAACATTTTAATAAAAATGCCACGAGTGCCTTTAATATAGAGTCCTTCAATATCCATGATGCAGTTTTTCCTCTCTTGTCAGCCTATCGCATTCAGTCACTTTTATAGCCTGAGTTTTTATAATCTGATGCTATTATCTTTAGCCTACATAGAGAATAAGAAAGAATGATCCAAATGCCCATAGAACATAATAAACTGTGTTTATAAACATATTTTTTATTAGTAATTACACTGAGAAATGCATGGTTCTATTTTAATTACATGTCAAGTGAACTAATGTACTACTAAGAATTGCTTATTTGCCATATTGAGTTCTTTGGGTTAAATTACTGAATTTAACAACATTCTGCTAGTTTGTACTGTTTCATACATATTCCGTGTTACCAATGACTATCAAGTAAATTTAAAAGACAGAAAAAAAGTATCCTATAAAATAAAATTGGAATTGTTTGTCTCAAATCTTAATAAACACAATTAAATCTAAGTTAAGACTGTGAAATTACAACAATTTCACAAACAGAGGAAAACACATTATCACCTTTGGGGAGAGAGCGAAACGCACTCGCAGAGCTTCATTTAAATGTATGCATCTGCTTGTAACTAAATAACAATTGGCTGTGTGGGCTAATTTTATGCCACTTTAAACAAAGGTTTGAAAATAGATTCTTTGCCTTCCTAGGATTTTTGACAGCTAGCTCAAAGCATTTAATCTGAACTTTTAAAATTAGCAGGCTTACATTAGCATCTTCATCAGAGGCCAGCCATCAGATCTGGCATCCTCGGAGCAAGCATGTAACAACTATGATTCTCAGAAAGTTCAAATGAAATTCAATTTATCAGATCAAACCAAATTTCCACTTCCTCTCTCAACTGAAAATCCACAACAGGGGCCTTTACAAACTGTACAGCTTTACGTGTCATTCTAAAGAAAATAACACGATTTATTCAACTGTACTAAGAACTATGTTTATCCTTATCACTTTTTAAAGAGGCAGTGCCTCAATTGCCCCATAATAACCAAAGATATGTCTATTTAAAAACCACCCACATTTCAGTTAAAATTGCATTTACCTCCTTTAATTCTGTAGTAAGTTACTTAGCAGTCAGTTATATACATTAAACACATTTTATACTGAATCCTATTTTTCTTCTGACTCACTTAAAATTTCACAGATGACATGTTACCATTTGACAAGTCTGGGAGAATCTTGGGTTTGTTTTCGCTGCATTCTTTACTTTCCTGAGTAATAATGGCACACCATTTATGAAACAATATTCACATCTCATATATAACATACACGGGGCAACCCCTTCCTCTGTGCCCTTCATCCTCCACGGCAGTGGTCAGACACAGGGTCCGTGGATGTCAGGTGCCAGCCACCAAGCCCTAATCATAGTGAGAGCTAGGGTCAGCTGTAGGAAAAGCAAACAGGTACAGAAGCCGGAAGGAGTTTCCATCATTGTCGGGATAACACAAATGTCAGAAACTTTAAAAACTCAATACCTGCCTTGTCGGTAATAATATATCCACTGTCTCCTGACTGTCTAGGAGAGTGTACATTATTGGAGATGAAGATTCAAGTTGAGATGTTTTGGACACGAACGTACACCAATTGGCTTTTTCTTCAAGTTATTCTTATCTAAATCATACACATCTCACCTGAATTTTTGAAAGAGTATTTTATTTGTGGCAAGTCTATCTGACACTAGAAACCATTAAACAGCATGTGGGCAACTATTTTGTAAAGTATAAAGCATACATACATTTCCAATGTTGTAACATCGGGATGAAAATTATGTCACTGGCTCAGTTTTAGTTTCCCTACTTCCCTACACTTTCTGTCCTCTAACCAAACCAGAGCAGCAACTGTCTCAGAAATATACCATTTGGTCATCTCTTAGCCATGCTCAGCACTGCCACAGCCATCCAGGGGTATGTCAAAAAATCCTTGAAGGCAATAACTTACTAGCATCTAACGATGATTTCTCTCTGCAGGGGTATCATCCCATTACTGTGAAATGGCACACGGTCTCCGGCCAGGCCCTCACCCATCCATTCCAAGGGCCTCAATTCGTTTCTGGGTTCCAATCCAGCCCCCTGACATTTCCCTACGACACTATTACCAAAGTGGTCTTTGCATCACACGGATCGGGCCTGGTCTTGCTCCAGCTTCAAACTCTTCATTCTATATTCTCCTTGCTTTCAAAATGAAGTTCAAGTCTCCCATCAGAGGCCCCTGACCAGGCTCTGTGGTGTTTCTAGAATACTGTGTCCCTGTCTTTATCATCACCAATTGCAGGACACAAATATCCTTGATTTTCTTGCCTCTATCAGTAAGTAAACGGTAAGCTACTTGAAACCATGATCACATCACTAAAATTTTATATGTAACAAACACACAGCCCTCATCATGTGCTAGGCACTGTTCAAGATGCTTACATATATTATTTCAGATGCATAAGAAACCCTATGAGAAAAGCACTTGTATCCTCATTTAACAGATGAGAGAACTGAAGTACAACTGACTTTATGTTCCAAGCTCCTAGGATGCTAGTTGGCAGATAGAAGAGGGCCAGGTAAATGAGCGATTTAGGCTTCTACTATTGGGTTGTCGGAAAAGTCAAGGCGTATTTTTTTCCATGGTTTTCATTGCAAAAATGCGTCATGACTTTTCCGACAACCCAATATATCCAAGAGGGAGAGCAAGGCCTGTTTCATACGGCTGTCTACATCTTCATGTGGACACCTGTATGCTCCTATACAGGGCAAGATAGCTTCTGCCCATCCTCGGGGGTTGGTGCAAAACGGTATTTTATAATTCCTTCTCTAAACCCACTTTCGCACATTACGATCCCAACCCCGTTTCCTGGTGGACAGTGTTAATGTACGTGATTGTCTTCCAGAGGAAACCTTTGGAAATCGTAAAACTAATTTGCACGTTAATATACCCAGTTTTGAAACAAACAACACTGTGCAGTGTTCTCCATTACTTCTGACTGTCAGGAGAACCCTGCTTATTTGTACTAATGACTGCAATCCAGGGTGGATTGCTTAATTTTGTGGATTAATGAGTAAGCAATCAAATGTGATTTTAAGTCATGAATATAACAAACATACTATTCATTTATTTTGACAAGTATTTTAATTTATGAGACTTGGCTACAAATAGAGCAGTCTATTTCGTGAAAGAAAAAAAAAAAGAAAGAAACCATTTTGCTTTGAAGACAACACCTCTCAGATAATAAACCTCTACAGAGACTAATGACAAAGCTATCACCTTCTAGAGACAGATAAAGCATTGATAGGTTGATAGAAAAAAACAATGAGATCTTACTATATCATTAAAATTTTCCAAGAGAATATCTTTTGCATGAACTTGAGCTGTATGCAATATCTTTAGGGGTTGCAAACCCCACAGAACATTCTAAACCAAAATAGGTCAGTGCTGGCCTGAGGCAGGCGTCCCCTAGCCTGTCATCCTGATAGCCGAAAACACAAGCTTCAGCAGCTTTACATGTCCCTGAGGTGGCCTCATATTCCAAGCCTGAGCACCTTCAAGGCCAGGTAGAGCAGTGAGTGGACTACAAATATAAGGAAGGTCACAACTCCCTGAAAATGAGCTGGTGATTAATTGGTAGTACATTTCATCCCACTGGTTAGGGAGCAGACTCTTTAGCACAGACACATTTAGCAAATTGGCCTGAGCACCGGCTGATTGACCTCATGACAGGCCCAATGATGTTCTACCTTCCTTAGCATTTCATGACAGCCGAGCCACTGGTGGAGACCATGAAAAGGTCAGCGGACAGCCTGACTGAGGGACAAGGCCGCACTTCTCTTAAACATCCCATTTAGACGCAATCTTCCTTGTTTCAGGTGACAGGCTTCGAAGCTGATATTACAAAAAAAAAAAAAAATTAACACTGCAAATGCAGGTGGGTTTAGCTGCTGAGCTCCTCCCATCTGAGTGGTACAGCTAACCTTTTTCTTCATCTTCTAATTGCTGTTCATCTCCTTAACTAGTGATAATGTGGCTAACCCTGCTGGGATGGGTGCTGAATTGGGGAGCATCTAAATGTCAAGATTTGTAATTATGATTGTGGGTGTCTTAAACTCACAAAGGAGGATGTCTTGCTAATTGGGGCCTGAAGACAAGCAGCCTGGGGTCCTTGCTCTTTGCTCACAGTCACAGGAAATATGTTACATCTTCTAGAAGTAGCTGCATTTTCGGTCTTGTGTCTAACTGTAGAACGATGATCTTTACAAGTCGGTTATACATTTGTAAGTTTAGCGCACAAGGTCTTCCTAAAGCATCTCAAATATATTCTGTAGGTACAAACAACTATAATTGATTTTTTTTCTTAAGATTTTTATTGGGGAATTGGGGGAAGGGGAACAGACAAGTTGCTGTCGTTTTGTTCTTCAGTCTAGTTGTGGAGGACGTTACTTCACTGGCCCAAGTTGGCACCATCATTGCGCTCTTCCCGGGCGAGGCAGATCAGTCGCAGGCCTCTGGACAGCCGCTCACTGCAGCTGCTAACCGCTCACCCTGGCTGCTGGCTACACACGGTAGCCCATGGCAACCCACTGCCACAGGGGCTGCAGCCTACGCCGTCGCCGGCGACTCATGGCAGCCCAGCTCCAGGTTGAGTTGTTGTTCAGCATCTTAGCTGTGGAGGGCAGTGTCACTGGCCCTCATATGTGGGATCCGAACCGGGGCCCTCTGGCGTCCCAAGCCAGTTCTTAACCATCGCGTGACTCGGCCGGCCCTATAATTGATTTTTAAATCAAAGACTGAAACACATTGAGTATACTTGTGCCAAAAAATGGAACACAAGTTTTAAAATTAGGACTGGACTCCAAAATCCAGGTGGCTATGACCTTGAGCAACACAGGGTTTCAAAAGCCTGTCTTCACTGTGACACTCCCAAACCTAACAAGGACTACTCTTGCACTCTGTTGCTTTAGGTTTTTATGTTGTCTAGGCAAAAAGAGAAATGTGGGGGCAAGGTGATGTGGAGATCACCAACGCCTCCAGTTCCCTCCAGCAAATTGGGCGTGTGGTATGTGTTTATGTGTTGGAGAGGAGAAAGAGAAGGGGGTGGGGGAAGAACAAAACTTCAAAAGGATGTTATTACAGTGACTTCTGAAAACACACATTAGTGAAGAAGATATACAAGGTCACCTAAAATCCCAGGAAACTTCTACTGTATTCTTCCTTTCTTTCTATCTGTCTATCTATCTCTATCTATCTATCTATCTATCTATCTATCTATCTATCTATCTATCTATCTATCTATCGTAACGTTACTTTATCCATATGCACAACACACAATTTGTTTACTTAGGATTTTCTTATGAGCATTTTTCTCTAATATGCAAAAAATAAAGAAAATTAATGACTGAATAATATTTCATATCATAATTAGTCATATAAATAATTTTGCCATTCTGGACATGTGAAAGTCAAGGTTATCTTTGCATGATAGTATAGTTTTTTCAATCATTGCTAATTTTCCAGACAAAATTATATCCTCCTGTTTAAAGGTCAATTATTTGATTACTAGTGATACTAGAAATCATTTTATAAGCCATTTTTATGTCTTTAATGGATTGTTTGTTCATATCCTTTGCCCTTCTTTTCCATTCTTCTTTTAGTGTTTCTTATTAATGCATATAAGCTCTTTTTAAGTATATTAACTTTGTCTTTATTATCTTTGCAAATTTATTTTTTGCCAGTTTACCTTTCAATTTTGTTTATGATATAAAATTTTCATTACATGGTATTCCACTCACTTAAGACCCTCTATTAAATCTTCAAAGGTCCCTTGTAAATACTTACTCACCTGGAACCAGTAATACTTTATGATGGGCAAGTAGTAAAACCATGTTGGTTTCATTAAATTTACTACACTGATAGCCCCTTAAGAAAGAGCAGGTGGGAAATGTTTTGATTGATGGGCCTTTGGTTTTTAAATCATACATTCATATTCTAAACAAATACAGATGGATAAAAGCTGCTACAATAAAGAAATCACAATTAAAATTCTATTATTTCAATGAGACTTTGTAATCCATGTGGCTGTCATTATTTCCTGCAAATTCTGTAGGTTGAAATTCCACATATTCAATTTACTATTAAAATGGAAACAATATATTCATAAAATTTGTTAGAAAGAAAACCTTTATGTGATTAAAGACTCTAAGATTCCTTTACTTTTTTTTTTGTCTTCCAGACAAGAGAAACTTTTTATGTTATCTTTGAAAGTTTCTTCTATATCCCCTACTACCCAGTCATCAATCATGTTTATTGCTTTCCTGTAAACTGTCTCCCTGTCCCTCATATTGCCAAGGATTAAATACTCTAGAAAGAACCTGACTATTGACAGTGATGGGTAAAAAATGTATGTGTGTCTTTTATTCTCACCCAACTGTTCTTTTTATTGTTTATTTAACAGGAGAGCTGTCATGGGTCAGCCGGCCAGCTGCCCTGATTACTTCTGGTTTCTAGCCATATTTCTCTTTCTTACCGAAAAGCTTTCCGTCATATTGCACTATCCAATCTGCTCTGCCAGTTAATCCCACTTTCATATAAATTTTAAATTTAATGATATCAATTCCATCTACAACATGTATCATATGGGGCACTTCTTAAAGAATAAGGAAGCACATTTTTTTCAGAGTAAATCTATTAAATGAATATGTAATGATCTGTTTATAAATATACAAAGTCAACCTAAAGATATATACAATTAATTCGCTACATAAACAACTAAACAAGTGATATGTCAAAGAGATAAGTGATAGTAAGAAAAGTCAGGAAAATGGCGTCAGAAGTGAACGTGTTGGTAGTGTCATTTGAAGCATTAGCCAATTAAAGGGATCCACTGGATTAAGCAACAAACTGCTATGCCACTAACAGGCATATCCTTACCATAAAATGGGTGACACATGGGATTACAGTGTGGTGTCATTAAATTCATCAATCCAGGACCAAGTACATGACTTCTGGGCCCAGTGAAAAATGAAAACGTGGAGCCCTTGTTCAAAATATTTTTAGAATTTCAAGATGGTGCCAACAGAGCATTAAACCAAGTGTGGTGCCCTGATGAGCACCGGACCCTGAGCAGATGAACAGGTAACGTGCCCATGCAGTTGGCCGCGCTTGAATCATGTGACTTTCTAACCTTATTCCAGTTTCATGACCCCCATGTAATCTTACTGTAACTGGACTTCATTAATCTTTCCACAGGGCGATACACATAGCTAGTGGATATGCAATGTCTGGTCCCCTTGGCGGGTGTTATGCATCTGGTTATAGTCCTGGTGAACTTCG
This sequence comes from Hipposideros armiger, assembly GCF_001890085.2. Lineage (NCBI taxonomy): Eukaryota > Metazoa > Chordata > Mammalia > Chiroptera > Hipposideridae > Hipposideros > Hipposideros armiger. The sequence continues at coordinate 333,912 of NW_017731749.1, forward strand.
CTAGTTGAAGTCAGAATCCTTGAGTCAAATCAATGCAGAACAGTGAGGAGGCAGTTTATGGAACGACAATGCCTGGACCCTGGGCTGTGATTTAATAATAATAATAATAATAATAATAATAATAATAATAAGAAGAAGAAGAAGAAGAAGAAGAAGAAGAAGAAGAAGCAGCAGCAGCAGCAGCAGAAGAAGAAGGTTCAAGCATATAGTACCTAGTGAGACATCTTTAGTAAACTCCCTAATCTTCAAGGAGTCTCCCATTTGAACTTCTAACTCCTATTTAGTGACTGAAAATGTATTACTGGCTTAGAAGATAGCTTAAATCAAGAAGAAATGCCAGGATATTTTTTTTTATTTAAATGCAAAAGATTGCAGAATAGGTTATTTTTCCATTGATTCCAGGTTGCCTCCAGGATAACATCTCAGTTTCTTTCCAAGGCCTTCCATCAGTGGCCTGAAACCAAATTCAGCCCCATGTCCCTGTATCCACGCCTCTGTGCGCTCACTGTCACACACATCCACAACATCGAGCTTTCGCATCTGCTGCTGCATCTTTCCTGCCCTAGAATCCTTAGTAGTTGGAACCTAGACTCTGGAACCAGATCGTCTGAGCTAGAATCCAAGCTTGAACTACTTGAGCACCTCCTCATCGTTCTGGGCTCACCTCCCAAGATGTTGTATTTCATGACCTATGACTTAGCGGTGTCTAGTCACAAAACGTGCTCCTTTAATGCCAGTTCTTAGCTTTCATTATAGTATTTTTTTATTATTGATCAAAAGTCCTATTCGTCTTCGAAGACCCGATTTGTATCCTGGGTAATATCTGCTTTCCGGGGAGTGCTTAAGTGTATGTTTCATATAAGAATTGCTATTGTCTAATTAGAAATATACAAAGTCAATTTAAAAAGACCAAGTAACTCCCAGCCCAGAGCAATATTTGACTGAATATTTGACTAATAAGATAGTCTTAATTTATAAAACATAGATTGATATCCAAAAAATGCTTCACCAGAATGCATGTTTATGAAAAAAAATGACATATAGTATGATTAGTAGGTATATTACCATATCACGTGATAGGCTTCAAATGAAAATTTAAAACCAAACAAAAAAAAGATGCTGATGGGGAGGGGGAAAGACTCTAATTAGAGTATAATATCCATTCCCCATTTTGTACCTAGTTTCTACTCGTGGGGTATTGATATTAGAATTAAGAGAAATAATTCCCATTTCCACATAAATACAGCATAGTCTGTTAATAAAACATAGCTCCCCATATAACCTGTTTTCAAAAGCTGTATTTCATAATAGCATCTTTGGATTAAATGAGAGTTATGGCGTTTGCCATTTGGTATCTTTTCACACATGTTTCCTGTTTGGAAATGCTGTGTAGCATTTTCTCAGAAAGCACTCTAGAAAGCTCATCCAGTTAATCGACTTTGGTTTAGAAAGTCTCCAATCTTATAATTCATTTTGTTTTTATAGAAAAAAAAAAAGCAAGACTTGGAAAGGTGCCTGTGAGACATGGAAAAAATACCAAGATCTGTCAAGGATAAACATGTTTCTTCCCCAAGCCCTTGAAGTCAGTGAAAATGCCTCCCAATAACAAATCACCAAAACCAAAAGCCCGATTTTTATTGGACTAGTATTAATAATTTCTATGAAACAAGAGGACAAATGGAAAGTGGATGCAGGCAACCAACAGCGAAGACCCGACACTGCACTTAGAAAACCCCCAAACATAAATAGTGGAGTGCTGGAGAAGAGTCTGAGACAAAAATATCCTTATTTTTTTCTTTTCCGTGTTCATGTTCAGTCTCTGTGTGCTAAGGAAAATTGTTTTAAATGTGTTCATAACTGGAAGCTTTTGGCAAAGGTGAACCCATTTATCTAGTCAAATCCAAACGGAAGTCTCAAGTAAGCACGTGACACAACATGCAGATGATTCAACTAATGTAGCTAAACTTGACAAATGGGAGTCAAAACTCGCACATCTCTAACAATCTTGTTTCTAATGTAAACGGGGAAAACATCATTTATTTGTGGCTGCCAAATACTACATTCTCACTAATTTAATAAGCAGGCACCATTTTCCCTACCTCAGAAAATTTATGTTGGTCTTTGGACAGGTTCGGCTGCCTTTTTAAATCTAGTGGTCTGTGACCATAGAGGGCTTTAGCCAAAGGGAAAATGACTCCATAAATCCACAGAGGCTGTCTCGCTTTAAATTATAGTTTGAAGGCTTCAGGACTCTCTGAAAAGACTTTGAACAAGAAAAATCAGCACACGCCAGCACATATGTATTGAAACTTACCCTATTTTACAACAGGAAGCGTTCCTCAAGAGTTAGAAAGCTTGCACACATATAGAAAGGTATAGACTTGGCAACGCCTATAGAGGCTTGCTGCCTAATTATCAAGAGATTCGGTCAGATTCCACTATGAAGCACATTGATGTACACAGTAGTTTTTTCATACAAAATATGATTAGGATATTTCTGCTCTTGATATTTCTCAAAACAATAGACCAATTCACTATAAGGTCACTGCGAGATTATGCTGCTTCTGAGGATGACATGCTCCTTTTCTTTAGAATTTGTGTTAGATATCGTTCAATTAGCAAAGGTGTTATTTCATAAGCTCTCAAATGTAACTAGCAGGTAAATGCATGAAAAGAATCTTGAGAGTACAGATGAGCCATCTGTTCTCATAAAATAACTGAGTTCTAAAAAAAATTAACTAAATTTCTTAAGTCCTATAGCTAGCTATTAGCTAAACAAGGGATAGAATTTAGCCAAAGGCTAATTTTAAGTGACAGCTTAAAATTTAAAATTTGCTTACTTTAAGCTAGGTCTTGAGTTCTCCTATGCACTAACCACAGTTCCCATCATCCTGGCCTGGCAACTACTCAACATATTTTCCTTATTTACTAATTTGTCTAGTTCCTCAAATCATTTGAGAGACTCTTGCCCTATGTCTGACTAGTATATGTAAGTAGGGTTCCTTCCACTCTATATTTTTTCCATGATTAAAATACAATTATCAAAATAGACTTCAAACGTCTTACAAAGACTGTTATTTCATTATTATAGGCAAAATAAGTGATACCCTTTATAGACAGAACTCCTTTCTCATGTCAATGTTGGCATCATCGGCAAAACACGTATGCAGAACACTGCCTCTGTGATGGTTAATTTTATGTGTCAATTTGACTGGGCTGTTGGGTGCCCAGGTATTTGGTTAAACATTATTTTGGGGTGTATTTGTGAGAGTGTTTTGGGATGAGATTAACATTGCTATCAGCAGACCACAAAGTAGGTGGACCTCCCCCGTGTGGGGTGGCCTCATCCAATCCACTGATGGCCTGAGGAGAATAAAAAGTTTGGATAAGAAAGAATTCTCTCCCTCCTGCCTTCCCGCCTAATTGTTGGAGCCGGAACCTTGGCCTTTCCCAGCCTTCAGGCCCGGACTAAAGCACTGGCTGTCTCTGGGACTTGAGTCTGCCAGCTTTCAGACTGAAATTTATACCACTGGTTCCTGGTTCTCAGACCTTCAAAATCACACTGGGACTACACATTGGTTCCTACAGATCTCCAGCTTGCCACAAATCTTGGGATTTGGTCTCTGTAATTATGTGAACCCATTCCTTATAACACACACACACACACACACACACACACACACACACACACACACAGAGGCATCCTATATCCCATTACCTACATTTGACTGGTTTTGTTTCCCTGAAAAACACTGACTAATATAGCCTTCCCACCCAGAGGTCAAGCAACTGGCAAAATCAATGCTTAGATCAAAGTCTCAGACCCAAAAGCAAAAGAGGTCTTCTCAGCTCTCCTTACAATTACGTACAGCTTTTAAGTTGGTCAATTAGGGAATCTCCAGGCTAGAGGTGCTTAACAGAAAAATGGAAAGACATGAAAGATTTCCTGAATTCAAAACAGGGAAAGCTGAGCTGAAAGGAAACAGAGCAACACACAGAAGCAGACGTAGGGGTACCGCGTTCTTCCAGCCTTAACTGCACCTCAATGCGTGGGGGGTGGTTAAGTGAGGTTCAGCAGCCCTGGATAGGTCCAGGTGAAATTCTTCAACTCCTACATCCAAGGACCATTTTCTGAGTACTGAGAACATGCCAAACACTGTTAAGAAGAGACCCCCCCCCACCACCACCACCTCAAGAACCTATCAATTCAAAAGTAGGAAGGGCAGATGAATATCAAAGTCAATATAAACACTGTGACATGTGCTGAAGTAGCTGAATAAGCAAAATGCCACAGAAAGGAAGAGAAGGTTCATTCTGTTTGTTTGCAGAGAAGCTGTAAAGAAGGCAGGGAGGGGAAGGTGACATTTAAGCTGGGCCTTAATTAGCATGATTTCATAGGACAGCAGGCTTGGGAAGCCCTGCAAGGCAGAAGGAGCCACAAGCACAAAAGCATAGGAGGAGGAAATTGCAAATTCACTATTTGCAAAATGTCAACCAACTAGTTTGATGTATTTGGAGTGCGGGTCCCTGGAGGTTGAGAGGAAAAGAAACAGAGGAACTAAGGCTGGGCTGACTGAAAGGTTAGAGACAGAAAATGAAAGACTTTGAGTGTCTTGCCCACAAACATGTTAAAATTTGTACTAGGTTTTGTGACTTAGAATGTGTGCTTGTTAGACTCTCTGTCCTCACAGCAGCCCCACGAAGAAGGCCCCTTACATTTTGGGGGGAGGGATATTAGAGGTAAGCAGGTAGGCTCTGTAAAAGAGGCATGTTGTGCGCACATCCACTTCATTGCCCTGATCTTAGCATACCGCTATCAAAAGGTTAAAATACACAGTTTGGGCATTTGAAATTTGAGTTATCTGACTAATGCAATTGAAGACTTACTCTACCTAAAGTGTGCACATGAGTTAGAGGGTGTGTGTAAGAGAGGGAGAGGGAGAGGGAGAGGGAGAGGGAGAG
>NW_017731749.1:339513-378157 GCF_001890085.2 Hipposideros armiger
GGAGAGGGAGGGAGGGAGGGAGAGGGAGAGGGAGGGAAGAAGGAGGAGGAGGAGGAGGAGGAGGAGGAAGAGGAGGGGGGAGGAAGAGGAAGAAGGAGGAAGACAGGTAGGTAGTCTTAATTAGGTGATGTCTGGTACAATTACGAATCGCTCTATCAGCAACTGAAAAAGCAGTTGCTTTTCAAAATCAAGCTTTTCTAAATTTAGAAAGCTCACTATTGTTTTTACTTGAAGAATAACTGATTATGAAATAACAACACTGGACTAAGCAGTTGGATCACAGAAATATAAAATTATAAAATAGTGGATCATATGATAGAGTGGTGAGCCAGGCACTTTGCCTCGACTTCCTGCCTGAAAAACGCTGAGCTAAAGCCGAGTCTTGCCTTCACAGAGTGGGTCTCACAGAGGGCTGGGGATGGCCGTGGCTGCTTTCATGCCTCTGCAAAGCCAGGGAGAGGAAGCTGGCAGCTGGCAGCTTGATGGATTGCTATTTACTGAAGGGCACATCTCCTTGCCCTCTCAGGTATCCTAGAGGGAGCTGGCGGACAGGAGCCCTTGACGGGAGGCCCCCCAAAGTCTCGTCTTACCCTCCACAGCACAGCTCTCTCTGCCCTTAAAGGTCTTAGTGGAGACCAGCCACTCGAGCTGCCTCATTTCAGGGGACCCCTTTAAAAAGGCATCCTGCTTTCTCCTTTTTCCCCATCTACATTTCCTTACAATCCTAACTTTTTCAAAAGTCAGTTGGCTTTACTGTTGCTGTTGCTTCTTTAGTGTATTTCATTTTGAATCTGTGTCAACTGTTTCTTTCATTCTTTCTGGTGTGTTCAGGTTATCTTCTATTGTCTCACTTTTTCCTCATTTTTAAAATCATGGTTTATAAAGCATTTACATTGCTCTTAGCTTAGTTTCCTTTAGGCGATATAAGGTTGAATGCCTAAGCGTTTTTATTTTTACTAACTTATTGCTAGCATTCTTTTTAAAGTTTTCTTTAATATTTTACTTTTAAGCTGTCATTTGTTTTTATGTTGTCCCTCTGAAAACCTAATTTCTGGTGTTATAATTAACTTGGTCTCGTCCGTATTCTTGGTTTGGCCAAAGGCAGAGCGAGAGAGGATGACGCTGGGAGGCAGCAGAGGGGCCCGCTCTATCCAACAGGAAAAAAATGTGTTTTCTCCCCTCTTGCCATTACTCTCCTTATTTGGTCCCTCCAACATTTCTTTCGAGTCCAAAGAAATAAAAGAAATTCCCCACTGGGTAACTGAAGACACCTTACTGCTTGCTTCCTCATGTGCGAACCACTTACCTCCGTTGTGAGCAGTCTGGAGGATCTAAAACCTTGGCATATGTAACCACTGGCCTAGGGATAATATTAGCCCAGAGGGCCCCCCTCAGGAAAGGATACTAAATCAACTCCTAGGCTAACCTGAGTACCACTGAGAGTTCCATGGGAGAAGCACAATTAGGGTTCATGGTGGGACCCTGGATTCTCTCCCATAGCAGCTCGCCTGCCTCTGAACTGTCAGTTTGTCAGCACAAGTCACAGAAAGATCCAATTGGCATATGGGGGTCTTTCGAGTTACCTTCCTTTTAGGAGAGAAGATGTTTGGGTTTGAGAAAGGCTGCGAGAAAAGCTGGATGTGTGATCACCTCCAAACAAATGTGTTTACTAAAAAAACAAAAAAACTAGAGAACAATTTTATAGAGGCATATTTTACCCAAAATATTCCCTAATATTTTCCTTTAAAAAAAGCGGTATAAACATAGATTGCAAAGAAGTAAAAATAACTGTATAAAAAGGAGTTTAGAGTTTTCTATGTATTTCAAATATTTGTACCAGTCTTGAATTTTGTTACCATAGATCACAGGAAACTGGCCACACAGAAGATTGTTCTTATTAGCAGTCACTAGTAGCCAACACAATATTTGTATTACCACTACTCCTTTTTATTTATTTATTTATTTATTTATTTTTTAATATTGATCTTTTGAAAAAGAAAGTTAAAGCTTTGTTAAGAAGTCCGGGTTTGTGGAAAGAGTAGAGGGTTTTTCTCCTCCTCAGCTTTTCTCTTGGGAACAACTTCAATAAAATTCAGAATTCAGAAATCTTTTTCCAATGTTCACAAAAAGGCTTGTGATCCCTCAGAGTCCTATCAATAAATCAGTTCACAGAATCTGGTAAGGTTTATTCATCTGACTGGAGCTAAGGAATTTGTACTAAATCACTACATTTTTTGAAATATTGGTTCTCAAATGAAATATCAAAACAGAGAAAGAAAGAAAAAAACATTTTGACCTGACATCTTAATGCAGCGTTACTATAAAAACAGGGAAAGTAAAAGTTACATTTCCTGAGATAGTCAATTTTAACTGCAACCAGCAACAAAAAAGTTCTTTAGTCTCAGGTATTCATTTGAGCAATTGGTTTGTAACATTTACCTGCTTTGCTTATTATATCCTAAAGAAGACTGATTTACATGCTGCAAAAAATCCAAAGTAGTTCAACTGTACAAAGTAGTAATTATCGAATAATTACAAATCAGGCTTTTTCACGTATTTTAATGTAGTTACCTGAAATAAACATAAAAAAATCTAAATAGCTAAACATCCCTGGAATCAAAATTATAAAACACTAACTTAGAGATATGCATTTGGAAATGGCTAAGTTCAAGTTCTGTACTTCCTTTTAGTCCAAATATTCCAGTAATTATATTTGATATTTATAATATATACAAGGATATATTTTAAATATATATATACACACATACGTACACACACATATATTCAGAATGTTGCAATAATGAGAGCTCTAGAAAGCCAAATGAAATTCAGTTTTTGAAGAAACACAGATTATCTCCTCAACACTTTCACTGTCTCTGCTCGTCATGTACAGCATCTAAAAATGCCTTCAAAGGGAGAATAAATCTTTCAGGAAAATTTCCTTTCAATGGAACCAAAGGTTAAAAGACCCACATCAGAAACCCTGCCGTACAAAGGACTCCAATTTACCCTGAGCAATTTACAATGAGCTTAATTTACCCATTTAGAAAACCTGATTTCATAGGAAAGGTGCAGCAGTAATAAATCTTGTCCCGCTAGGAAGTCTAAGAGAGGAAAACAAAACAAAATTTCACCAGCTATTTGTGCATTAACTTTTTTGTGTCCCTGATAGCCATGTTGTGAAAAATGTTTTCAGGGCATTAATTACCATCCTAATAGAGTAACGTGTTAGAACTTTCCAGCACAGAGCAATGTACTCTATGGTTAGCAATGGAACAAAGCTTTAAAAATATTTTGCGTCCTTTGAAATGTATGATCTGGAAGTCTTTTTTCTTCATTAATCTTGAATTTTAATGTCAATGCCTATAAAATAAAACATTGTAGACAGCTCTCAAGGTTATGATATATATATATATATATATATATATAAAATGCCATGGCTAAAGTTAAACATATGGAAATAAATATATAACAAACCCCAAGGTTTATCACTAAGACATCAGTTTTAAACTCTCCCATGTTAATTGACTAGAACATGATGCTGAACATCTGCTACTCAATCAACCAACTCTGAGATGATTAATTGGTTTGCAGCGTATCTTTTATAGTTCTTCCACTCTTCCTTGCTCTACAGTTATTTTTCTCTTCACTCCTAATAAATTATCATCAACATGAGGCCAAGTACACTCTCCTGTGATACTCCTGGCCCTGCAACAGTGAGCCCCGCCCTTGAATGAGGCAGGAACTCCAAGAGCATGCATTGTTGTCACTGAAATACCCACTGGCTGTTCTCACCAACTCAGACCTAATGCCCAGTTTCCACGCTGTGTTCAAAACCACTGTGACAACAGACGCAGCCTTGTAATTGTTCTGTCCACTTATGTCTATAGTTCCCAAAGCTCCCCAGTGGTACCTTCTAGTAGTAGTACTAGTTACTTTTTCTGCATATCTTAGAATTGCTTCAAAATAATTTTATTTCTAATGATATTCACATATATGAATGATGGAATCAATTCTAGATGCAAAACGTATAGAGGAAACAAATGAATACACACACACACACACACACACACACACACACCTTAGTGGCCCACAGGAGGCTGGGTGAAGGATTGTGGATTTCATCAGAAGTGCAGGGGAAAGCTACTGATGCATTATTATTTTGCCAAAAAGTGACATTCAGATTAAGAGAAAGCAAAATGATTTTTTTCTCATTTAATTTTTAAATTTAAAACTTTATTTAAAAGCTCTAGTGAGCCAGCTAGCGAAACACTATCAACAAGACTCCAAGAGGCATAAGGCAATGTTTTCTTCTTCCTCTGGCAGATGGCAATGATAATGGAAGTTATAAAGCCTGAGGGCATGCCCAAAACATGGACAAGAATTTCTCCACTCTTTCCGATTTTGACGATAATATTGTATTTTCTAATGAAGCTCCCTTTGCAATGGGGCCGATTCCCCAAAGAGATATCTCTTAAAAGTGAAGCTGTTCTATTTTGTAATTATAAAATAGAACTAGGATTATTAAATATTTACTTTGGGGCCCAGGATTTAATATTTATGAAATTGCCTATATGCGCTCAGTATCATGGAAACAAAGATTTAAAAAAAAAAAGGGGGGGGGACAATGAACAGGCTGAGGAGACCATTACAGCTGGTAACAGCTAGAGAAGAGACACGTGTACAACCAACTAAGAGGGAAGAATCTGTTGGTCCCACAGCAGCTCATCAGGCACACCAACACACCCTGATCAGTAATGCATAGTCAGGAAGTCAGAATGATGGCATATTTCAAGAATCAAGGTCTAGAAACACTCACACGTAAGTATTAGGTAATAACATCTTGGCGATACCATTGGAAAGCTGATTCAGTTTTTGAAGCTAGTCACCCTGAGATGGACACCTGACATAATCTCACACACCAGCAAGCACAACCAAGAGCTCAATAATCATTAAATTAAAACATAAGACAATGAGAGAGCACGTTTATAGTTTTTGTAGAAAAGAGATCCATGGGACTACAGTCAAGAACCAACCAAGTCTCCCCAGGCCAGCTGAATGGATGCATGCGGAAGGGCAACAGTGCTGAAAATGTATCTGTTTATAAAATAAGAATGGGAAAAGAGTCAGCATGCAGAAGCAATCAAAAGGGAGGGGGGAAAAAAGCATTCTATGAAGTTCAAGTACATTCAGTGAGGCGTTAAGCAAGCAAGTCATTGTCATTCTCTCTACCCAGGTCCTGGCATCATCCTAAATCAGTGGTTCCCTTTACACAGGGGAAATTTATTAGGAACACCGAAGAGTTTAGTTCACGAGACCTTGTACAAGTTATTTACACCCTGCATGTCTTCGCTTCCTTTTTTGTAAAATGGGAATAGTATTACCCAATTCCTTTGACTATTGTCACAATTGAATGTTATATTATTGAAGTGCACATCACCTTGTAAGTACATTATATTAGCTATTATTTTTACTAACAGTCTATCTTTCTCCAATACTAAATTCCTGTGTGTGTTTTCCATCAGTCTCTGCACTTTTCATCTTTTTTCTTTGATCTATCAAACTATGTGTATGTCCATGTGACGGTTTTCAAGATTCACCATTGTAGTTTGTTTCCTTCTTTGATAAAGCCTCATCTTGTCACTATTTAACCATGGTTAACACCAGACATATCTGTATTCACTTAACTCATACCAAAGCAAAGAGTGAGCAGTTCATGTAGGTGATTAAGGGTCTGGGCTGTGAAATCAGGGAACTTCAGCTCAAATCCTGTTTCTACATCACACTAGCTTTCACAGTTTGGCACATTTCTAAGATGTCTAAACCTCTACTCCCTTATCTGTAACATTAGGACAATTAATGTGACTTTTCAATGGAATTGTATTTAGATTTCAATAAAGTGGGCAGGGTTTGTCATATTGTGAGTTCCTAGTAAAGGCAATATTTTAAAAACCAAGAGAAAAAAACTAATGCTGAGGCAGACAGTCTTCAAAGCACATTTCAAGAAGCAAGGATGACGACAACCTAGTATTTTAATAGCTAATCTGCTAAGCTTTACTTGGGTCCATTTACTTATAAGTCATGCATTGTTTTGAAACCCTTGATGAAAACTGAAGAATCCATCTTATTCAAATACTATTGCTGCTAATAAGCATAGAAGTCACCAGCTGTCCCCACTGATGACTCCCTGGCCAGATGGCACGTGGCCCAGGAAGAGATTAGGTGAGGGAGCTCCCAGCGTGAAGCAGGGAGCATGTGCACCTCTTGCGGGCCTGGAGTGGTGTGGACTGTAGGCTACAGCCCAAAAGCACACAGTCCGTTTATCCTGAAGCACTCGGGGAAAAGACTGGTGAAACACAGTAGTATCTACAATCATCCTCAAAGGATAACTGACACAGAATTCTACTTTCTGTTTGGAGGATAAAAGCTACACTTAGGGCCTTCTCTGAATCTAGTACACAGTGTATACTCAATTAATATTACATAATTTGTAATTCATTTTTAATTGTTTTTCCTTTGAATTTTTTAAAGCCTCATAATAATCTATAATCAGCTATTATTTTATAATCTGTATTCATGGAATTATCAAAATTATAACATCACTTTTTTTTTGAGTAAAACAGTGATGTTTTAAACCAGAGAAACTAGAGGCTCCATTTAAATTGTCTCAAGATTAAATTAAAGATACTATGGTTTAAATGATATGACTGGAAAAGCAGCATATTTCTAAAGGATATACATGAGTTACAAATGATAAACTTGACAAAAACAAAACAAAAACCTACTTCTTAAAAGAAGAGAAAGATAAGACTCTGTCTGTATTTCTTTTAACACATTCCCAGAAAACTATAACCCATGAGACATGGTGATGTTGTGCGAGCAGGACAAAAGGAGATAAAAAGAAAACACGAGAGAAACAAAATAAAAAAGTGACTGCAGACAAGGAAACATAAGTGAAACTGGAGGATAACACAGACTAATTATCAAGTTAAAATCAAGCATCATATAACAAATGAGTCTTTCTAAACAAGGGCAGGAGGGCAAATATAATAAGATCTACTGGTCACCAAATTACACTTCATTGTCCATAAATCTATGGCCAGAACAATTAAATCAGTTCATTCTATTATTAAATCAATGAGTCACATATATTAGACCCAAACATCATGGGAAAACTTTGATGGATATACCCTTCAAGTTTTTGCCCTTCTACTAAGTACCCCTGAATAAACTAACAAAGTAATAAATACCCACTCCAGGCCCCACTTGCTTCCAAACCTTACCCTTCATTCAGAGGAACAAGATGTGGAACGTGCAGACAAGGGTCACAGTTTCACACCTCAATGTAAAAGGAAGAGCATTTTAATAATAATAAAGGCAAGGCTAATAGGTTGCAGTTTTAATAAGTTTTAAATATATGTTGATTAGCTGAACCCTAAAACCCTGACTATACATTTAGATAATTGAGCATGAAAAGACACATCTGCTAATTCAGTGGACACTTCACTGAGTATAATTCACTAATAAACTAATTGATCATGTTTTGTTTAGGTTGACGCATTAGAAAAACTAGACCAGTAACTTCCAGGCCACTGCATCATTTAAAAAGCACCATTTAGGTAAAACCTGAACCCCTAGGGTCCTCCGAACTAGTGATGTTCATCCAGTGATCCAAACCCAATAAAGCTAATCTACCTGTCCTCCCATGAAGTCCCACCATTTCCCTGACGCTGCATTAAACTTTTTTTTTTTAATTTTATTGGGGAACAGTGTGTTTTTCCAGGACCCTTGAGCTCCAAATCACATAGCTGTCTTCAATCGAGTTGTGGAGGGCGCAGCTCCTTGGCCCATGTGGGAATCAAACCAGCAACCTTGGTGTTATGAGCCTGCGCCCTAACCACCTAAGCTAACTGGCCGCCCCCTAAACATATTTTTAAACAGAGTGTATCTGTTCCCTTTAGCTAATCGTGTAGTAAAATGATTTTAAGTAATTAACAGCATGACAACGGTAGAAGCACGTCACAAGTAAAAAACGTGGAGGCAAAGTGAGGTAGAAGATGGAAGCCGGTCTAGAATCAGAAGACCGGCTCCCTTCCCATCAATGCCACTGATTACGTCTTTATCCTAGGTACGTCATTGAACCTGGTCACACTTCAGCCTCCCTTTCTGTGACCACCTGCTTTGCTCATAAGAATGCCGTGACACAATTAACAAGAGTGCCTGTAAAAGTGCTTTGAGCTCACAAGAAAAAGACTGCCTAAGTACAAGGTATCATTACTCTGATTACAAGGAAGTATCAAGCCGACTTTGGTGTAAGCTGTAATTATAAAGGAGAGTAATCCTCTACAGCAAAGGTAATACAGCAAATTACAATCTATGTCATTTTGCGAACACTTATCATTCTAGGCAATGATATTAGAGACATAACAAAAGAGAGAAAACTCCAAGTGAGATGCCGAGCAGAGGCAAGAGAGATGATTAGCTAAGCTGGAAAACTTACAATACAGAGCCATTTTAATAGATGTAGCTTTGGACCAAAAGCCACTAAAAAATGAACTCTGATGGGTTATAATAAAGCATGGTGGCTTACTAGTCCATGCACAACCCTGAAAGCAATTTGGGGCTTTATGGTCACAGCCATTATTTCTAACACAGCACATATTTTTAAATAAAGAATCTAAATCCTCCAAATATTAGTATTTAAGTGAAAGATAATTGTTAATAAGTTCTACAAAGCATTTTCTATAAAATGAACAAACCATTTAATAATGCCACACTTCATTAGTTAAACCTCCTTTATTTCCAATTACCAATATTCCAATCTGCCTATGTTTTTATTTCTTAATTAAAGAACCTCTGCCATATCAGGGTGTCATCAATTAAAATCAAATGTAAATTAATTGTGGCTCTAGATCCTTAAACCCATACACAATTTTCATCAGCCAAAATTCTACTCTTTCTTAAGAGTTTCTGGGTAGGTTTCATTTATCTGTTGCTCGGGAAGTAATTTTAGTCCAGGCAGACATGCAGGATGTGCACATAACCGTACAAATTCTATTAATTCTAATGATGAAAACAGTTACTCATTTAAACTATTTCAACTACTGTCCCTGCAGACATCTTATAGTAATCAGTTCTTAACACTGAAAGTACCCTACGAGGTTTGAGACTGAGGTCACTTAGAGGCTCTCACAGCCTGTGGAGTCACAAGCTTTGTTTGCCATATAGGATTTAAGGCTTTGGGTCATCTAATAATACACACCCTCTACCATTAGTTCTTCACAAGCCAAACAAGCTTAGCATAAGGATAGGTTCATCACCCTATACCAAAACAGTCTGACAAACAAGAAATGTGAGCTCTTTAATGAGATATCATTGGCTAAATGTAAAAATGAGAGGCGCAGTTTAACCACAGTTTGTTAGGGATAAGACCAGATGGTTTTTATTTGTGTGTTTATTTAATCTGTCTTCCCTTTGATAAACATACTTCCTTTTTCAAATTAAGACAAAAAGTTTTAGAGCAATTAAGGTTCACAGCAAAATTGTGGGGAAGGCACAGAAATTTCCCGTCTCCCCTACCCCAACACATGCGCAGCCTCCCGCATTATTAGCATTGCTCATCAGAGCAGTACATTTGTTGCAATCGATGAACCTACATTGACACATCATAATTACTCAACACCCATAGTTTACATTAGGGTTCACTCACTCTTAGTGTCGTACATTCTTTGGGTTTGGAGAAATGTATAACATGTAGCATTACTATGGTATCACACAGAGTCTTTTCACTGAATTAAAAATCATCTGTACTCTGCCTATTCATCCATCCACCCCCATCCCATGTGCCCAGCCCTTGAGATGAGCAACTGCTAATCTTTTAACTGTCGCCATAGTTTTGCCTTTTCAAGAATTTGATACAGCTGGAATCATACAGTAGCCTTTCCAGATTGGCTTCTTTCACTTAGTGATATACATTTAAGTCTTTTCATGATTTGATAGCTCTTTTTCGTGCTGAATAATTTTCCATCATCTACATGTAGCACAGTTTATCCATCACCTACTGAAAGACTTCTGGTTGCTTCCAAGTTTTGGCAATTATGAATGCTGCTGTAAACATCTGTGGGGTTTTTTTGGATATAAGTTTTCAATTCCTTTGGATAAATACCGAGGAGTGTGACTCTTGGATTGTATGGTAAGAGTATATTTGGTTTTGTAAGAAACTGCCAAACTGTCTTCCAAAGTGGCTGTACCACTTTGTATTCCCACCAGCAATGAGTGAGAGTTCCTGTTGCTCCACATCCTTGCCAGTATTTGGTGTTGCCAGTGTTTGGGATTTTGGCCATTTTAATAGGTATACAGTGGTACTTCTACTTCACTCTTGCTTTAATTTGCATTTCCCTGATGGCATATAATGTGGAGCATCTTTTCATATGTTTATTTGCTAATGTGTCTTCTTTGGTGAGGTGTCTGTTAAGGGCTTTGGGCTTTTTAATCAGGTTATTTTCTTATTGTAGCAGTTTAAGAGGTCTTTGTATATTGTGGTCAACAGTCCTTTACCAGATGTGTCTTTGCAAATACTTTCTCTCCTCTGTGGCTCATCTTCTCATTCACTTGATCCTTATATTTGTCATCATAAATTATTATACCGCTCTTCAACTCCCACGTACATTTACCTCCAGTTAAAGAATGTTTATCAACTTAGTCAGAAATTCATTCCTTCTTGACAAATTTTTTTCAGGTTTCTATTCTTCTCTGTCACTTAATTTTTTTTCTTTCATTTATAATCAACAAATACACTCAACGAACACTAAGTACCTATCATATACAGGAAGGATTTAATACTTTCAAGGAAGAAATTATAGTGAGGGCCGGCCAAGTGGCGCATTGGTTAAGAGCTGGCTTGGGATGCCAGAGGGCCCCGGTTCGGATCCCACATATGAGGGCCAGTGACACTGCCCATGAGTCGCCGGCGATGGCGTAGGCTGCAGCCCCTGTGGCAGTGGGTTGCCATGGGCTACCATATGTAGCCAGCAGCCAGCGTGATCGGCCAGCAGCCGCAATGAGTGGCCGTCCAGAAGCCGGTGACTGATCTGCCTCACCCGGGGAAGAGCGCAATGATGGTGCCAACTTGGGCCAGTGAAGCAACGTCCTCCACAACTAGACTGAAGAACAAAANGACAGCAACTTGTCTGTTCCTCTTCCCCCAATTCCCCAAAACTGTTCCCAATTCCCCAATAAAAATCTAAAAAAAAAAAAGGAAGAAATTATATTTCATCCACTTTAGAGAGGAATGGTAGTTGCTCATAAGCAAACTAAAATTTTAGGATGAAAATTAAACAGTTACCATTAAAGGCAGATGTTGATTTTTTTTTTCTGGAGAGAATATTCAGTGAAACTATTTTTTTCAGTAAAGGAAAATAAAGGGTAACAAAAATTAGAATTTTAAAATCAAGTGTAAAGGACTATACTTCCTGAAATTAAAATCTAGACCATGAAAAGAAAATCTTCTGTCCAAGCTTGAAAAATACCTTGAGCTGTGATTTTTAAAGGGCCATAAAAACTGTTTAAACAATTTTTATATCATCCTCTATATTGAAATATTGCACCACATTACATTGTAATCCATTGAATGCATGAATGATTAAAAGATTTCTAAGATAATACCACATGTGTAGCTTACCTCCTGACCTAAATGAATACAAAACCAGAATTTGGAGAATCCAGATAAAGGGATAAAAATATGTATCTCTTAGGACATCTCTCTTCGACATCAAATGCCATAAGATTTTCGCAGCTGTGTTAAATACTGCTCATAATCAAATGCTTTTTTTAAAGTGGTGATTTTGAGTATCTGAGACAAATTCATATGCTTAGAGATGCCAAACCAACTGAGGCACAAATTCACTCTCCTGTTTTGAAAATTTAGCAACTGGACTGTATTCCCTTTTTTCCTTCTTTAGTTTGCTTTTATGTGTTTTAATAAGAACTTACAGTTCAAAGAAGATTTAAGTAAATTAACCAAAGCCAGTTAGATAATAAGTAATAGGACTGGGACCTGGGTCAGATCTATGGCAATCTAGAAGATCTTCAAAAGGTATCAAAGGCTGGAAATCGTGCCAATATTATTTTTCCTTAGGAAAGAAAAATAATAATCTTTGTAAGTGTATCTTTTTTTCTCTAAGGAAAAACAATATTGGCATGCTTTCCAGCTTTTGATGCCTTTTGTGAGTTTGAAAAATCCTTGTTTTTCAAAGTCAACCTATAGAAAAACCACAAGGTAGTATAGTTTTAAATAAACTATAATTAAATAGACCTTCTCCAAACCCCAAAATGAATACTCATGAATTGATAAGAAAATTGATCTACTGAACAACTAACATTTATTAAGCAATTTCCATATGCCAGGCACTGTACTAAGAGCTTTGAATGAATAATCTCATTAGCAACAATGATACATGCTACAATTATCTCTATTTTACTAACGAAGTGACTGAACCTTAAAATAGTGAAGGAATTTGACCAACATCATACAACTAGTATGCTGGAGATAGGATCTGATGTAAAGCAGTTTGACTCCAGAGTGCTAATTCTTGACACAATTCTTTGTTTTTTAATTTTAAAAATTTTATTTTTCAATTACAATTGACATACAATATTATATTAGTTTCAGTATAAAATGTATAAAGCAGTATAAAACGACATACTGCTCATTTATATACTTCTCAAAGTGATGACCCCAATAAGTCTAGTACCTACCTGACACCATACATAGTTATTACAGTATTATTTGACTATATCCCTATGCTGCACTTTACATCTCTAGGACTACTTTTTCTTTAATTTGATATCATAAATGTTCGTGGAGAGCTACCATTTGGTTTTGCTTTGGTTCTATATTAAAGCTAAGCCATTCCTTCCATCAGCATTTAGCCAATCTATGGAACCATGACATCAGCTGATAGAATTTGCTTGCTCTCTTGTTTGGCAAAACAAGACAACAAAAACATATAAGATACCATCTGTCTCCCTAAAGTCCTTTACAATGTAGTTGAGGAGATAAAATGTACACACAAGTGTTAAACTTGGTTCTCAGACAAGTTTCAGAGTAATAAGGAAAGCAGAGGAAGACACACTACTGATTCGGAGAGGAAACAGGGGAACTTGAGGCAGCAGATGAAAAGAAAATTGAACAGCAGTTGGGGGAACTGGATAGTACTTAAACTCAGAAGCAACTGGAGGATGAAGCTTCAGAAAGAAAACATGCTAAATGGGTTGAGGTTATAATGACCTAAAGACAAGTCACAGGATTTGACCATTGTATGGTAACTTACAACTTTAAGAAAGAAGTTCCCCTAAAGCGGTGAGAAAACAGGGGAACCAGGGAAGCTGAAGGCTGGATTATTGGATTAAGGAGAGTGGGAGGGAATGAAGTCAAATTGGGGAGCACAAAATACTCCAGAACTTTAGACAGGAAATGAAGAGAATAAAAACAACATGTACTTAAAAGAACACTTTGGGTTTGTTTTTTTGTGTGTGTGTGTGTGGTTTTTTTTAGTATAGTGAGAAGACTATATACAGAGAGGAATTGAAAATGTAAGAATTCTTCAAACTCTCTTTAGGAAAATGTAATTGTTTACATTTCTTTAGGAAACTTTAGGAAAAACATAATTGAGAAAAAGTCCCAGAGATTCAAGAAGATGAGAGATTATGATTAAAACATAAATTAAAGGGTTGGGCACAGCAAAGAGAAGGACTATGTGTTCGTTAGGTACAGTACATAGAAGCAAATGAAAACACACCAAGGTTTTCATGTTGAGGGAAAGGGGAGTTTTAAGGGAGCTGAACTTGGGTAGCCTCAATATCCTCAGCAAATTAAAAGCTAATGTCATCCTGCTAACTGTAATGGGAGTAGGGATAGAGTTGGATTTGGGAAGAATTAAATTGTCTGGAGTAATCAAAACAGTGAATAAGAAAAATAATTATGTCTTATGGGTTGAGGCACAACATTTGTTTTCATTTTCTGTTTTGCCAGCATTCCAGGGAAGAAAGCTTTCTCCGAAATGCTTATGTCCTGGGGAAGAATCAACATGCGTTTATATAAACTTCTCATTTCGTTGATCTGTTGGAAAAAATCTATAAAACCAAAAGGAAGTAATTTTTATTCAATTCACATTTATTTAATCTTCTTCAAAGATTACTGCCTAACCTTGCCCTTGCTGGAAAGTAAAATTTCCTATAAAAATTTAATCAGGGAAGAATATCTGTTTCATTTTACTACTTAAAAAACAGTTTTTCATCAGTCATTTCTTACTCATTTTATAAATTTTTTAATTTACACATTTAATTTAGCCTAATACTAATATTAGGATACTAATATTAAGATATTTTCTTAACATAAAATAACAACCAATGACCTGTCTGGATTCATTCTTCAAGCCATTAACACTGGCACATGTGAAGCTGACATTACCAGGGATCTTTAGCATCAGTATTAAGTGCTATTGTGTCCATGAGCAGGTTCAACAAAATAACCTTTTTTGCTGCTACTGTAGATACCTCCAAAAAAAACCTTCTCCTGATGATACATACAATGAGATATTTAATTAACAGCAAATCCTTTTCAGAAGCATATTAAAAAGAAGTCCATGTGATTTTATGGGAAATATTTTTGGTTAAGTTCAGGATTGCTAAAAAGTATTGTGATGAAGGAAATGAGATCTGCGGAACCACCACTGACCAGAAGGATGAGCGCTTAGTGAGCTGGGATCAGGCGCAGATATTACAACAAAAATCACGTGTCTCCCTTGTGAAAAGGGTAGCCAGGGCAGAGATCAGGCAGGTCAACTCCCAGATTCAAGGAGGAAAATTGTCACCTGAGACACGTTGCATGACCACCCTTATCTGCTCCGGTTTGTCTCTTGTTCAGTTACATTTTCCACTCTAACCATTGTTATTCTTGAAACAGGAGAGAATTAGAAAGTTAAAGGCAGATGATTGGAAAGAGGTAGGAAAGCAACAGAAAGGAAGAGGAAATTGATATGCCCAAAGCTCACAGATAGTAAGGTTAAGCAGTTTTGTTTGGATTGGGCTTCTTATCCAACCATCGCACTGAGATGATGAGATTGACCAAGATGTCTTTGATGGATCGCCTGTCCAAAAGCAGTATTTTCTTTATTGGCCTGCAAATGATTTAGAACCCTACTTTTCTTAAACACCAAATCATGTTGTGGAAAACTCAGAGTTTTAGGTACACATTATATCTATATCTACATCTATATCTATATTATCTATGTCATCTCTACGTTTTGCGGTAAATTGATTTTTTTAAATGGCCCCAATTATTCCCCTCCTTGTATCATTTCCCTTTGCAATGTAACTCCTGCCATCAAAGGTGTAGTCTATTTCCCCACTCCCTGAATCCAGGTGGTCTTGTGAGTTACTCTGTCCCATAGAATTAGGCAGAATTGGTATTATGCTGATACAAAGCTGTTAAGACTCCGCGCACTTTTCCACTTGCTCCTTTAGAACTCTGCCACCACTAAAAGATTCTCTGCCAAAATACTGGTGACAACAAAACTCTTTTTCCTCTAATGTTTAGACTTTCTTTGGATCATTAATATTATAATTTTGGCTGCATTACACAATTGTCTATCAAAGAAAGATCCCAACATTACTCCCCTTCCAGTGACAGAAACCATCATAGTGTTAGCCTGGCTTTCAGGAGAGAGAGAGAAATCTTTAGTCGCTTATGTTTAGACGTCACAGTTTAGAAACTTTAGCATAGAGAATAACAATATTTAATACCAAAAGATTGGCAAGTGTATTTGCATTTGTCCTTCATGTAACGGGCTGGGGAGGGGGGGGTGGAAACTAGCCTGAATGGTACGCTATACAATTGACTATTAAGAAATTGTTGTTAAGGTCTATCATTGGGTTCTGAGATATTACACTGGAAGTCCTGAGTCCAATGGTCCAAAGGAGACAGACTGTTAACTGAAGAAACTTAAAAGCTGCTGTGGAGACCTGGTTTGCTTCAGAGAGAAAGAACAAAATGCTTTCACAGATAGAGGTCACATGCTGTTAAGAGATTGTGTTGGAGCCCGCATAGCACAGCTCTGTTTTGGGACTTCTAGCTGTTTAGTCCCTTAGCAGTTCCATTAGTATAATTGGAACTGGGATTAATTAGTAACACTCAGGTTCTATTCTTAGTGATGAAGGGTGTGCTATATTCCTTGGAGAACCATTTCACCTAGGAACTTCTTTAGAGAAAAATAAGTTGCTTGTTATATATGTTATATATGTATGTGATATATGTTATATATGTGTATATATATATGTATATATATGTATATATATATTGAATAAACTGATAAATAGCTGCTTTATATGTCAAAGACTCTAGGATAAACTGCTCCTATTTTTCCCACTCAAGTTCTAAAGATAATGGAGGAGACATTTGTCAATATTTGGGTAACCAACATCCATTCCCTATTGCTAACAGGCCCCTGCTTTTTTTCTAGGAAATGTACCTGGTGTGTGGTCTTGTTCAGATGACAAACCCAGGTGCCTGAATTCACTGCCAAAGTCAAATTTTCTAGAAGTTCCTCACTCTCTGGCCTGATACAATGTGTGGGTGGGAATGAGACCTAAACTCAGCCAACACTATTTTGTAACTTTAAATCCCACTAAAATGACACAGGATGAGAAAAGACTGATGCTTGCTCACTGCAGGATTGTATCTTGGCCAGATAGGGCATTCCTTCCAAAAAGCTGTTTTAACTCCCACCTTGCCTTGATTCCTGCCCATTCATAAATTCTCAATTCTTAGCCTCCCTTTGATTTTATGAGCCCTTCTGTTTTTCAGGTATATTTCCTCTTGAGGTAGCTAGCTCTGGTTTTGTTGTTGTTGTTGCTTGGAATCAAGGAATTTTAATTGTCAAAAACACATCAATGCTACACATCAACCGAGGTGAGGTAAAGTGGGGTGTGGCGCATTTGTTTCAATCCCAGCTACGAAGTTAAACTGTACACTCAATAAAATAATCCAAATTGGTTTCTTTTTTCCTCATACTTATCATTGTCATAGGAAGAAATAAAATGTCCCATTCAGTCTCAAGATGTCTAGCTCTCAAGGTATACAGTGAATAACTACACTTTGCCATTCTTACTTCTTCCCAGGACAGTCTACCTTTCTACTCGGGGACAACTGATTAGCATTCCTATATCTGCATCAGGTGTTGGCTTTCTTGTACCTTTCTTTACCTGTTATATATTTTACACATGACAGAATTTCTTCCTTCCTCGATTCCAATTTACACTGTTCTCTTCATTGAAAACCTTGCTCAGTATTCAGTTTCTGGGATGTTGTCTTTCATTAACCTCATTGACTGATCATTCTATTACTGTGAATTCAATTCGTCGCTGACATGTCATTTGCACCGCATTTTCATTTATTTTAGTTTGCGAATAGTTTTAGATCTGTGTATGTTTTCGCTTTTCCGTTAAATTTCAAGTTGCCTAAGAGCTGGAACAAAGTCTTTTTTCTTTTTTTTTAAATTCTCAATGTTTCTATTATAGAATTCTACACACAGTGGGGACACTGTTGAATTTTCACCTTTTCACAAAGATTTTCAGAAGATATTTAACAGGGATCCTGATATTACAAAAGATAACTTTAATGACTTTAATAGTAACTAATTGATATCTGGTAGATTTTTAATACATGGAATTGCTGTGATGTATATGCTTTTAACTTTCCCTTCAGTATGTTAAATTTTTAAAAGAAAAAAAAAGATCTGTGAAATGAGTGCCCACTTATTTGAGGATGCCAGTTGGAAATTTACAATGACTTAGACCAAAACAAACTACCATCAGCTACCAGCCTTGTGTATAAATGTTCCATTACGAATTGCACAGGAAGATGTCACCCTTCATACTTGGAACAGCTTGAAAAGGAAAGCGTCTTCCTCCAATGAAAGCTGAACTGATTTTGTACCTGGCTAGTCTTTCTTCCCTTTGAGATTCCCCAAAGACTTATGTTCAACAGGATTGCTGTTTTGGTAGCAGAGTCAAATCACACATTTTCCATCCTTTCACTGTTTCAAGATAAGACTCATGGGATCTGATTGCGTAAGGTTTTCCTTCCCTCACAATGGCTTCAGTCCTTTGTGTTATGGCTTCCACAGAGTTCCTCTGAGTTTAATAAGCTTTTTTTCCTGCAATTTCATTCCATCAAGTACTACATCACTGAGGCAAACAACACATCAATAGCATATCCTTAGTGTTTTAAAAGTTCTGGGTTATACTGAAATGCAATTAAGATATTGAAAATCTAACTTTTCAATTTTAGAGGTTTCAATCTCCAAAATTGTGGCTATCATTTCCTGTAAATCAAAATTACCTCTGGGTATAAGCATTATCATTAAATGTATACTCTCTATAGATATTGTGTCTCAAAAGGAGTAGGTGTTTTTAGGAAAGTCAGTATCAGTGGTATCACATTGTTTTGGAAATCTCACAGATAAGTCATTGTTCAACTGAAGAACAAAAATTTAGGAAATCTCAAGATTCTTCTATCCTAGTATCAGCCTTTTTATTTTCACGATTGTCTCCCTAAGGAGCCTTTAAAACACTGTTTCTCTAATTGCCACCCCACATAAAATTTTAATATGCTGTATCTCTGTTTATGCACCATATGTATATCTATACTTTATATATAAAAATAATAAGCAGAAGGTTTAACAATTTTTATTCAATGCAGAGTCAAGAATGACTAGGTAATTTTTTAAAAAGCTATTAACATTTAATTTAGGTTTAAAATTCTATTAGCTGAGCAACTTTTAGTGAAACATATTTAGTTCCATAAATTGCAATTACCAAATTTCATAGGAAACTAATTTCATAGATACATAATGATAGTAATGTAATCAAATTTCTAAAAAAATATTCAAAATTGTTGTATTTTAGTAAAAGCAAAGCAATTGGAAATTTTAATTAATTGTTAAAATATATATTTTAGTGAACTGAACTTTTGAGTTTTACTTGATATAAGAAAATAATTTTTAACTTAACTGGCTTCTAGGTAATCATTCAGATATTGTCAACATTTTTTCTTTTCAGCATGACATAATAATGGGTTGAACAAGTTTTATAAAATTAATATAAACTATCTTTATTTATTTTCAAACCCAAATCACACACAAAAGCACTGAGGAATACAATAAACAGTATCCACAGGCCAGCCAATGGCAGCTATCAGGTGGACACAGGCCACCACTCAGGTTACAACTTCGAGATGTAGCAATCGACTGCAAACCCTCCAGTCATAGCTGTATATTTGCCATAGTTTCATAGCCCTGATCTTATATGCAGTTTGTGTACCTTCCATGAACTCAGTTGATACTGCTCATATGATACCTAAGAAAACCCTACAAGAGAAATTAAATGCTAACAAATAAGATTTTGTCAAATAGATTGAACTTTGCTGGGGCACAACACATTGAAATATTTAATATATTTTTACCGCCACCCTTAAGAACTAACTTTCATTCCCTTTGAGGCCGTATCACCCCTACTGACAATGCATGGCCTATTTTTAAAAAATCATTTTATGTAAGCTTGTGCCCTTCAAGCCCAATGCTCTTCCCTGTTTACCTTCACCGCCAATTTCTGTGAAAGAGCTGTGTTCAGCACCATTCACTCCTCAGCCCA
Organism: Hipposideros armiger; assembly: GCF_001890085.2. Lineage (NCBI taxonomy): Eukaryota > Metazoa > Chordata > Mammalia > Chiroptera > Hipposideridae > Hipposideros > Hipposideros armiger. The sequence goes on from NW_017731749.1 coordinate 359,224, forward strand.
ACAGAATGTGGTTTCTAGATCTACCCCTCCACCGAAGCTACGTTGGTTCTTGATAGATTCTTAGTAAACATTCTTTAACTAGAAAAATACCTCTTCCATTTATTAATTCAACAGTACCTCCTCCGTCCTCTTGCTTAAGTACTCTACTGTACTTGACAGTGCTGCGCGTCACCTACCAGACACCAGTGCCACAATACTTCCCTTTTCTGGATAACTGCTCATTTCAGTCTTCTCTCAGTTTACTTTGTGCGTCCCCCCCCCCCTTAAATATAGCCTTAACCTCAAGGTTTCACTGTTTAGCTGCTTCTCTTCTTGCTTATATGCTCTCTCCCAAGGTAACTACCATCATCCCCATGATTTCAATTATTTATTGTATACATAAAAATTACCACCACATATCTCCACCTCTGATCACGGCTCAACACGATATGGATGTCCCATAGGAACCTCAAATTCAACATAACCCACACTGAACTCATTATTTCACCCTACCTATGCTTAGGTTGGGCTTCTCACTGAAAGGCATCACAATCTCTAGTACCCCGTTTCACTTAGAGACAGAAATAACTGTGTTCCATCTTCTCTCCTTCTCCATGCCACCCCCCATCCCATCATATCCAACCCAACTGTATAACTACAAAATTTTAGTTCATAATGTTTTGAACATGTGCCATTTATTTTCTACTTCCAATGTCACGGTCCCAGTTCTAGGCCCTTATCTCTTGTCTGGCCCATTACCAGAATCCCCTATTTAATGTCCTCTTTTGTTTCTTCTCTAATCCTCCTCTCATACTACCATCACATTTTTATTTCTAAAAATTCAATTTTAATCATGATGCAGACCTGTTCTTAAAAAAATAATAAATTCCCTCTTGTCTATACAATCAAGACCATTCCCACATTTTCCTAAATTGTTTTTTCTTGTCTTATTGATCACAACAGACAACCAGACAACTATTTTACCGAATAAACAATGTCCTCCAACACCTCTGCTTTTTCTCATGTTGTTCCTTGTTTCTTGAGTGCTTCCTTCCTGCTTCTCTGATTGTGAAAAATCTTACTAAACTTCAAAAATAAACAACAATCACCTCCTTCCCAAATCTGCCAAAAATCCTCCCATCATACTCTGTCTGTATTTGTCTAAGATGATCTAATGGAAGGCCTATTGTTTACGATCTCCTCTAGCCTAGAAACTGGCATAGAATTCAGTAAATCGATCTTGCTAGATTGTTAGCTACTTTCACATGTTCGATAAAGTGCATGATCCTAGACAGGAATACTCTTCAACATTAAAAATAACTACCTATAGCTTGCTTTTTAATGGAAAAAATAATCCTCATTCCCTCATACATGGACAATGAATGAATTCTATTAAAAATGCTGAAGGTCTAATGAACCAGCACTGATTACATAGTCTCAGGTTTGTAAAGAGATATTAAGAAATGAAATAAAATTCATCAAACCTTAGGAAAGATCTCCAGTCTAGTTTCACTTATCTATTGCACATCTGCCTGACCACATTATCTTAGTGCTTAAGCATCATTTTTGCATTTCAATGTGGCATTCTATCATATTAATGCCCCAGATATTCCAGCTGTGCTGCAAGTGAGTGAGTGGACATATAGGAATATTATGCATGGTTTGTATCATTGACATTGAGCAAAGGAAATGTGATTAGCACCAAATTGCATCTGACAGGGGAATCAGAAACCTGTCAAACACGATGACATGGATCCAATGTTTAGAAGGCAAAGGGGGGGAATAAAGGAGCAGGGCAGTCTGGCATGGAGACAGCGATAAAACACAACAGCGATGATAAATTAATTCATTTACTTATGAAAAATTAGAGGCTTCCACACACGGCTCTCATTTATAATCTTGTCAATCTGGTTGAGTAAATAAAAAGGCTCTACAATATTAGCTGAAAACACCGGCAACAGAGAAAATGCAAAAATTGGATTCTTGGCCTCACTTTTAATCAAATACAATAATTCTTTGAAATGAGCCACAGTGATGTTTGAAAGGAATTTTTCATCGGAGGATCCATTCCATCACCTTTTATATAGGTCCTTTTCCTGGACTCAGATTTAGAGCTGTAAAGCTCCAAGGCCTGAGACCATCACGGTGTGCTAGGCTTTGGGCTAGTTTAATCAGAAAGGGTATTTAGACAAAAGGACACACCAAAATGGCCTCTGTGTTTTTCTCTTAAAGACTCTGAGAGGAGAAAGCACAAAAATCCAACTAGTCTTCTGATAGCAAGTGGTTCTACATGGGCATTACAGTCTCACTCTAGGAAAAGTGATCGCCAGAGATATCAAGCTCACATTCAAAATTGCTTTTGTCACCCTAATAGAGAGCAGCATAGCCTGATGGTTCACAATCTCAGGATGAGGGCTTGGATGAACCCTAAGCCTTTTTGTTTTGTCATGCTTCAAACTGAAGGGGACATTAGACACATAATTACCCAGGACCCTCTAACTGTTCTTCAAACATACTTCCAAAAAGTGCTTTCTTACTATTACTTACGGCAAGAGAAAAACTCCTCTGTTGTCCCCAAATTAACATGACCAGAGGGATAGATAACAGCCAAGGAGCACAATCTGGAGGACAAAGCCAACGTGCTAGTCTAAATGAAAGACCTTTAGAAAGTAAGGGACTGTCAGAAGAGGCAGCTCAAAGGAAGACATTTGGGGACACAAAAATATCACTAAAGACATTCATTTCAAGTCTCCAAGAAAAGCCTTTTGGATCTCTTCAAACAAGACTGAATAATTAATAATAATAATAATAATAATAATAATGATGATGATTCTTGGTGGGGTAGGGAATTATTAGATGAAAGATGAATTTACAAAAGAGAAAGTGCACACTGATATAATTAATAACACCCAAATAGAAATATTCCAGGTGTTTATCACAAGATATCACATAAATAACTCCTAGAATATTCACACAATGGAATGTTACTCACCATTAAAAAGGAGCTCACTGCTATATACCCAACAAAGGGCAAATCTCAAAAGCGTTATGTTGACTGAAAAAGGCCTTACACAAAAGAATACATACTGTATAATTCCATTTATGTGGTTATCTAAACCAGGTAAAACTAATCTGTGTTAGAAAACTATCAAACAGTGGTTGCTGCTGGGGTTTTAAGGGTTGAGATGGTCTGGGATAAAAGGTTATTTTCTGAGGGAATGGTAATGTTTTATGCATCAGTAGTGGTTTGCGTTACACAGGTGTATGTGAAAACTCATCAAATGATACAATTAGGATTTGAATGTTACATCATATGTAAATTTTACTTTTAAAAGATCCATAAACAATATTGAACTCTAGTTAATGATACGAATGCTCAAGTTTTAGGGCTGAAGTGCACTGATGTCTGCCTCAAAAGTAGTATGGATTGAAGAATGGTTAGAGGAACCGATATGTGATAAAGCAAATATAGTGAAATGTTAATTGTAAAATCTAGGTGTTGAGTAGATGGGTATTCACTGTATCATTCTTTCAACTTCTCCATATATTTGACGTTTTTCATAATAAAATGTTGGAATAAAGGTGTGTGGGGGATTGGAGAGGTAATGAGTACTAATTTTAAATGAAGATGGGGAATAGTGGAGCCAGAGAAGGTTGGTCTCGGATCATAGAACAAGAATAACGTCATGAGAGCCATGGCACTACTATGATGTAATTGGTACTGAGTAGAACATGGGTAATGGCTAGGTGCCTTAGAGTGGGATGAATGACTAAGCCAAGCAAAACACAAAAATCACAGAATCCATCAGAAAAGACAGATGACATATCAGATCTTTACAAACCATAGTGTTTTCCCATACTTTTGCATGTTTTACACCTCTGCAAAAAGCAAGTACAAGAATATTTTCTATGTGAAGTTCCAAAGCAAGTCTACCAAAGAAATTTCCCCCTTAGGAGAGAACATTATCAAGCATTATGATGTTTAAAAAATAAGTTCTCTGTTTGTAATGTTTAAAATCCAATAGCTTTCATCATACATTAAGAATGTTCTCAAAGGAGAAATATGAAGGTGTATATTTTACATTTTCTTTTACCCATTTAAGTAACCATTTATCCCTCCTTGGTTTAACTTGATTCCACAAAAACTCTCTCCAGATGTCAGATGTGTAATGAATCTTAATAAAACGTATCAGGCTATACATGTGGTGCTACAAGCTTTTCTTAGCTTTGTAAGCTTTAATTGCTTTAACCAATAATGCAAGTTCTCGTTAGCTAATCTGAGAAAAAAAGCTATCATTATTCAAAACTGCAAATTCTAATATTTAATTGGATTTAAATAATGAAAATAGAATCATTTTTAGTATTACTATTGCTAGAGTTCACCATTAAAGAAAAAATAATACCTTATTTTAGACAGTATCCACAAATCATAAAAATCATCCACAATAGCCTTTCAGAAGCTAAAACAATTAGCTTCTATTTGAACAACAAATGAAATACCCTGAATAAAGAAAAAAAATATCCCTAATTGTCACACTTCAGTTAATACTTTTTGATCCAAACTGGAAACAGAAATTGTAAAATATTAGTATTCTATCCCTAGATTATGAATAAACGTAACTCCCAACCTCAGTCCAGATCCTTTTCAAACTTCTAACTCCTGATAGCATGCACCAAATTGGCAGTTTCCACATCTCCCCAGCTCTGCAGATCACCTCATCCTTCCAACCGCACAGGACAAAAATCGTGGTCGGTCCTCAGCTTTTCTTTCTCCCACTCTCCACATCGAGTAAGCCAACCAATCCAGAATATGTGGAATGGAAGCCCCCACAATGTCTTCCCTGAATTACTGGTAAGGCTTGCGGACTGGCTCCTGCCTTCCGCCTGCACAAGCACCACTGCCCACGATGCAGTCAGGTCATGTCACTCCTCAGCTAAACATCCTTGGCTGGCTGGCTGGCTTCGCAGGCTGCACAATAAATGTCAAAGTCCTTACCCACGCCTCAAGCCTTCATTACCTCCCAGGCTTCAAATACTAGTTTCTTAGTGAGAACTTCCCAAATGACCCTACTTTCAATTGTCCTACTTTGTTTGATGCTCTCTGTGCTCCCTTCCTACTTTATATTTCCCCAAAACACTATCAGCCTATGATATATTATATATTTCCTTCATTCCTTGACTTTAGAGAGGGCTCCCTTCACTAAAATGCTAAAACTAAGAACACAGGTATTTTTATCCATTTTGCTCATTGGTCTACGTGTCCCTAGAAAAAACACCTAAAACCTTATTGGCACCCAGTCAGTATTTGTTAAATAAAGGAATGGAATGAAACTGATCTAAAAGTTCAGAAGAGTGACTCAGTATCATGAGTGCTACCCACATTTAAAAAGGATTTTTTACATAAACGGTCAAAACAAACTACAAATAATTAAGAATATGGCATATACTTGCTCATTAAGACAATTCCATGAACAAATGGATAAATTAGTTCTAATTACAGTTTCCTCACACAGAATCTTTTTATTATAAAAAAATCTACATCTTTAGACACTAAAATATTTTCTAATTTAGGTTTCCTTACAAATGAACTCTTCTGGATTATTTATCACTTAAAATGTAATTGCACTGATGGAAAAATAATGTGAGTTTTAATAAATGCCCACAGCATTTTAAAGTTAATATGCTACCATATAAATTAGACTATTCTTAGATTACTTCATCCATTCTTTTGGTTAACTGAGGAAATTTTAAAATATTCCATGTCTTCAGAGAAGCTCTTGAACTATTCTCTGAATGCAACAGAAATGCTACATATGAGTAGGAATTAATAAGGAATTGAACCTAACAATGAGCTATAAAGTTCAAAATAACCATAAGTATATTATATATATTTTAAGGAAAGTGATATAGTCAGTGACATCATGTTTTCTATTTCACAAATGCATAAAAATATTCTTACATCTGAATGAAAAGTGCTTTGCATGAGTAGTGAAAAGTGAGTAGACATATGCCATCTGAGCCTAATTTTTTATTGTGAGAAATAAACGTTCTTTACCTTCAACAGTTATTTTCACTGTTATTTCCAACAGCTATGTGTGCCTTTGTGCACCATCATCACACCATACTTTATAATGCATCCTGCTCTTTCACTGAAACCATCTATAAAATATACCAGGGCAGCAGCTGAGCTGAGACTCATCCATGCAAACCCATCAAAAACACTTATGGGCCCACCACTCAGCCTTCCAGTGGTCAAATTCACAGCCACAAACCGCAAATGAATTTTTAATTATTCCATATTTGATTTTTACAATGCTTTGAGACAAGCAATTACAAAAGGCACTTTATTTGTCTGATGTCATTAATATGCATCAGTGACAATGAAACCACAGAAAAACCTAATGGCTGGGGTATCTTGAGTATTAATTAGTTAAAAACTCTCCAAAAATCACTCCCGATTTTGTGGAAGTCCCCCGTACTGTTATCACTATTTCAGACTAGGAGGGCATTTGATTTCTGACAAAGTTAAGCTCTCTAAAATATCTCAGGTGTACTTGTAGGTTTTTCCATGCTGAAAGATTTAATTTCTATAACTAAATGTTATATAATTTTCTGTAACTAAACGTTAGCATTTTCTCACATGCAGTCCTGAAAGTGTTATACATTTTATTATATATTTATATTTTACACATTAATAACTAAAGTTATATGGCAAAACAATAACTATGAAAATATCCTTAATTCAAAATTTTCCTTAAACAATGCATAACTACTTTCAGCATTACAATTATTACCAAAGGAACAATGGAAATTACTCACAAACCTAAAATGAAATACATCTTCATTTTGGGTGAAGGGTTCTCCAGGGAGGGGCCTTTTATAAAATTAAAGTTAAATTTTATTAATTACATAGTTTATTAAGTGTAGAATGGACCCAATGATGAAATGAAAAGAAAGTAATATAATTTAATTTGGAGAAAAAAGTGGCTGAGAGAAAGGAACTAAAACAATATATGTTCATATAGGGATATTTAAAAGGAATTAGCTAACCATGTTCTCTATTTTCATTAAGGAAATGTTTTCCAGATGTGACAAGTGTTTCCCCCGCTATTCACGGAGAGGTACAATGAGGCTAGAGATTAACAGCTGAATAATTTTCTCAGGACCTCAGCCCCTTCAATCCATCCCGGGGTCCTAAACAGGTGAAGAAAGTGAGGGAAGCGGAGGGGTTCTCACTGCTGCCTCTCCCTCCTCTGTCTTCATGGCTTTGTGTCTCTTCCTAGCTGAGGGCCTGGCATGGCTTCTGAGAACTAGAATCCAGCCCAGTGACTTCCCGCACAGGACTCCTGAGCTGTGAGCTGCAGCCACAAGCAACTGGGCAGGCTTGGATCAGAAATCCTGGAGCCTCTCCCTAGGGGCACACATGGTTCCTCTGGCCCTGGGCACCACACACCAACCCCTCATAGTCCTGCCGGGGACCCGTTCTCTGTCTGTCTCTGTACCCCTTAAACCTCCCTTGGTTTGTCCTGCTGGTTCACAGAGCTGCTCCCAACCTTGGCACCACCAAAGTCATGTTTTCTGATTTTTAGACTTGATTGGGGGTGTCCATAGGAAGTTCTTTTTCTTCTTTTTCCTGGCTCTGGAGCAATTCCTACATGATAAACCACTTCCTCTCCCTTTTGTAGGAGGCAGATCCCCACCCACTGCTCCTCACTGGAGGTTGCTTTCAGTCCCAAGCCCTAGTCAGACATCTCAATTTCCATCAGATTTACTTATTTTGTTTCCTTCCCTCCTTCTGGTCTCTTTTTCTCTTCCTCTCTCTCCCTTCTAGCTGTCATGACACAAGAAGAAACGAGTTAGAATGAGGATTGGAGGAATTTCAGTTACATTTAAAGAAATGGCTTCTGACTTTTTCATTGTCACCACCATCCAAAATAACAACCAGCCCAAACCTTCCTGAGGGCTTACGACACAGGAGATAATGCTAAGCCAGAGGTTTCCACACTTGCTTGGTTCACAGAGCCCTTAGTAGCTCAGTCATTGTTTTTCATGGTGCCTTTCAGCCAAATGAAATACCTAACAGTTCTAGTCATTAAGTAGTTAGGTCCAAAGAATTCCATTATTTCTGTCCTAAAACACCTCAGTAGCCATTTTGAGAAAACAATACACATAACTCGAACAAGCACATTGTTTAATTTGTACTGCACAACTTCTAAATCAGGCACTCATATCCTCATTTTCTAGTCCACAATGATGTTCACGCGGTATTTGCTTTTTATTGTAGCAACTGACAAAATCCCAGCTGTGCAAAGACATGACATCATCAAAAGAAATAGAGTATGATCTAATATGGAAACTGAACTACCTGGGGCTAGTAGTCTGTGTGGTGTTTCCCAGAAGTGTAAAATATTGTGCAGTGCCCCTGTGAGTTTCCTGTAGTGCCCCTGGGTACCTCAGTGCACAGTTTAGGTACCAGGAGAGCTGGGGTTCTAAGCCTTTTGCATGATCTCATAATCCTGTCGGAGTCACATAAGGTCAGTATAGTCACCAGGAGAGGAAACTCAAGCAATACCAACCAACTCTTACATGTGGGCCTGGAGTCAATTCCAGGGTGTCTGATTGTGGAGCCCAGGGCGGTTACCAATTTATAACGCAGAGAACGCACACAACCGAGGCATACAATAGAATATGTCCATAAACAGTTATGAAATTTTGTCCATTGAACATTTTTAGGAACCAATCTCTCAACTACCATCTCTCTACGATGGTTAAGCGCAGAATCTGTGGATTTGAGATAAAGTGTCTCCTGCGAACATAATTTTAAACACAACATTGCATCCATAGAAAACATTTTGCGAGTTAAACATTTGAAAAAAAAATCATTTTATTAACATATGATGCTCATTTTACCTGTAAGCTAAATTATCATCAGTGGGCTGAATCCATTTCCATGATAAATGATAATAGCCCCTTTGAAAGTCATCAATTTAATGCTTCCAAACACCTATTTATTACGGTTAGCATTCAGATTAGCCTGGAGACCATAGGAGAATTCTAACAAATGTAGGAAGAAGGGGACAAACAAAAGCTAAAATAAAATAGGATCTATAACACTGAAGCTAGATAAACGGGAAGCTCAACATTGCTCACTTATCCCTCTTGGTTTTTCATGTAGTTTTATATTTAGCTATTTCCAAATTAAATTCTCAAGGTTTTTCTCTCACAGCTCAATAATTTGACAGACTTGCCTATATTCACTATCAAAAGGCAAACACACTTGGGGCATGCTACAAGATCAATTCTTAACGGTTTTTAACAATTTTATCTCTAAAACAAACTCATTGCTTGAAATACATTTAAAATCTGCACACTTTATATTTAAAATTTGATAAAACTGTTACTGAAGTATGTTATTTATGCTAAAATATATCTTCTTTAACACATAAAATCATGATGAAAATCAAGACATAAATACAAATGATCCATAAAATATTTAATATGATATGATAACAAATGCAAATTTAAGATCAACTGCATACTTTATTCTTTCAAGTTATTCCTTTAAAGCAATGTAAGAAAGATCCAAACATATAAAAAATATGTGATTAAAGGCTACAATAATTTTGCACCCAAATATACAAGCCAAGAATTAGCATCACTTTGAAAGTTTTGTGAATTTTTTTCTGTTGCACATTAATCGACTGAATTTGCTTCAAATTTATCATATACTATTTCTAAAACATTTAAACCAAAATGCCCCATATGCCCCTTCCAGAGAGAAGGCTAAACAAATAATTCTACAGAATACTAGTCTAGAAACTGGGAACATTTCTAAAATGGCCTTGTGATCCCAAATTATCTTTGAATTTTAGTGTTTTAATCAACAAATTCACACAAATATCTCATTGTATCCAATAATATATTATTTAGATATGTTTTGCTTCTCTAAACCTTCAAATGAATTGTCACTATGGGCAGATATCCTGTCCTTAATTTTCACTTTCTGTCGACGCTGACGAAGAGCCACATATACCCTGTGGTACAAATATCAAAGGTTGAAATTCACATTTAGTGACTCATGGAAAAGCACTATTGCAGACTGAAATGAAGGTTTCTGAGCCCAGAAGCACATTTCTGATTAACATTCTGCCTTTATGAAACAGAGAAAACTTTGGAAATTCAAAAGAGAACATTTTCTGAATTACTGAAGATGTATTGATGAGCTCTTAGGTCTCTAAAATGATATAGAAACTAGAAAATATAAACAGTGTCACAGTTTCTGGCTACTGTTGTTCTCCAGACTTCCTTGTCATCAGGTGAACACCTCTGATGAGCAGGAGGCCCAGGATGTTGATGATGATAATATAATAACAGCTCCCAAGCACTGAGCTTATTGCATACCTGGCATTGTGTTGGGCCCCTAAGATACAGGAGCATATGGAATTATTTACGCTTCCTTCCTAACCTTGGAACCACCTGAGTATCTAGTCCACCTCCCTGCTCCTGCACAACTGGAATCAATTATCCCACACACTGTCCTGTCTGTGCACTGGTTTATTTGTTCCCTCATTTATTCAGGCATTAGTAAGCATGTCTATGTGTTTGGTGCTTGAAATGCTTACACACACACAAAGAAAACAAAAATGCTAACACAATGGTATAAAATCAAGTGATAACCGATGAACAATGCAGTAATGTCATTAAAATCGTCATCTTCACTTAATCTTAAATTATTAGTTTTGTACCCCTTTTATGAACCACTTAGCTCAGCTGAATAAAGGTCCTTTTCTTAAACTGATCTTATTTATAGGTTTAGGCAAGACATTAATTTCTCCCTCAGAAGCCAAATATCTCAGGGTTATTTCTGATTCATCAGAATTTTTAAATCTCCTTTTCAGATTTTCATTCAATCATGCTTATATTTGCTTTCTCTTTACTAGAACCTCTACCTCCCTTAGCTAGAAGGTAAAGAATCCTCCACATATCTTTCTCCATGGTTACTCCAAGTTTCCTCCCTCCCAACTTTAAGGCCTTAATTCAGCTATCCATCGTGCTAAGGAAAAGAATAAAAATTCTCAACCAATTTTATGAAACCTTCAAATCCCGGGAAACCTTGCCTCCGTTTACAATCTCTTACGTGTTCCCCCAACCGCTCTCACTTCATTCCAGGTCAATATTACTAAAAGTTTCTTCATCCATTGAAGAAATTCTCCATGCTTTCAATTCTGCATTCTTTCTGCCCCAGAACATTTTGCTTGGGATGTATGTTTAATGCATGTTCACCAATACTCGTCCCCTCTCATCAATCAGTCAGCTCGTAATGCTCAATCTCCTTATACATCACTTCCAGCAATGAGACAGATCATGATCATTCCTGTCTGTATACTTCTGTTTATGCTGCTGCTTCTATTTAGAATGCCTTACTTTCTGTCCTAAGAGGGAAAAAAAATGGTTTAAAAAATCTAAATGTCTAGCAACCAAGGAAATATGGCATTAATTAGGGCAGATTCATGCACTGGAATATGGTGCAATACATTTATTTTTTATTCCAAAAGTAAAATCATTCATATCCCCACCACTTTTTAAAATTATATAAACTAAATGAAAGTCCCTTCCAAAACTGTGCACTCTGCTCACCAAAACCAACATGCCAACACTCAGGGTAACCACGAGTAACAACTGACTGTGTAAGTTTTCATGCGGGTTCTCTTAGTATCTTCCTTTTATAGGTATGATGGTTAATTTTAAGTGCCACTTTGACTGAGCCAGAGAGTTCTCAGGTCAAACATTATTCTGGGTGTTTCTGTGAGGTTGATTCTGCATGAAATTAACATTTATATCAGTAGACTGAGTCAAGCAGATTATTCTCCCTACTGCAGGCAAGCCTCATCTAATCAGTCGAAGGCCTGAGTAGAACACAAGGCTGACTCTGTCCCAAGTAAGAGAGAACTCATCCGCCTGACTACTGTAGAACTGGGACATCAGCTTTTTTCCTTCCTTCAAATATCAGATGAAGTATTGGCTCCTCCTGGTTCTCAGGCTTTTGGTTTCAAACTCAAAGTAAACCAACAGCTCTCCTGGATCTCCAGCTTACTGATTCACCCTACAGATTTTGGGATTTGCCAGACTCCATAGTTGCATAAGCTAATTCCTTATAATAAATATCTTGGAGCCCACAAGCGAGTGCATATGTGTGTGTGCGCGCACACACACACACACACACACACACACACACACACACACACACACACACACACACACACACACCCTATTGGTTCTACTTCTCTGGAGAACTCTAATACAACAGGTGAGGACACTAAGGAACATTCAAGTGAAGTGACATGCCCTTGGCTTCACAAAGCTAAGCAGTGGAAATCCTCTCATCAAATCCACATAATTTGGCTCCATCACCTGTGCCTGTCAGCACTTCACTCTCTATTTACTATATGTTCCAAGAGTATCTTGTTTTGCAGGAAAGAATTAATAGCATGCATATGGTATATGCTTGCAAAAATTCTGAGTGATATGAATGGGCATTTAGTTTTTAAAAAAACCCATTACTAACAATGCTGCAATAAATATCCTTGTATACCTATCTTTATAATTTTTCTTTTATTCTGTAGAGTGGATTCCTACTCATGTAATTTCTATGTGAATAAGTATGTGCATTTTCAATTCTAATCGATGTAGAAAAATTACTTTCCCAAATATTGTACTAATTTACACTCTTGAAAAAATATATCACAGTGTCCTTCCTTGTTTTAAGGTGTGACTGTGTGTACCGTCCCTAACTGCATAATGCCTGAGCTCTCCTGCAGACCCTTGAGATATGTAAACTCCTGGTAATATATTCCCTTTGGCTTAAATTAGTTACAAACAATAGAAACCAGTTCTGCAGAAGACTACAACTCATAGTATGGATCTACTCAACTGTTTTGTCAGTCAGATTCATGCCCTTATCTAGGCCGTAAGGGTTCACAAAAGTTGTGTTTTGTTTTGTTTTTTAACTACATCTCACCCAAGACAAATATACTACCTTTATGGAAACTCTTTGGTCAAATAATCTTGTAGACCAGGGGTTGGCAAACTGCGGCTCACGAGCCACATGCGGCTCTTTGGGTATGATCCGTTGCAAAAGTTTGCCGACCCCTGGAAGAGCCAATCCTGTCCCTCACAACAATTTAAAAACTATTCAAGAGCCATAAATATATTTTTATATAATCACCATTATGTGACTAATATCCTTTAAAAATTTTATAAATGAAACTATGATAGTTTTATTTTCATTTTCAATTTTACTTCAGAGCCTGTGGCTCGTACCCAAAGAGCCGCATGTGGCTCACGAGCCGGTTTGCCGACCCCTGGCGGCTCTTTCGTCTCAAAAGTTTGCCAACCCCTGTTGTAGACCAACATAAAAAAGAACAACTCTTCTGACTAGGCAATCTTTTTGGATTTTTAGTAGCACTGATTATTCTGTTAGGTGCTGTTAATTCATGTGATTCACAGAGAATTATACAAGGATGGCATCAAGCCCTAGGCGCTACTACAACAACATTTTCTTTTCTTGACTCTGGTACTTAAGCCAGCATTCTTGTATTCTTTTGTATCTCCTAGACTTTATTCTTTGTAGAGCATTACACAAATGATAATTATTTTTATAGAAAAAAAATGATTGCCCCCAATGTGCAACTCCAAATATCTTTTTTTTTTCTTGGTAGAATAAAGATATTGCTAACATTTTACTATCCCAGAAAGCTGATATACAAGAACAGTGATCAAGGAAGAGATCTGGTATTTTAGGTCAACTTCTTCCACTTGCTTTTTGTATGAACTTGGGCAACTAATTTATAAAGGATTCAATTTCATCTTCAATATGTGATAATTACGCTTACACATATATTTTGTTTTAGCTCAAAATGTTTATAATACATTGGTTAAGAAGTATTAGCATGTGTTCATATTTTGGAACGCCCTTACTATTTCCTCCGCTATCATTATTCTATTGCATTAAAAGCTCAAAGAAGGAAAAATTCTGTTTAACTCATTTGGTATAAAATAGCACCAAGGGGCTTAGAAAATGCTTTAAATTATTATGATAGGCTAGTAACAATATAATCTGTAGTGAACCCAATGGGTTTCAAAAAAAAACAAACTTAAAAAAAAACTTTACAGAAACAACTCTGGGAAATAATGTAAGTCAAGACAGTCTTACAAATATCAATAAAAAGACACAATTTTATGACAATACACTGATTGAACTCTGAATCCCATGAAAATAAGGTCTTGGCTGAGCCCAAAACATCCCTTACATTAATATCAAGAGCTACAGGAGAAAATTCTCTGAAAACAATAAATTTTTCTGCATTTTCAGCAGGGTGCTCTAGAGAAATTAGCTGCACTAGGAATTTTCCTCCAGATGATTTTATTACATAATTTATGTTCAAATGAAAAAAAAATAGACAACACACCAAAATTTAAGCTTGCTTTTACAGACAAAACCAAGAAGCATGGCTCCATGGATTCAGATCATCTATCATACATCTAGTCAAAGTCTTCCACAGATATTTTCCTAGTTGTTAAAGAAGCTTAAACGATCTTTTTTGTTCAAAAGAAAATATCTTTGTTTCACTTTTTTTCAATGTACCTAGTTCTCTAGAGATATGTTGAAATTCCCAAAGAATGTTTGTTCAATCTGCACATAGCATCAACTCCATGATATCACCCTGGGCACCACAATTCAAATGATTTAGAAAACCATGCAGATTAAATAATCCCATGTAAAATGTTTAACATAAAAGTAAGCCTCGGAAAAACACACCTTGGTGACTATATTACAAAGAAAGCCTCCTGCCATGGCTGGAAGTCAGGCTGAATATGACAGCAAATTTTGGACTCACTCCTTTTACAGATATTAGTTAGGCAGTTAATATACCTTTCAAGCTGTGATTATTAAACAGATCAATAGTTGCTAAAGTACCAACGTAAGAGAAGTCACTGAAATTATAGCCTGAATGTCATGCTAAGCAAAAGAAATATTTAACAATACAGTCCAAACACCGTGTATTGTCAAGTTAACAATAAGGTCTACCGCTCATATATACAACTGGCATAGGAGGAGAATTCTCTCCTTGATATTCATTTACACACACACATCACTGAAAGGAGAAAACAAAGGACAGAAAAGGGCTTTGGCAACCTAACTCCAATCTGCACTTTTCTCTGAGATGATAGAGTTATTATGGCGTATCAAAGTGTAGAAGTCTGTGCCTGAGTTGCATTCTGACAGGGATACTTCTGAATCACATAGAGATAGGAACCATTCATTTTACCTTTGGCCGAATGGTTACTGTGACTTCCAAATAATATATTGTCCCCTCTAAGTTTAGTCACAGAAAAAGTATGCAAGCAGTTACCCAGGCCAGGGGAGGAAAGTGGGGGTGGTGCTGTGGGAATCACAGCCTGCAATCAGGAATCCTTACAAAATACCAGCACTCAGCAAATCACGCTCACTGGAAGTAGAGTCATGGCCACAACCATCGCTAGAGTCTTGTTCCCTCTGCTTTCCACCTCATTCAGGCAGACAGGTGAATTTTCATTTTCTTAGGTTAACCCCTAAAACGCCATAGTGTTTCACACGTTATCCACCTTTGTTTCTGTTCCCACTGACCTAGAAGTTTTTCATTTCCAGGACTGTTGTAAGGTGTTAAAAATTGCTGCCTGGCTGCCCCTGGTCCTCAAGAGTCACTGTATTTTTTTTCCTACTAACCCATTTACATTGTATGCTTAGTTCATTCATCTTAAACACCCCAAGTGAGGAGCAGCTGCCCAATAAAACATAACTTTAACACCTCTATTCTAGTTCTACTCACTGTGCCTACTGGCATTTTCCCAGCGTGCCCACCACACGCTCAAGCCCTTCACCTGTAGAACAGACTTATACTCAAGCCTCTCAGAGATTGAGGATGCACTCTTTCATTCAAGTATTAATTTCATTTAAGGATTAATATACCCTGTATAAAGTTTTAAAACATTGTAGTTAGTGATTTAGAGTATATTTATATCTGGGTACTCAAACATCTTACTTTCAAACGGTGAAGACATTTTTTCTTTCAATAAAAATCTTAGACTGAACCACAATTTATTAAACAGACTTAAAGAAAAATGAGTGGAGACCAGAGAGAAGGGCTACAAACCCTACTCCATGACACCCCTTGACTTTTTCCCCTCTTCTTCCATCATCCCAGGCCCTAAGGGGCACCAAATACATCCCTTCTCCAACACCATTTGAAGCGAGGATTCAATTGCAAGGTTATCTTACTCCAAATCCTATGCCCTTTCACTTTACTGTGCTGTCTCTCCAAATCTTTAATTTGAAGAAAGCCAACAGACTCTGCATAATTCAGTATAACAGTGATATACCCACACTCTACATATAATAAATTTTTTAAATCTTAAAAGATTAACACTATCAAATTCAAAAGATTAACACTACCAAAATCAATTCCGCGCTTTTTAAAAGTACAATATAGATAAAACTAAAAATAAATAATATATTAAATATAAAAATAGATAATACCCACTTAACATCCCAATCTTATTTTTTTTTAATAAAAACACTTAGGGATCATTTCAGGATTTCTGAAAAAATGAGTAGAAATTAAACAAATTGTTATAACTATAATTTATAGGTAAGTATAACCTGATGATAGAAAATTTGCTTCTCAACTAAGAGATAATTAAAATCAATGTAAATAAAACAGAAGTAATAGTTACCCACAGTATTTTAATTATACAAAATGTCCAAAGGTACTTAATAAAGTTCCTTGGAAGAGGCTATAAATGAAAATAACCTCTAGGTTAGCACAGGATACCTGACATATATTATTAACAAATGAAGCGAAATAAATGAATAAATAGCCAAGTTAAGGTCCTTGGCCAGGCCTCCATCATAACAGTTAATAATGGCAAGTGTCAACGTTTGAATTATTTTAACATGCTTAATGATTATAGGTATTTTAATATCAGCTGCTTGGGCCGTGGTAAAGTTAAATTATTTTAGTTAGTAAAACCATCCTAGACAGTGGAAAAATGCAGAAACCATTTTTAAAAAGTATTGCTTTCTTTTGTTGAAGTTTAACAAAGGGTAGTACTAAATTGAACCTAAAGAACTATAAACCAGTTGTTTGCAAAAAAAGAAAAAAGAAATCAGAGCCTCTTTTATTGTAAGCGTGCAATATCCTGTGATGGGAAGATTTCAAAACTCTTATGTATGGCATAGATCAATGCTGTTCTTTCAAGTAGCATTCAGTAGTAAATGGGATACTTTAGCACACAGAAATTACAAATAGTAGACTGATAATTATACACTGACAGCATAATGAATAATCTCAGCATGGAGTCGAGCTTGGTCACCTAATTTTAAAGACGGTTCTATTGAGACTGCAAATATAGCTCTGTAAATCTTCTCTATTTGCTACAGGTTTTTAAAGTTTTAGCTTCTATAAAGCTTAATAATGGTTGGAGGCAAAATAAGATTTACATATAAAAGGCCACTGCAATGATTGCCTTTTTTAATGCAAAGGTAGCGAGGAAGAGATGAAGATAATCAGAATTATATTTAGTCTTCATTTTATTTCAGACCAATAATAAGAAAATGAAAATTTTCAGGAAATTAAAGAACAGAAAATTCGTGAACCAATTAGGAAGGCTTCTCCTACAAAAGTTCCAGTGTCTTTGGTTTGTGGGATTCACAGCATCAAGAAATTACCAATATAAACAAAATTGTTAGGTTTCAAAGAGATGGATAAGTTTGAGCACATTATAATGGTTTTAGACAATGTGTGACTATGAAAAATAAAATGCAAGCACCCACATGGAGATAGGAATTCATGTACATTATACAGTGTGTCTAGAAGCCGGTTGCTCAAATACCAAGTGCTAACCATTGGTCTCATTATAAATAGAAAAGCAATATTTATTCTTATATCACACCTGGGTAATAAGAGGCATATTTTATTCAAGTTGTTGCTAATTGGTTTCAAACTCAAACTTCTCTTCCACCTCTCAATACCCAAGTGTTTTTTCAGCTCTATCAGGTAAGCTAAGAGAAACCCAATTTTCCTCATTTTTAAATACAGGTACTCACTTAAAACTAGAAGTAGCACAAAAGCCTAAAGGAAAATGGCTTTTCTTGTCTATATAACTGCTACAGAGTGAATGCGTGTGTCCCTCCAAAATTCTTGTGTTACATCTTAATGCCCAATGTGATGGTATTTGGAGATGAAACCTTTGAGAGGAGTGCACGCCCTCACAAATAGGATGAGTACCTTTATAAAAAAGAGGACCCAAAGAACTCCCTCTCTCTTTCATGTGACATTACAATGAGGAGACACATGTCTATGAACCAGGAAGTAGGCTCTCACCAGACGCCCAATCTGCCAGCACCTTGATCTTGGACTTCCCAGCCTCCAGAACTGTGTCAAATACATCCCCCTACTTATAAGTCATCAGTATACGGTATTTTAGTTATAGCAGCCTGACCAGACTAAGACAATTGACAGATGTGCACATATTACCCTCATTCAAGGACCTCAACTATTCACCACGGTTCATCCTGCCCATGAATCTCAAACCCTTGCTCTCTCTAGAAGATGACATGTAATGCTTTGTGTCATCACCGTTTATCACTTCCAGGAACTTTATACAGTGATCCGCATTCAAGTGACCAGTGGCCTACCATGGAACTAGAAACACTAGGAAAGTTCACATGGAATCCAGGAGCTGTTGCTGTGCATGTAACTTCATTTTGTCCAAATACAGTAAAAAAAAAAAACGAGATAAATTAAATTTATGAAGTCCCTTAAAAAGGAGGGCATTTCATTTAGGAAAATACTTCGGAGACAACTATAAGAACAAATAGCAAAGCATTGTTTAGACAGCTTAAAAACAACTAGCT
>NW_017731749.1:381493-385967 GCF_001890085.2 Hipposideros armiger
TATTAATTTTGTCCAAATATTTTTTAACGCAGTATGTCTCTACCTTAAAGTGACAAAGCCCATATAACCTTGATGACAAATTTAATTTTATGTCTCCAAATATAATTTATTCTTTTGGATAATCTCTCCATTTATGAATCAAAGGCATTGTCTTTTATTGCTGTGTGAAAGATACTATTTCCAACATCTTATTTCACCTTGGTAGTGTAGTAATATTCGTAAAATCTGAAAAAAAAACAAATCTGAGGAATTTATTTTCATGGGATTCACTCTAAATGTCCATCTCTGAAATACCAATAACGCAACTCAGGGGTCGGTCGCCTCCAAGCAGTGTTTTACAATGATTATTTATTTACTTCATACTTTCATCATTCACTGTAAACCATTTGTATCATGCAGTTATAATTTACTACCAACTTGCAATTTACTATAACCACCTCTGCTTCAGAGAATCACAGAATTATGTATCCTAAAAAATATTTAGTCCATTTCCTCCTTTTAATGAGTAAAAAAAGAAAAATGCTTGTAGCTGTAACATTGATCTAACCATTTTTTCTCTAGTATTCCTAAAAAAATGAGTTTCAACATATTCCAACCCTGGGTTGCAGTCATTTCAGTTTTTCCTCACCTCAAACTATTTGTTTAAAGAAAATGTCTGTATAAAATAACACAACCTTGCAAAAATGCCAATTCCACCACTACAATTTCAACAGATTCACATAGAATACACACATTCTTTGCAAAGCACACCATTAATCTCTGAGTACCAACATGTATAATTCATCAAAATACCCTTTAATGCCCTTTAAATCACCCAAATTTTATAAATGTTACAAATAACATTAAACCCATTTCAAATTTACTGCAGTAACATGGTTGAAATGGCAACCAACTTTTTATTTTTATTTTTTTACTAAAATGAAAAGTTTAAGTTGAAGTAGGGATGTGGTCCTATTTTTTATTTAAAATAGTTTTTTGCTTATGTAATTAATGTAAATGCAATACACTCATTACTGAATCTTTATTTCTTATTCATTTTGTAGCAATTGATATAAATGATCTTTCCAAAAACATGATTTAATTAAAATTATCCTTCATTACTTTTAACAATAGTTCTTTCTCATTTGTGAGGACAGTCTCAAGAACTGTGCTATTCAACACGTGGCTACTGGCCACACATGGCTGTTGAGCACTTATAATATGTTCACCCTGAGTTGAGAAATGCTATATATGTAAAAGACACCTATATTTTGAGGACTTAATATAAAAACAGAGCATAAATTATCTCAATAATTTTTGTATTGCTTATATCTTAAAATGATAATATCTGTACATATTGAGATAAATAGATTGTTAAAATTCATTTGGCCTATTTCTTTTTACATTTTAAAGTGGCTACTAGAAAATTTAAAACTACACATATGGTTCACATGCTATTTTTTTTGGACAGCACAGTTTTGGAATCCTTAAGTATGTTTATTTGCTCACTTATTGATCCACCATGCAACTATCATTTAGTTACTTAGTACCATGTCATAGAAAACCCTCCTTTGATTCTATAATTCCCTCCAGGTACGTTCCCATTTCTCTACTCAACTTTAGAGCATAACCCTTTGAAATACCTGGTTTTACTAAATGCCTGCAGTTTCATCCTCACCATTTCCCTGAAACAGCGCTCCTAGCAGTGACCTATGACCTCCCAGTTCCCAGCTCTCAGCTCTCCTCTTACAGTTGATCATTTTCTTCTTCTTGAAATGTGTTTTTACACTTAGCTGCCAGGACACCATGTCTGTTCTGTTTTCCTCCTGTGCCAGTTCCTCCCTTTTCCCAACCATTCTCTGATATTTAATATTGGAATGTCCCTGGGCCAAGTCACAGACATACATCACTCCCTCAGGAGGCTCATCCAGTCTCATGATTTAAAAACCTGTTCTATGCTGAGACATCCACATGGATTTGCTCTGTGTGGATCTTTTGAATAAACTCCAGTCTTTTGCAAGTATTTGTCACATGATCTTTTGGCCTAGACGTATAATTATTTCTAAACACATACCTCCCCTAACCCAGATCCCATCAACCAGTCTTCCTCACCACAATCAATGGAGACCCCTTTCTTATAATTACAAGCCCTGAGAATTGCCTTTGTTTTTTCCCCTTCTCATTTCCCCATACCTAATCCGTCATTAAATCTAACGACAGAGGCCATCTTCCAAGTGTGCTCAGAACCTGATCACGTCGTTTCCTCTCCGCTGATGGCACCCTGGTCTAAGACATGGACACCTCCCGCCCCAATTCTTACTTCCTAACTAGTCTGCCCCCATCATCGATTTTCAGTGCAGCAGCCAGAGTGATCCTATGACTCTGCCATGACATAGCAGATGATGTCACTTTCCTGCTCAAAACCCTCTCATCTAATCTAAGGAGTCTCCAAAGAACTCCAAGGAAAAGCCCAAGTCCTTACTGCNGCCCACTAAGTGGTTTTTATTATGGTAACTTATCCATAACATAAAAGTTACCCTTTTAACCATTAGTCAGTGTACAATTCTGTGGCCACAAGTATATTTACAATGTTGTGCAACCACCATTACTATAGCATTCCCTACCAGTCAATGGTTTTTAGGTTTTTCCTTAAGTCCTTCTATTATCAATAGAAACCTTTTAATTGTTGACTCAATCGAGGTCTACCAGATATTATTAGATTTTTTTTATTGTTTTAAAGGGATCCTAGAAATAGTCTTTTGTTTGCTAAGTTGGTCCCTTGAGGTGAGTTAGCCAACAAAAATCAGTTTTAAAAGGACATTCTTGAGGTGATGGGACTGTTCTATATCCTGACTGTATCAGTGTTGACATGCTGGTTGGGATTGTGTGCCAGAGCTTTGCAAGATGTCACCATTGGAGGAAATTCAGTAAAGTGTGCATAGGGTCTTTCTGCATTTTTGCTTATTACCTATGTGAATCTATAAATATCTCAGAAAAAAAGTTTAATTATAAAAACTAATCAGCGGTTTAGAATACAGCCTATTGACTCCTTCTCTCTTTCGGTTATCTGTCCATTTCTCCCATGGTACCTAAAGGTCTAATAAGTCCATGTTTATCATACATAGCCTACAGACTAAAATACATGAAATTGACTTATGCAACAATTTACTAACCCTTTGTGTTCCAAAGTTTTGATTGAAGGCAATGTTATTAAACTCGAAATGAGAAACTTCTAATAAAGAAACACAAATATAGCAGTCCCTCCTAAATCCACAAATTCTCCTGATATGTCTAAACACTTAAAGCAAAAACAATGCTTGAAGAACGAAAAGTTTTAGTAAACTTGAAAAACAACCTTTTAAAATTTACTTCTTGAAAATACCTATTAAAATAAAACAATAAAGGGAAACACTAAAAATGAACGTGAATGACACTGCAACACTGAACACATGTTAACACAGAGTAATGTACATTAATTTCCTTTTATCATTCTTCACTTGTTAAAATCCTTTCAACCTCACCATTCCCATCAGACACAATTAACTACTAACACACTGATTTTGATGTGCTGGACATCCTATGCATACCAGGCAGCAATTTTTCCTTTAAGACAAAAGTTCAAAGCCTTTTTTATTTTATGACCTCCAAATAATTAGGCTCAGCCTCAGTCTCAGAGACTCAAGTAACAAGGATGTTAACAATGGTTAAAGCTTTAGATAATCTTTATTGAATGTACTAGACCTAGTTGAATAGATTATTTCTTAATTCCCTAATTAACAAGACTGTAGAATTTTATATATGCCTCTATAACTGCCTTCTAAATTGCATTGGCATTAGTCTCTCTTACAAATAGTACAGGTAATAATAACAAAACCAATGTTAATGATGATTTTAATTGCTAACATTTATTAAGCTCTTACATTGTGTCAGGGACTGTATAAAGTATATATATATATATATATATATATATATATATATATATATACACACACATATATGGTTTCAATGAGTCCTTTCAGATCTCTATTGTGTAACTTTTAAAAGTTATCTCCATTTCATATATATGATAACTAAATTTTTAGATGGGCTGGATGAAGGTGTCCAAGTTGTCACCATTGAGAGAGGTGCCCAGGTAGCCTAACTGTAGAACCCTTGAGCTTAACCTTTTCAATAGGCAGCATACCACCCTTAGTTAATATCCAGAAACAGAGATGGGGCACAACATAGAGGCCAAGGCCAACTTTAATTTACCTTTATTTACTTGCACTATTACATTAACCCAAAAATCCCGAACTTCGCTGACATTTAATCCATCCACCTTTTCAAAACCTAACCTCTAGTTTCCTCATTTGCTAATTATCCCAAAGTAGAGCCACAAATAATCATAGCAGCTAGTATGCACAGAATCCCATTCCACAGAATAAACAAGCACAGAGAACAAGGTCAAAGGTCACACAAAGAGAAAGTTTGTATATTCCAAAAGCAAAATGTTCCC
>NW_017731749.1:389652-398567 GCF_001890085.2 Hipposideros armiger
CATGTACAGAGCTCCAGGATTGTTCAGAAGAAGGCATTACTAACTACTGAACGCTGCAGGATGGGCAAATTCAGGAAAACTCCAAAGGCAGAGACTTAGAGCTGAGTATGGGTTGGCAAGTGGTAGCTCTTCAGCGTGGTGACCAGAGTGGAGGAGGACATTCCAAGGAAAATCACATATTTAGGGGCTCAGAAGAATGACTGAGAATAGTCAGTTTTAGAAATAAGCAATTGCTTTTGGCTCTGGTCTAAGTGTCTATGTCGAAAAGAGAAGTGGAAGTAAAGGAGATGGGAAAGGGAAGCAGAGACAAAAATATCCACGCATGCCAGGATAACAATAAATAAATATAGTGCACACAAAGGCACATATATGTGTGCAGATATATCTGTATGTGTGCAGGTATGTATCAATTGCACATGTATACATATGTAAATTATATATATATGTGTGTGTGTGTATATGTACATATATACACACACATATGAGGTTGACAGAACTCTTAGGAACCTGTATAGGACTTTTACTCATGCCTTCTATTTTTCTATTGCTATACATTATGATCTTAATAGAAAGTTGAGAAGTTCAAAGAGGATATAAACATGAAATGAGAAAAATCTCTCAACTCTATTAGGTTCTTTTCTCAAACAAACAAACAAAAAGCAATCTCCTGACCTCCACTTCTATTAGTTTACACAAAGAGTTCATAGAAAACTATGTAGATTGCAGGATTAATGCCCCATGTGAAAGCAGGATCTTTTTCTAGGAATGTCCTCTCCCTACTGTATCCCAGCAAGAGGTTCATCAACTTACACAAAATGTCCCTTGGCAGAGATTCCCTTCCGTTCATCACAGGCTGCCAAGAGCCAGCTCCCAAATGGTGGTCCACTGATTTTCCCTTCACTGCAGAACCCAGATCAATAAGCAATCGTTAGCAAAAAAATTAATCAAAGTGAAAACAGATACGAGAGCTACATTTTAGGTTTGATTAAGGTGTGAATGGAAAGAGGCAGTGCTGCACAAAACTCTGGCAGCCCTTTTGAAAAAATAGGATGCATTATAATAATCAAGTAACCTGAGGATGTGGTTCAGGGAAGAACGTAGCTGGTTTTCCATGCGACTACAGTAAGCTTTTTGCTGCAGTGTGGAGAGCATCTCTTAATAAAGCGAGATTAGCATCTATCCAGTGAAAATATTTGTGCTACTTTGAACACTGATTAAAACATTGTGTGTGAATCCAGCACAGGAGTGCCATATACTATGCAAGACCCACGGTGGCATTTGGCAGAAAATAAATCATCGAGCTCTAAAACCTGCTGCGGTTGCTGTCTTCATTACAGAGCTCTTGCATGCAGCATACAAAAACAACCATGGTGTTTACAGCACCTGGACGCCTGCACTATTAAACATCAATACAATCTGTGTTCATATCATCTCCATGCTAATCAGATCGATTACTACTGATACAGTGTCTTGTCACAGCATCGTAATGATAATCATACAAATGAAGGGGTGTGGAGATGAATCGGACATACAGGTATTGAATAACACGCTGTTGAAAAAGAAAACGAACCAACAGAACACACACAAGGTGCAGCTGTGTCACGGGGAGGCAGATTCCCTGTCAGGTCCTGGGTGGTGCTGCTGTAATTTTGTCAGCAGCCATTAAAAGGGGAATATAATACAGTCTGATGCCATAAAATGGACTTGAAAGGGAAATGAGATTACTGCTGCTGCTTAACATGGCAGAGGTAATTAGCTGCACAGGTAATTAGATCCAGCTTCCCAGCGTATCCTAGTGGAGGCCGTGGATGATGGCAGGAGATAATACCTCTTGCCCGTTGAAAAGGATCAATGTCACAGTTGTTTTAGATCCAAAACAACATCCGCATCAAACATTTTAATCCCCCAGACAGCAAAGATGCTGTAGTCGCCACAGTAAAACGTGCTATCACAATAAAAATGAGCAAGGGCGGATGGGATGGGAGGTGGAGCAAACAGGGGCACCCCTGCCTCACAGTAGTGAGCAGGCCCTAGGCTATGTGTAGATCTATCTCAGTTGTCACTTTGCGACACTTGGTTGAGAATGTCTCCTGGCTTCTCTTCAACTAATTTCATTTATAGCAAAATCCTCAGACAAAGACAATGAGGGGGAGAAAAATCAATGATCATACCCAAAACATGGAAAATCCATTAACATAGTGATCCTTTAAATAATGACCCAGAGAATTTAATATATGTCCAATGTATACACATTTTGGCCAAAAGCTTGTATTTCATCAATTTATATCTATCCCTACTGTTACATGGGGAGGAAAATAAAACTTCTTGACGAGTGACAGAAAATTAATTTCTTCTACTATTAGCAAGCAAAGGAGTTCCCAATGCCACCAGGCTCTTCTATGCTGTCATCTTTTGCTAAAAAGACATTGATGGAAAAAAAAAATCAAAGTTTCTCCATTTATGTATTCAAGGAAGATTTGTGAACTAACCACTATGTATGCAGTGCTGAATCAAAGCATACCTTCCTGTACACACTTGGGCCATTGAACTGCGCGGCATCTAGACAGCCAGCTGGGAGCCACATGGGTTGGAGGTGTGGTGAGTGCTACCCAGCAGCACGTGGACAAGGCAAAGCAAACACAGTAAATCCTGCATTCAGCTGCAATAAACCTAGGAGCCCTGGAGATTGCATACCAAAAGTAAAATTAAACTTCTGAAAAAAAAGCAACACTTCACACCTCTTTCCATAAGAAGAAGCGATCACATAACTCAGAGGTTTTAGAATCAGCAATTTGGGTTAACTGATTAGAATGCTTCCCATTTATTGTAGAAGGATCATGGTTACTGAAAAAGCAGTTTCTTGGTTTAGTGGAAAGAGACTTTCAGTTGTGTTCCTCTGAAAGAGTCCTAATAGCTTCCATTTTCTCTTCACCTTCCATGCCTATTGTATGCGATCAATGGTGAACCAAATGAGAAAACCTAGGAGGGACTATTTTGACATAATGAATGACCACCTGAGGTTTACCCAACCAAATCCGCTGGCTTGTGGAAATCATTTTATATCAGGAGTGAAGTTTCTTCAACAATATTCAGGTTTTTTGTTCAAATATTCATACTATTACTTTGCGTCATGTTTTTTCATAAGATGACAAAATGTTTACTGCCATCTCGCTGGCCTTGAGAAGTCCCCCAAAACAGAGCTGGCATCATGGGTGTGCAACCTATGCGGTCAAAGAGCCACGTGCTTTGTTTGGTTTAATGCTCTGTTGTTGCTATCCTGAATTTCTTAGTGTCTTTGTAATTTCTGAACAAGGCACTTGCATTTTCATTTTACACTGGGCCCTGCAAATTATGTAGTGGGTGTTGCCCCTTGAGGATGGTGGCAAATATCAACATTCCATTTATATATGGCAGAAAAATGGTGAACCTCCTGTTTCACCAAAAGGCATTCAATCTAAAATGCTTTTCTGTCTTTAAGTTTTAAGAACGTAAGAAGATTTAAAATGATAAAGAAGGAAAAGAGAAAATCTTTCTAGAAGGGAACAAGCATTATGGGCTTAACAGATGTGAGGCGACCAATTTGGTGTGCTCGCCTCTGGACTGGAATGGCCCTGCAGAACTCATAGGTCTGGAAAACAAATCTAGAGTAGCTGGGTGGCAAAATTTCCCTAACAATAAGGATGTCATGAGATACATGAGCATTGATTTCTGAGAGTTTGGTGATATTACATCTACTTATCTTGCCTTTTCTTTTGCACATAATATTCCTTTTCTGCCTTTGCTTATCTCAGAGATAAACAGCCTGTTAAAAGTGTCATGTACAAATAAATGGAAGCATATACCTTGCTCATGAATAGGAAGGATTAACATCATTAAAATGTCCATACTACGCAAAACAATCTACAGATTCAATATAACCCCTATCAAAATACCAATGGCATTTTTCACAGAACTAGAACAATCCTTGATATAAAACCATGAAAGACCCTGAATAGCCAAGGCAATCTTGAGAAAGAAGAACAAAGTCAGAGGTTTCACACTAGCTGATATCAAATTATACTAAAAGGTCATGGTAATCAAAACGGCATGGTACTAGCATAAAAACAGACATAGATCAATGGAAGAGAATAGAGAGCCCAGAAATAAACCCATGCCTATACGGTCCTTTAATCTATGACAAAGGAAGTAAGAATATACAATGGGGTAAAGATAGTAAATTCAATAAGTGGTGTGGGGAAAACTGGACATGCAAAAAAATGAAACTAACCCCCTGTCTTACTCTGTATACAAGAATAAAATTAAAATGGATTAAAGACTTAAATGTAAGACCTGAAACCATAAAATTCCTAGAAGAAAATATAGGCAGTAAATTCTTTGATATTGCTCTTAATAATATATGTATATATATTTTTGGATATATCTCCTCAGGCAAGGGAAACAAAAGAAAAAATAAACAAATTGGACTACATCAAACTAAAAAGTTTTTTCACAGCAACAGAAACCATCAATAAGACGAAAAGTCAACCTACTGAATGGGAAAAGATATTCATCAATCATACACCCAATAAGTGGTTAATAGCCAAAATTTATAAAGAACTCATACAACTTAACACCAAAAACAAACAAACCAACAAAAAGTCAAATTTAAAAGTGGGCAGAGGACCTGAATAAACATTTCTCCAAAGAGGACATACAGATGGCCAGTAGACATATGAAAAGATAATCAATGTCACTAATCAGAGAAATGCAAATTAAAACCACAATGAGATACCGCCTTACATCTGTCAGAAAGGCTATCAATAAATCAACAAACCGCAAGTGTTGGTGGAAATGTGGAGAAAACGGAACCCTCGTGCACTGTTGGTGGGATTGCAATTGGTGCAGCCACTATGGAAAACAATATGGAGATTCCTCAAAATTATAAATAGAACTATGTTATGACCCAGCATATACCACTTCTGGTGCTTATCTAAAGAAATTCAAAACACTAATTTCAAAAAAATATATATGCACCCCTGTAATCACTGCAGCACTATTTATAATAGCCAAGATATGGAAGCAACCCAAGTGTCCATCAATAGATGATTGAATAAAGAAGTGGTACATATACACAACGGAATGTTACTCATCCATAAAAAAGAATGAAATATTTCCATTTGTTACAACATGGATTGACCTAGATGGTATTATGCTAAGTGAAATAAACCAGACAGAGAAAAACAAATGCCATGTAATCTCATTTATATGTGGAACCTAAAGAACTGATGGTTGACAGATGTGACAAAGGGTTGGGAGGCTGGGTGAAAAGGGTGAAATGATTAAGATGTGCAAATTGCAAGTTAAAAAAAAACAGGCATGGTGATGTAAAGCACAGCATAGGAAATGTAGTCAATTGTAATAACTATATATGGTGCCAGATGGGTACTAGACTTATGAGGGCAATCACTCCATAAGTTATATAAATTTCTAATCACTGTGCTGTATACCTGAAACTAATATAATATTGAATATCAACTGTCATTGAAAATATTAAAATTAAAAAGTATCATCTATATTTCCTTAACTTAGATAATCTACTGTTTCTTTTACTGGATTCTCAGCCATTTCCACACTGTCATGACCAAAGGCCTTTCTCAGACTTCATCATCTTGGCACCTCCACCTCTTCTAACACATTTATGTCCCCTTGGACACTGACTTCAAGACCTTAGCCTTTCCTTCCAGCTCTGAGACATAATAGTCTTCTCAATGTTTTGTCTACCATCTGACTGCTATCTTCTCTTCTGGACAGATATCTTTGTCCCAGCACCCAATTCCCTCTGCTGGGAAGAATTCAAGTCTAGAATCCTCATCCTCACCCTGCCATTGATGAATCTCATTACATATCCACTAATGGTAGTGGATATTCCTACACAGATAGGTCTAGAAAAGCATGGATTTTCAACGCTTCTCAACTTCTCTTTTCCCTCAAAAACCAGTGCTCACTACTGCCTACCACTTGGCTTCTGCCCTTCGGATTCCAGTCTCCTCATTGCTTTCCTGCGTCTCAGTTCTCTCCAGCGACCATGCCAGGCCCCTCCTACCATCCCTCGCAGCTGGATGGCTGGGCCTTAGGCTCCCACATATTCCGTGAGGTCAGCTCACACTGCACCATCTCTCTGATGACTTTTCAGGCTACTCAAATCAACAGTACGCTCTTTGCCATAAACTCAGGACACACAAAGCCTGTGCCAACCTTTGGTCCTTGAAACACACGCTATCTTGTCTTATGCCCTTTGCAGAGTTGCCCTGTATTGCTGTTTAGCTTTTCATGTGTGTGTGTGCATGTTATATCTACAGTTATACTATCTTCAGTTGGAGGGCAGGGATGTGATTTTAAATTTGCTGAAACTCCCAAAGGGAATAAAATGGAGCCAAGTCAAGAATAGTGCTCAATCAATATTACTAAATCAAAGAAAATAGCATTCTCATCTATAGCAATTTAGCCTCTTTTTGATTTATAGAGCAGTTTTACCACTACTCTCAAATAAATTAATTTTATTTTTAAAGTGGTATAATTTCCTGGGAGTGTTCCTTTCAAAACTTGCTGTAACTAGCCAACATGCCAAAGGGACATCCAGAGCATGGTCAGGCTTTGTCTGGATGAAAACCTATTACCAGTTACCCCTGTAAATCACACACAAACAAGGAATGGCTTCAGCTTCAGTAATATTCCACTAATGCTTTTTAAACAAAGATATATGCAGGCGGCGAGTGACTCAGCTTCCAAAATAGGCTTAAATAAAAATAATCACATTGTTTTAGAACAGAAGATTGTGTTTAATTGGTAATTTGTGGGTTCTAACATGGAAACACACTACTGTGGATTCTATTGCTTTGTTAATAAATGAATTACAGTAATATAACCCAATTACTATTCATCTCAATTGAACAGATAATGTTCCCCCACACAAAAAAAACAAAGGAACCAAAGGGACCCAGTTTACCTATTTTTGAACAGATGAAACTGGAAACTGATTTTTGAAAATGATGCCGCAATGCCTCAAAGCACTTGCAGCATAAATGCTCAGGGTAATGATACATGCCCTGAAGGCCTCCGAAAATGCCTCAACTGCCTGCCAGACACCAGCAGTGACTAGGAGACAGTCACAGTCCATAGCCTAAAGCCCCATCTAAAAAAAAATGTGCTTTTGTATGACACCCTGATATTAAACAGCCCACCTGTCTGCCTACCCCTCAAAGGACGAGAATCCCCAAGTATCCTCATCTCTCAATCATTCTCAGTCCACAGGAAACATTTATTCTTCGGCAGTTCCAGTCAGCTCAAAGTCAACCACAGAGTTGTCATGAGGCTTGCCTGGCATGGAAGAAATATTATTGATTATATTTGTTTGTGTGATTTCATATGTTGCCTAGATACCAATCTCAAATATTTTTAATTTTTGTATCCTGCATCCCCAAAGCAAATCTAAGCAGGTTCTGCTTAATAATATCAAGTACTTTCCTTTGTTAAAAACTACTCTTCAGCCTAAGGACCATTAATCAGAACTGTCAAGTGTGATAGAAATCCAAAGGCTGAGGAAAAATTCATAAAACATCAAGATCCAAAGCACTGACAGGCAACACCTTGGAATTTGCCCAGTGAGATCTGAGAGCATTTCCAATTTTTACTGGAGACCCTGGTGCTAGAGCAATGGTGACAGGTCTCTTGATGTCTCATAATGAGAGTCAAATGCTTATGTTACGATGGCATGATTTATGACGGGATCTCATAAAAACAGATTGAGAACACACAACTTAATTTCTTTTGACTTTAATTTACAGAAAACCACAAGGATAAGGTTGGTCTTTCCATATCCCTGATGTAACCAACATCCCCAAGCAAGACTCATTACATGACTAAGTCTTATCTTCTTCCATAGCTAAGCCATCTTGGCAAATGCTTTGCAGGATCTGTAAACAAAATGGAAGGCTTTTGAAGAGTTTGAAGAATTATTTGATTAAGCCTCAATAGTGTGGATGGAAGAAAACTCTGGAAAAGTGACTTTGCGATTCAACTCTTCTTTGCAGATGTCCAAGTGCACGTTAACATCACTTAGAGAATAAAATGTGGGAGAAGTGAATCTGTGCTGATGATGCTGAGAAGCTCTGTCTACAGGGAGCACATGGCTCAGAGGGGCCCGGTATGGCTCACGCAGTATTTGTTCCACGGACATTTCTTGAGTAACTGCAAAGTACGCCAGGCTCTGCTTGAGATATAAAGCTAGAGTCCCTGAATCTTAAAGGCTTTCACAATTCAACTTTGAAATCAGATACATATGCAACTACCAATATACCTGAAACACGTTGTAATATGTTCTCCGCAATTAATAATCAGGTTCAATAAACTCTGTCGCCAGTCTCAAAATTCTTTTTAATATATCAATCTCTAAGTGGAACGATCTCTAAGTGGAACACACATCAATCTTAAATGAAGTCCCAGTTTACTCCTCTCTGAGACTATTTTCTTATCTTTCAAATACGAATAACAATTTATCTCACAGGACTTTCATAAAGATGAAACTAAACATGTATCATGGCTAGGATAAATGGTGTTCAATAAATATTAGTTCTCTCTGAAGAAAAATTTGCACACACACTTACAAGTACAATTGCTTTAAGTTTATCAAGAATATTTTGCTATTGCCAGTAGGAAATTTTCTATTCTGTTTACAGTTTCATTATTTCTTGGGGAAAAAATACAGAAGGTTAAAAAAGACTCACTCTATTGGTTACAAAGCCACAACTCTATTTACCAAGTATTCAAAGTATAGAACTGTCCCTTTATTTCTCCTTAGCAAGGTAAGCCTGTTTCATTTATTTCAACAGTTGCATTTCAAATTTGCCAACATAATCTATTCACATTTTTCACCCCAT
>NW_017731749.1:400915-424546 GCF_001890085.2 Hipposideros armiger
CCCCTCCCAACGTGCTCAAGATTCAGGGACACTGCATAAGATCTGGGATTGGAAGACTGCTGCTTAGACTATTAACTGATGCCTGCCCGTAACAGCTGCACTCTTGACTTCTTGCCATAAATGTATTCTCTCTCAACAATGCACTCCTCCTCCACTATCCCAACTCAAGTCTCCTGTATAGAAATGCATAGAGCCTCAGATCTTCTTTCAGGACCAGGCGGCCTCGAATCAATCTACCAGGAATTTGCCTGTGGAAGAGACCTATTCAGTTAGCATCAGCATGCTACTGTTGGGGATCATCTCTCAAATCCAAGAGTTTTTCTCATGTTTTAGACCAAGATATACAAGTTAAAACAAATTTCCCCAGCCACCCAAAATGACAATGGTGAGTCATTCATGACTAAAAGAAAGGGGGGAAAAATACCTTAAATCTTCCTAGCTGTTTTCTAATTGTATTAAGCAAAATGTCAAAGATTAGGTTATGCTGTTAATGTATAACCAAAGTTAGGCATAAAATATACAGCATGCTGATAAAGAAACAGCGGCCAATCAAAGTTTATCAACGTGTAGATAGATATTGAGCCTGGTTAATCTGCTCTGTATTCAGCCCCCAATAGTTTTTTTTTAACTAAGTATAATTTCAAAAATGGTATGTTACATAGACACAGACGAAAAAAAATTATAAAAAGAAAAAATGAAGTAAAGAGAACATCTAATACAGTCATGGTTTTCTAAAGCACAATCATCAAGAAAATGCTTGCCTCTACATAATCAGGATGTAAACATGAATTGTTTTCAGTGGTATGGAATTATTTCGTCAAGATGAAAGAAGTTTCATAGAAATTTCCTGACCTTACACAACAGGTAATTCCAATGATCTTAATTCCAAGGCTCCTCTGGCTTATTTTTTTTCCTTAATGAAATATGATAAAATATTAATTCAAGATGCCAAGAGACATACATGAACAGAAACACTGCAGCACGTTTGTTCTAATATAATCACAGGATGTTGGCTCCACTCCTAGATAATTATTGCATTAGTTAGCTAGGGTTCCCTATAGGATTATGCAATTTTTTTAAGTAGTTAGACCAGATATCCTGTCCATGGGAAAGTCATTTGTGTGCAGCCCCACATCAGCTGTTCCTTTCTGGGAGATAACAAGGATTTTGCATACTCTGCTTTACTCCAAACCAGCTATGTGCTACATGGGACTTGCAGGCAACCAGCCAGAGCTAGAGATGGAGAACAGCTGATAACTCCAACGTGCTAAGCGATGTTAAAGAACAAACTCTTCCAATCTTTCTCAAAGAACATCGACAGCCAACCTTTTCTTTTCTCGCGTTTTGACAGGCCCTTTGAAAATAGTGAGAAGAATCTTTCAGAGAAGGGGGTCGTTTTATAGAGCAATCTCCATATATCAGAAGTTGGCAGTCTGGAAAAGAAAGTTGTGGGTCCAACCTTTTCCTTTTGAGAAACACAATCCAGGTACATCAAAGAAATAAATCCCTTAGAACAGTCACATTATGTCTGATCAATATGCTTAGCTATTTCACACTTAATAAAACAACCGCAGTGAAAAAAACTTGCCTTTCTTTCCCACTGAAATTCTACTAATCATCAGCGTCCATTTAAATCTGACTGGAGTCTGGTACCTGGCTTTTGTTGGCCAGTCAACCCAGCATTGGCTTAAAGAATAAGCCCAGTGATAACCAGGATTTGCAACTCTAATTTCAAGCTATGAGTTGTAAGTATAAAAATTGATTACGCACCAAAGTATACTAGCCAAGCCACCTCCAACCCAATATTCCATTCCCCTGTCTTTTAATGCTGATAAAAGACAATCTTTGATAGCTTCACAATGGACATCCAGTGTGAGCAACCAAGAGTTATTTTAAAATCTTGCTCTATGCTCACAACCTATTAAGGCATTTGGTTCCCAAGATAACGTCCTGGCTTAGATTCCTATAAATTATCCGCTTTTACAGTGGGTTCCTCCATTAGTGTCACACTGCCACAGACTCTGTGCAAACGTAGAGCTGATGATGGCATTACAAAATACTCAGAGAGGGAGGAAGTTTGGCCTGTGCCACAGAACACGTGTCAGGATGAGGATAAACAACACACCCTGCTTACCTGTACTCACACGTATACGAGCTCTATGCTCTGGCTCAGTTAATAAGTTCAATTCACTTTGTGATTTTAAAACCATGGATCCCAATAGCGTAAGCATGTCCTGATAAGTTCTCCCACCCCAAGCATTAAGACAGCTCCTCTTTGTTGGCTGCCCTGTCACAACCCCTGCTTGGACTGCTGTCTGAGATGGAGAAACAGAGAGCTTCAGGGACCATGTTAGTGGCCGGCAACAAACACGGCTTCATTTCTCTCATATTTGCAATTTTTAAAAACATAATGGTCATCGTTATAGGATGCAGCCTGAAAACATTTCTTCATGCACCTTTCTTACAAAACAGCCATAACTGAACCATTCTGAAGTGATGACAATTACAGGAGTAAAACATTTATAGCATACATCTTTCCACATCCCCAGTCGCTAAGGGCATCTAAAGCAACCCGCAATTACAGCTTTCTGCTTTAAGTACTGAACCTTCTGGGGGGAAAAAAAAAATCATTGTCAATCTTGTAAACCTAAATAACTACTGTATGCTTCATTTCTTTCTTCCTGTGCAGCTTTCCTATAATTTACAATTTCCTAAAAAAAGACATCACTAATAATCACATACATTCTGTCAAAGCTAACAGTAAAGAGTTCTGCTCTTAATCTTCATATATGGAACAGCAGGACTTATTTCATATTCACCCTGATATGGCTCTTCAAAAAGAATTAAAATTAAATCACATACATGTGTGTCTGTATGGGAAAGACACATATACATATATCATATGCATCAGAGGTAAAAAGATACTTGGGCAATTTATTACTCTTAGCTAAGAAAATTGTGTTTTTGTTTTACTAATAGCATATTCTTTTTATTCCAGCTTTATCGAGATATAATTGACAAATGAAATTGTATATATTTAAGGTGGACAGTGTGATGATTTGATATACCTGTACATTGTGATATGATTACCACGATCAAGCAAATTAACCCATCCATCATCTCACCTCATACACTTACCCTTCTGCAGGTTGGGATGGTGAGAATTTGCAGGTTCTACTCTCTTAGCAAATTTCCAATACACAATACAGTATAGTAGTGTTAACTGGAATCACCACACTGTACATTATTAGATCCCAGAACTTATTCATCTTAAAACTGAAACTTTACACCCTTTTATCAACATCTGCCATTTCCCTCACCCCCCAGCACCTGGTAACCACCACTGTACTCCCTGCTTCTATGAGTTGAATTCATTTAGATCCCACATATGAGATCACACAGTATTTGTCTTTCTGTGTGTGGCTTATTTCACTTAGCATAATGTCCTGGTTCATCCACATTGTCACAAATAGCAAGATTTTCATCTTTTTTTTTTTTATGGGTGAGAAATATCCCATTGCGTATAATACGCGCATATACATACACACAAACATATATACACATATATAATGTACATATACACATATACACACCATGTTTTCTTTATCCATTTATCCATCAATGGACGCTTAGGCTGGTTCCATATCTTGGCTATTAAGAATAATGCTGAAAAGAACATGGGAGCACAGATACCTCTTCAAGATACTGATTTCATTTCCTTAGGCTAGAAACCCAGAAGTGGAATTGCTGGATCACATGGTAGTTGTATTTTGAGCTCTTTGAGGAGCCTCCATATTCTTTTCCATAATGGCTGCACCGAGTTACATTCGCACCAACAGTGCACACAGATCCCCTTTTCTCTTCACCCTTGACAACACCTATCTCTTGTCTTTTTGAGTGTAGTAATTTTAACAGGTACCGTTGAACATCTTTTCAGGTACCTGTTGGCCAACTGAACATCTTCCTTGAAAATTGTCTATTCGGGTCCTTTGGCAATTTTTAATTGGGTTATTTGTTTTTGTTTTTTGGTGTTTTTTTGTTTGTTTTTTTGCTTTTGGGTTGTATGAATTCCTTATATGCAAATATTTTCTCCATTTTGTTGGTTGCCTTTTCATGTTGTTGACTAATACTTTATTCTTATAAAAATCTGCTATGCTATTATTTCAATGTAAAATAAAAACATGCATAGCTATTAAAAAAAAGCATCAGGAAAAAAAGACTGTGCTTGGAAAAATGGAGACAGATTTTTAGATTAGGCTCTATCTCTATATCCAAAAGCATTATACTGGTTTTTATGTTTAACCAATCTTTTTCTACATTATTAGGCAGTAACATGTCAATTAGCTCAGTCTAATAAGAATTTAAGGAATTTATATAATTATATACCTAGTTTTACTGCTTTGCCTAAGATCATTGTCACCTTCTATAAAATACTTTTCATTAAAAAAGGCAATTTCTTCAGTCCTTTGATGGGACATAATTAGCTTTTCTGACATATCAAAGTCACCTTGCAACACTAACTCTATTCTCTAACGCTAAAGCCAGGTGTGCTGTTACACGATTTTTCCTTTACAGTGCCAACAGAACTGTTGATGGATGCGTCTGTAGTTTAATATCTGACAGTAGGTGCAACTAAATAACATTTTTATTTAAAAAACTATAATACATAGTGATAATGAAGAGCAGAGGCAGCTTTTTCATTTACAACCTGTCTATAAATTTTGGCAGGAAATTGAAACTAATTTAATGTGTTCAGTCTGAGGAAGTTACTGAGTTCTAAGAACACACAGTCATAGTTAAAATGCTGTAGCCGGAATTATTCTCCCTGAAATGGACCAAACAACAATGTAGGGTACCTTACTGATGATTCCAAATGGACCCAAGGTATTTGGCTAGAGCAGAATAGAAATACAGATTTTCCTGTCTGCAAATGCATTGCCATTATTATCATTACTAAATAAATCTTAACTTGCTACCCCTCACTATTTGAAAAAATTAGTGGTGTTTTTTAGAAAGTCATTGCATATTGAGCCCTCATATAATATTGCCATCTTTGGTGATATTCTTTGGTAGGTTGACAGAATTATATACTTTATTTTAAATAAAATCACTATACAAAAGTTCTATAGTGGAACACTTTCATTTTCATAACCTCGATCTTCAAATTGAGGGCTTTTCAGTTAAGACTTCACACAGTGTAAGGCAGTGGCCCCTACTGGTAAAATGTAATACCTTAATGCAATTTAAAATTTACTAAGAATCAGACATGATCAAAACTACTCCAAGGAAGCAAGATTCTGAGTGGAGGCCACCAGGTCGGGGAAGTGGGACCCATATGAACATGATGGACAACTTCCAGAGTACAGGCAGAACTAAAGCTTGTAAAAAAATAATAATAAAATCAAATAAACAAACAAAAAACACCTAAAAATAAAAAATGAAGGTGTGTAGCCTTCCTTGCATTTTATCTGCTAGGTCTACCTGTCTGCCAAGGCTAAGACCAGCAACAGCTATCGGCCACTTCTGTTTTTTATAAAAAAAACCTTTAACTCAATCCAAGAATCATTTTGTCTATACAAACATATCTCCCATTACCTGATGAAGAACGATAGAAAAAGTGTGCTTTACAAAAGTGTGCTTTACAGCCAACTTTAAGGAAATATGTGTAAACTAGAGATGCCAATACATAGGTTTTCCTAAGCACTGATTCAGTCATGGCTACTGTATTTGCAAACAGGGCTGCCCAAATGAGCCCCTGGATTATTGCACTTTATGGGACAAAATATTGAAGCCAAACTTAATATTTTTGATGCAATTATTGAATCTAGTATCATGCTTTTGTTCATTATTCAAATAATGCACTGACTAAGGACGGGAAGGATATTGCTCAGTTTCCAAAGGGCAAGGCCAACATGTCTCAGCTGGCTCCAACTCCATATACAATTTCCTCTCCACCCCACGTTCTCAAAAAGATCCGGGAGAATCCAGGGAAGGAGTGGTTCCAGAAATTGAGCAAAGGCTCTGAAAAGGCTTTGAAGAAATCCTACTCTTAGTGAACTAGTCCCCAGAGGGACCCTAAAGAATTCTCCCTGTACAGTTGTTTCCATTCATTCTTCGGTAGCGTCTTTTGTAAGCTATCAACAAACTAATGACATGCTGTAAGATTTTGGGGGCCTTCTTCTTAATCCTACCTTTCAAGTTTTTAAAGTCCACTTCCTTTTTACCTAATTACAAAGAGATGTGGTGAACATTTTAAACATTCAAAATGGATTAAGAACTGCTCTGAAAATAAAAATGTCATCGGCTTATAAATCATGAGATTAAAAATGTTACAACACAAATACAGTCTCTCTCATACTGTCCCTCTTTTAAGACATGCCCAACAACATCTCTCACCGTGCAGCTCAAGGTGGCCCCATGGACCGGCAGCATGGACATCATGTAAGAACTTACTAGAAATGAAGAATCTCAACCCCACTCCAGACCTACCTAATCAGAGTCTGCATTCTAAAAAGACCCTTAGGTGATTTGAATGCACATTTAAGTTTGAGAGCACTCCATCTAAAGATTTTCTCATGATCTACAAAGGAATTTGGAAAGATACAACTATTAGGAAATATGCCATCTTCACGCTCAATGTGGATAGACATAAAACCAACAGAGCTTTTTAGTAGGATTTTGATGAAAAATATATAAAATTATAAAACACATTTTAAAATCTACATTGGGAATGGGGAGTGATTGCTCATCGATGCAAAGTTTCTTTGGAGATGATGAAAATGTTCTAAAATTAGATTATGGTGGCAGTTGCACAATTCTAAATATACGAAAATCCAATGAATTACATACTTTATGTGGGTGAATTTTATGGATGGTATCAATGAAACTGTTAAAAGCATAGACTATATAAACTTAGCATCATAAAAAAAGATCAAGTATCATTAATCATAAGGGATATTTAAATTGAAAACACCACAGGATAGCACTTCACAACAACTAGACCTAAGGAGGAGAATGAATAAATTGTACTGTATTTATACAATGGGAAATTATTCTGCAATGAAAAAGGAAGAAACCACTGCTACACATGTCAATATGCATAAATTTCACAATCACTATGCGGAATGATAGAAGCCAAGCTCCAGAGAATACAAACTCTCATTTCATTGATACGAAGTTCTAAGACTCAGCTAGGGTGACAGAAGTCAGAGTAGTTGTTGCCTCTGGGGGTGGGAGAATTGACTGGGAAGAGGCACATGGCAACTTACTAGAGTGTTGGGAAAGTTTTACATTCTTTATTTACGTGGTGGTTACGCCAGTGATTATATTTGGTAAAGCTCATTGAACTGTTTATTTAAAATTGGTGCCTTTTTTACTGTATGCTAATCATACTTCAGTTTAATAATAAAAAAAAATCTCACCCCACTCCATACATCCATATATACCGTATGTCCTTTAAAAACTGGGAAATATAACCGTTACCGTTAGGTTTCCCTTCTTGGTACTGTAGCATTCTCTTGAAGGCGAACTTTCTACTAAAGGTTCTTTATTCTTGTTAATCACCACAGCTTATTTATTCTAATTTAGTATTTTTTCTCTACAATTATTCACAAGTGCTTACTTTCTGAAAATGAATGTACATGTTTCATCTTTTTCTGTATAACTAATTTTAACCACCATGAGCGTCAGTGGGAGTGCTATAATACAGGGCTATCGTTAGCGGTATCTGTGTTAGAAGGGGCTATCTACTGTCTGGTAATGAGAGTTCCCACACTCGCAGCTTTATTTTGTTTCAGTCCTATCCATTTTATCTGTTTGTTATTAGCCTGCCTCTTCTCTCACTGCCAGCTGCCTACTGTCTTTCCTTTCTCCTATTTGCTTCTAGAATCGTAATGTGGACTCAGGTGTGACGTCTGCAGAGAGACATCTAGCCATCAACCTATCCGATGTTGCTTCTAGTCATTCTCTCACACAACATCCTGCTCTCGGCCTTTATTACTGCACCGTGCTTTTGCACTGTTTTGTTTTTCCAACTTGTTTACTGCCTGTCTCTCTTTACAAGCAAACCTTATTGGCGTCATTTACTATTAAAAGCTCAGCAACAACTTAAAGAGAGTCTGGCATAAAATATGTACTTAAGAAAGTGCTGTGGATGGGGGGTGGGGATATCTGGCTGGACAAATAATGAATGGCTTGGGAAAGCACTGACATGAGACTCAGGCACATGAGTTTCAAGCTCCCACTTTACTAAGCACAATGATTTCAGACCAAGGGAACGGGTCCTCTGAGCCATGGTTTTGTTAAAATGGCGCTATGCCATATGAAGCATATATCACTGCTGTGGGGATCGAATGGCCTTCAAGGCTTCTTAAGGGATTGAGGTCAATAATGTAGCCGGGATTGCTTGTAAAGAACCAAGTAGGTCTTCAGTAAGATTCTGCCTGTAAGGAATATAACAAGCTTTAGTTCAACCCTTCTTATGCGTATTTTAACTGCTTGGGTATTTCAGATATAAGACCTCTACCGATCTATTAATTTCTTTTTTAATATTTATTATTTTATAATAATTTGTCATTGTTAAATATATCTATTTATTTATCATTTAATAGCTAGATAGATAATATACTCTTAGAGTGAAGTACTTATTAAAGCCAAAACCAAGAACCATCTATCCACCCTTCACAGCCCTTAGAAACTATTTAAAATACTGTCTACTCCTCTAAATTCAAAAGGGAAGTAAGGGCAGACTACAGAGGGAGACAGGGAGAAGGACGCTTAATTGAACGAGG
This sequence comes from Hipposideros armiger, assembly GCF_001890085.2. Taxonomy (NCBI): domain Eukaryota; kingdom Metazoa; phylum Chordata; class Mammalia; order Chiroptera; family Hipposideridae; genus Hipposideros; species Hipposideros armiger. Next base: position 409,705 of record NW_017731749.1, read on the forward strand.
TGCAATTCCCAATAAGAGAATTAGGTGAAAGTCTACAAGTGACTTAAAAAACAAGACAAAGAAAGTGTAGAGTTCAAATAAGTATTTGATTTCAGTAGGATTTGCCAAATTAGGTAAATGAAAATCATCCACACAATTATTCAAATAGCTGAAATGCAGAGAGCTAGAGCTAATCCAATTAAAGAAGCACACAGAAGAATTTATTACAATTAGTTTCTCAAAGTAAGCAGATGACCTTTAGCAACTTCTGTCCTAACAGATATTAAGCAGTAAGACAGCAGTCTGGGCATATTTCTCAGGACCTAAGCACACTGAATAACAAGTTGAGACAACTGCACAGCTGGCTCAGTGAGAGCTGACAGAAAACAAAACAATCACACAAAAAATAATAGGCAAGATTCAACGAAGAGACTTTCTAAGCTACCTCATGCACAGGGCAACTCTGAAAGTCACTTACCTCTGAATTCTAACCAAAACCTGCAGGCAAGGATTTTAATCCTTCTTTGTGAAGTATTTTCCACATTCTTACACACACACACACACACACACACACACACACACACACACGCACGCACACGCACACGCAAATGCACACACATACATAACATTATAACATATATAATATGCATATAATTACACCTATCTATCAAATCTGTATATGTATAAAATTTGGCATGAGTCCTGAAACAATTTTCTTATGTTTCTTTTTCCATCACTTTCTGTACTTAGTAGATGTTTCAGAGAATTATACTCTTTTACAAAAGAAAACAAATACAGTTTAATGACAAAACATTTAATCTGGTATAAACGTTAAGGGTAGTGACATCTGGAGCGTTTATGTGTGGTTTTCTTTTTTAGTTTTGGTTTTGGAAGTTTTTTATTTTGTTTGTGTCACTGCTCAGTACCAAATGATAACGAGAGAACTTTGGGATTTTCTGTTCATTTTAATGACGATGTTTGCAAAGGCTAGACTTCCTCTTCTACATTCTCTTTAAGAATAAAGGAGCAAGAAGGCTTTTAGCAGGCATCAGGCACTGATTTGCCACACGCGGACCTGAAGAGCCACTGCCAGCTGTACAAAAGATCTCACAGCTCCACCTAGCTCCAGACGAGGGGATTCAGGGAATATACGGAACTAGACCCAACAGGACTACCAAAGCAGAAATGGGAAATGAGGAACAGTCAGAATGAACCCATTATGCAAGCACTGAGCTTATAAGTGCAGGAAGTTTGTCAATTAACACTGATTAAAAAGAATATTCATTAGTTAACTGACAGTTGATTTTCTAAATAAAGAAATAATTCATGTCTTTATTATTTACTTTTTTAGCACTTCAGTTTTTATAAATAGAGCAGATATATGAAAGGATTAGAATGAAACTTTTTTTTTCATTGAAAATGTCCTTCTGTCTCACACATTGTGCTGAATTCTGCCTTGAGAGCAGGAAAACAAAGAGGAATCCACTTCTAAAGTTAATACCAAAGGATAAGACAGGATATGATGCAGAAATAGGGCCTGATTAGTGTTTTTTAAAAAAATTCAAACAATAGAATCTGTTTTGAGTTGTTTATAGTCTACAATAAATCCAAAGGAAATTTACACAAAGCCCCCAAAAAGGGGTTTATGTAAAAACATAATTACAATTCACGAACAATCTACAAATATCTCTTTAATATGAAAACACACACATAAGCAGCAAATACTAAATAAGTAATGAAAGTCCAGCTAGGAAAATAACTTCAGGCCTAAAAGTAAAGAAATAACAGGAAGAAGATGTACTTGAAACAGAGAATTTATCAAAATTCAAATCACACTATATCAAAACATACAAAGTTAAAGTTTGCATTTGATATTATAAAATTGAACAGCGGCATCATTCTGTAACTACAATGTTTCTAAAAATGTTTTCAAACATTTTTAAATGTTTTAATAATGGACAGCAACTTTGCATTTTTTCTAAATATCATTTACTACTGAGGAGCTCGAAACAAACATAAAAATCCCTGAAACCAAAACAAACTGGTATTTAACCTAATTTCATTAGATTCCAAATAAAATATTTAAATGACACAAAGGAAAAACCTAACTTATTTTTTGTGTATTTTCATTCAACCGAAGTGAAACATTATTTAAAATAATTTTATACAGCATTGTATAAAGGAGTATATTTAATTCTTTGTTATTCTTGAGAAGTCCTCAACATGATGTACGTCTCCCAATTTTATTTAGCAAATGATCAGATGACCCCAATCAGCTAGGACAGCTCTGGCCTCGAATCCCCATCCCTAGTGCTTCCAGGTAATTTCCTACAGGAGCTACTAACAGGACCATGTAAAACATCTATGCACACAATAAAATGGGCATATTTATGATTTCCAGCCAAATATTTTCCACTCTTCTCTAAGCTGTAATTCCACTGATGTGTTTCTTACACCTAGGGATAAGCATTTTGGTAAAAAACTAATTTTTTTGCATGTATGTACGTATGTATTTAATTTCACTTTTGTGTGGTAATTTCACTTTTGTGTGTAGTCTGTTATGCTTGACCAGTCTTTCTCGTTTTGGTCAGCTACTAAATTCTGTCATTCATCTTTCAAACCTATCTCTGTTAGTCTATTTTCTATGCTACCACCCAAGGTCATCCTTTTGTCATCTCAAGGCTTGATTATTGCACGAGTCTCCAAATGGGCCTCACCAACCCTCCAGCATTCTCACTCTCAGTTCCAACTAGCACACATCCTCAGAGTTAAATCCTGATATTCCTCATGACTAACACGAGTTCAACATAAAAAATGTTCCCATTGCCAGCATGCAACGTTCCAACTGGGCCCAACGTGAATTGCCAGGGTATTCATGGTTCTCCCAGCATCTCTTCTGAGCCCCAATCATGGGCCTTGTCCTCAGGCTGGGTTATCCTCTCCGTCTCAGCCATGGCTGAAGTACACACCACACCTGGCATGGCCTCTTCATTTCTGTTGGTAATCAAACTCATTTCGCTTCTTCTACAATGACATTTTTCATGATGGCCCAGCCTAGCATATAGTCTCATTCCTCAAAATGCCCACAACATTTATCTATGTTTCTCGCTTGCTTGTTAATACAAATGTACAAGCCCCATGATTTGTGTGTGTGGCGTCTCTCTCTTGCTGAAATACAAAACCTTTCAAGATAGAAATCATAGCTCTATTATGAGTGATATCATCACCCTGAGTCACTCAGAGGTACTGCTAAGTAATGAGAAAGCCATAGCTTCTGGATATAAACAGACTGCACGTGTGACCTTCATTTTCCTCAATGATGACGCAGAGACATGGCCATCTACACTGCCTTGCTTATTGAGAGGATTCAATCCCCAGCACCAGCTAGAGCTTCACTGTGTGTCGAGTCCTCCCCTGGCCTCCAATGCCAAAATCTAGCATTAAAAATAGTGCAGACATTTGGTGAATACCCTTAGAAACATTCCAATCAATTAATACCATTTTTTTAAAATTTTACTTTAGCTAGGGGTATTCTGAATTACAGTTACAGTGAGAGGTATTTTGGTAGTCATCCAATTAATTGTCAAGCTTAGCACTTTATTTGGCTTGCAGTCTGACAACATACTTAAGTTCACTTGCTTCTCAATCTAAGGGGACTTTCTCTGCCACCCCGGGTAAGAGTGCTCATGTTGGGGGCTTTGGAAAAGAGAGCCCAAGAAAGAGAGAAAGGGGCTATCCATGGAAAATAAAACCCTTGTTTTACCCGTGTGCCCAGGTAGGTGTGGAAACTGCTACAATGGTGAAGCAGTGGGTTCTGCATCCCATTCACATACTAGTTTTAGCTGTAACAGGCTACAGCGCTAACCACTGGCTAAAAAAACAGAAAACAGGGAACCGACTAGATACAATTTATCTATAGCCACTATGGAGAAAGGGGCATTTTGATATTTAAGGATGAACTAAACATTAGAAATACCACACATGTAACTTTACAACATAATTCCCAAACACTTGAGGGGCGAGGGAAGGGAACACAACAAAGTTAAAAACAGAAATAACACTAAAGACTAAATACCCATATCCTTTTGTTTTCTTTTACCATTCTCAGTAGTCTTTGATTCTGGAAAAGAAAAATGTAAACCATCTCCATGTTTCAGTCCAATGTTACAAGGCCAAATAAAAAGACTCGCAGCCAATAAATACTGTCTATATTAAAAAGTAAACCTCATACTGAATCAGATAAGTCATTCAGAATATTTTGTTTTCTTAAGGTTTTGAGGTATTGCTAAATATAGTCTATACAGACAAATTCCGGCCTAAGGTTCTAATTTTGTATTTGGCAAAAAAAAAAAAAGAAGAGAAAAAAATTACCTGAAGCCTAATAAGCTAAATATTACTTTTAACATGAAGGGTGTTTAGAGGATCTTAGAAAGATCAAAAGCACAGTCCTCCTGGTAATTCAGCCTTCATCCAAGTTTGGTTATGAACCACTCACATCAAAATCTCCTCGTAGGGGAGCAATCTCTGGGGCTCCATCCCAGAATTTTAAAATAAGAATCTTTTAGCATGTTCCCCAAGTGGATTTCCACCCACAAGTAGACTGACTAGTCAGGGGGATCACTTAGTGAATTGTATAGATGTCTAATCACTACACTATACACCTGAAACTAATATAGAATAATACTGAATGTCAACTGTCATTGAAGAATTTAAAAAAGGTAGGAAAAGGCGAAGTGGAATAAGAGGCCCAAATTTCCAGGCATAAAACAAATAAGCCATGGGGATGTAATGCACAGCATGGGGAATACAGTCAATAATATTGTGATAGCATGGTACAGTGCCAGATGGTTGCTGGGCTTATCATGGTGATCACTTCTTTAGGTACATAAATGTTGAATAATTATTGTGTATGCCTGAAACTAATATAATACTGTATGTTGGCTATATTTTAATAAAAATCTTTTAAAAAAACTTTTGTAAAAAGAAAACCAATGGAAGAGACGAAAATGATGAATCTCTAATGGTGACCGAGTCCCATACATATCATCTCATGCCACCTCCCTTTCACAAATAACATTTGATCCGTGTAAAAAGCAGATAACTGGTAGCAATAAAAGTCCTTAAGAGGGAAATAAAATACATCAACATCACCAGCCTAAAAAGCATATGTCACAGTGGTCAGATACAGATATTATCTCATTTTACCTTCCTAGTGGTGGTTTTCATATTTCATAAACAGGTAGATGGATATGGTCTGATTCTCTATCGTTGGCTTATAAATACTAACTGGCAATGAGCAGTCACATCCTTCTCCATCTAATCATCATTGCATGGGGTCTCCACCATTAAATGCAGGGTCTGGAAAGATCACCCCTACTCTACCAGCCCCAACTCAACGCCTGTCCCACACATCCCATCCCAACTCAACAGATTAAGAAACTCTAAATTACCAACTTAATAGGCTCTACACCAGCGATTCTCAACCTTTCACAGGGGTCGCCTAAGACCATCGGAAAACACATATTTTCAATGGTCTTAGGAACCGAGACACCGCTCCTCTATCCGTCTCCAGGCCCACATGCAGATACGCTCACATTCGAGTACTCGGCGACCCCTGTGAAAGGGTCCTTCGACCCCCAAAGGGGTCGCAACCCACAGGTTGAGAACCGCTGCTCTACCCACAACCTGTCTAAATCCAAAGTACTTGTTCTAAAGTCATAGTAATATAAAATTCAATAGAAGCAAAGGCCTTCCAGGAATTTGTTAAAGTAACAGAATTTGATCAGGATATTTTGAAGGAAAACTCAGAAATTCTCAGGACTTCAAGGTCCTCCTCATCTGATATATTGGTGATGGGGGGGTGGCAGAGAGGGGGAAAATTGACAACTAGCTGATTTCTAAGATTTCTCTAGATTTCAAATCCTCTGGCTGCAGCATAACCATATATAATTCTGAAACCTTATATGTTACATTCTGCATCCTTCTACCACAGTGCCTCCCACCCTTTACAGGCATTGAGGTCATGTGTAAGTTACTTAATCACTATCCACCTCAGTCCTACCATTTATAAAATGACGATAATAATGACACTAAATATGATCCGAGTGGGATTATTGTGAAGGTTCCATGAAATAAAGCTCTTAAAGCACTGAGCACTGTCTTTGGCTCCGAGTAAATTCTCAATAAATAATATTATTTATATACAGCCTGATTTAAACTTTTCTCAGCAAAATATGTTCGATTCACTGGCAGTTAGGCACAGTCCCTTTACTTTCATAGAGCCCAGGTGTGCCAAGGCCATGGAAACAGCTAACAACTCACCTGTGAAGTCACTCTCACAAGTCCATCACCAACCCAGAAGTGAGTGACATGTGGAGATGTTTTTCACAATGTCCATGCTTTAACTAGGTGGCACCTAACATGTTTTTCTCCGGGAGTACTCATTACTTCAGGCCCAATGACATCTCTCTAAGACCTATTACTCAAGAATGCACAGCCAATCAGGGCAGCCCTTTCTCTCCATATGCTTTTAATGGTAGAGTGTCTAAAGTTAGTCTGTTTCAATATGTCAAACTTCCAGTTTAACTAAAAGCACCAGTTAAAGAGCAATAGAGCAGTAGTGGGGTTTTATTTTCCTTTCTTCCTTTAAAAAAAAAAACAAAACAACCAAATAATACCCATTCAAAACAGACAAATGTCTGCTAAATGCATCCCTTGAAACCAAAAGAAGCTATGTGAAATGAAGCAGCAAAATGTATAAAATGGTCAGGGATTTCTCTTTCATTACTGGTATCAAATTTTAAAATTAAAAAGTCAATAGGGGTATAATATTTATTCAAGGGACACAAAGCACATGGAACAATGCTCAAAGGTGCATTTTAAGTACCTTCAAACACATTAAGGGAGCCAAAGTTATACGACAATAAAAATACTATTACAGCCCATTAAGCATGTTGTAATGGTACTTAGGGATGATGCAGTCATGTTTTGCAAAGTTATTTTCGCCCCATGTCCCTGAGAGGAAATTCAGTATAATCTGAATATCCTCAGAAAGAAGGCACACAAGAATTCCCAAATAATACAGAAATGTTCTTAAGACACCATCAAAGCAGACCTCAAACACTCATTTGAGTTTTAAGGGTACGCAGAAATACAATAAATCAAAAAGGAGGATCAAATTGAAAAGTTTGTTTTAGTGCTGAAATCACTCCGATTTGTGAGGGTCAATAGCTTAAAATTAATTAGGTCAAAGATGCAGGCTTTCAATATTTTGCATTTGTTCTTTCTGAAGAAGAAACATGTCATTTGCCACATGATGGGGGACACCAATGTTTTGACGAGGACAAACTTATTTTATGTTATGTGTTCACATGACTGGACTCCTGAATTTATGGTTCAGAGTGATTTTCAATTTTTCTTTTTACTCTATACACAACTCAGTGGAGAACATACCTAACATTTTCACACTGTTAATGAGTGCTGTTGATTCTACTATTTTTCCATTGCTCCATTTTCAGCACCTAGAAGAGTGCCAGGTCCTGATTAACAGACGATCAATAAATGTTCTCAATGAATATATTAATTATTGAATTACATATTTATGTATGGAGGTATGAATATATGAATATGCATACACACACACACAAATTTGGGGAATTTAAGAAAGGTGAGGGAAGAGAGTGCACGTGTTTTAAGCACCAATTATGTGCCTCGCTCTGCCTTAGAAGCTTAGACATACCAAGCTTCGCTTAACCCTCACAGTAACTCACAGCCAAAGCTCATGGAGAAGAAGCAATCAGAGTTAGACAGCTAACCACGTGGTGGAAATAAACTTTTACCTCCCTGGATCTATTTGACTGTTAGTACTCCAACATGCTATATACATCTTTGGGTCCACTCTTCTGCCCATCGCTATAAGTAATGGTCAACTGAAAGCAAAATAAAATGACAACAAAGTATTGGGCATCTGGAAGAACCTATATGTTATACAGGACATCATGATGATCTGGCACAAGCCCTCACTATGGACACATGACGAGGATAAACGGGGAGACCCTGTGGATTGGGCGGCTTTCTCTGACCACAGGCAGGACCTGCCTTGAAAGCAAGGGCTTCATGCCAGTCAAGATACCCAGAGCCTCTAATTCTCACAACAGCCAAGATTCAAAGATAAAACAGCAAGAGCACCAGTTTATACAGCTCGTAGTGGTGGAGTTGAATTCCCGGTATCTTTCTGACTTTCACCACTCAGACATACTAATATTGCGATTTACTCTACTTCCACCTGGATCAGAGGTTCTCAATCAGTGGCGATGTGTGGTGACTTTTTTTTTTTTTAATTGTCCCTTTGGGAGAGTGCTATGGGCATCTAGCGAATAGAGGCCAGGAATCTGCCAAACATCATGCAGTTCACAGGACACCTCCCCCACCAGAAAGAATTATCTGGCCCTAAACATCAACAGTGGAAAGATGGAGAAATCTTGGCCTACAGGATCAATATGGAAAGCACCCATTTGCTTTTGTCATTATATACTTGAGTGTTATTACGTGCCAAACACTGTTCTGAGCATTAGGGACATGGTGGTAAGTGAATCAGACCATGCCCCCTGTCTCAGGGTTTACATTCAAAAGCGGGAGACAGGCCTTTGGGATGGGCAGCAGCAGCAGCATAGGGTGACATGGAGTACATCACAGTGGTGCAGGGGAAAGATGACGGTGACTTCGAGATACAGGAGAGCAGATGTATAAAAACAGAACAGGAAGCAACCTATTTGCTATCAAAAGATTTCTCCAGGGAGGCATGATCACAATGGAACATGGAACACCCCATGGAACATCAAATCACAGGTGACAGCTAAATGCAAATAACCCACTGAAAACTTCCTTCGAACTGTAAACAGTGGAGATTGGAAAAGTTTGTAATCAAGAAGCCTTTATTCAAATTCATTATTTTCCAAGGTTTGATGTTACTTTGTGCTTGTAGTCGATGTGTTCCGGAAAGGTTTTGCTTAATGTGGAAACCTGCACACGTGGGGAAAGCCAATGACTGGTTTAGGAATGTTCTCTTTTTTCTTCACAAGCTAAAAAGTTTTCTTTGGAGCACGACACATGTCATGTATGTCAACACCATACTTCTGCCACTGTACCTTTCTCTACCTAGTGCCAAAAGGCCATCCTCAACTTACAAACGGGTGGCCTTCCAAAAGCCCATTTGCAAATCAGTTACTTGGAAGCCAGAGTATACACTCCCAGAGAAACAATACTGTGTTGTGAATAATGCTTCGCGTCCCTGAGCCAGGAAACAAAAATCTGTCCGACTCACACTGTATCAATGCTAAAACACCAAAGCTAAAGACACTTTTCCACATTGCTTCTATGGGGAAACAGACTGGGAATTCCAATTCCTCATGCCTTACTGACAATGAGAATGCGGGGAAGGAGGTGTTCTCCACACCCTGATGCCTGCCTTGCTATAAAAAGCAGGGCTGTGGTGTTCTCAAACCATAGCGGGGGAAGGATAAGAATATTTACCAGTGGGAAGCAGTGATGGAAGGATGGGGACTCCAGTGGTAAATGAAACACTGGGCGTCAAGTCTGGCTAAAATGCTTATATTAATTCATTCAGCAAGTACCTGCCTAGAAGTTGCAGATGTGGTGATGAATAAAGCAGGCTCCCTATCTTTCATCCCATAATGTAAACACTTAAAATTTATCATAGTGGTAGAGGAAGCAAGTGGTAGAGGGGAGAAAAAGGGAAATGTAGGGGTGAGGCTTTGGCACAAGCAAAGATGAGAGTGACCTAATGAGAGGTTCCTTTTCTAGGAGGAAAAGGGCAGAAATCATGAATTTAACTAAAAATCATTTAGTCTTTGACACAGTAGAAACCTTGCAGACTTCATCCTGCTGAATCAATGCTCTCGTTTCACAGAGGCAAGAACCCACGTGGAAACGCAACGAAATCTAGCTATAAATCTGGAATAAGATCCAAAGTCCTTGCTAATCAAGCACCTATTCGCGCGTGCTTTCTGGAGCGCACTTCCCTTTTCCATGGCTTCAGAATAATCAATACCAATTCTTCGTGGTTTACAAGCTGGACTCTGGAGTGGCAGGAAAAGCCTCAGTGATTAATAAAAGAAGAAAGGACATTAAAAGCCAACTCCTTTACTTTAAAAATGAGAAAACAGAGGTCTAGGGAGATACAGTGATGTGGCCGGCCTACCTAACACGGAGACAGAATGAGGGCTGCCCGGCTTGTGCGACCTGGCAGTTTCCATTATCCACCACCAGCACCACCGTCATCATGAAAATGAGGAGGCGGGGGGAGGAAACAATACCTCTAGGAGTAGATAGTATATGTAAACTATAAAGATATACTCTGCTAAACAAAGATTTTTAAAGATAATTTCCAACTTATGGAAACTATAGGTTAAAAAATCATATATGATTTATACTCTCTTTACCTAAGTATGGAATCCAAGTTTCTAAATCAGCCAATTTTCCAGAAAATTGTTTGCCCTTTACATGCCAAAGAACAAAAATGGCCTTAATTTGAAGAAATTTATTTTAAGTATCTTAATTACAGCCTATTGAAATAAGGTTTTTTTTCCCCCTTGAATTCTTTAAGCCATCATTTCACTTCTCGGTAGTTGAGTGAATTTATGGGTCTTCCGTTATGTTAAGCTATTCATGTCCCCATGCTACCCTCTTATAGCCCTTTAATTCCTATCAGATGCGTCTGGTCTTCTATAGACTTAGAAATCAGATCACAAGGGCTGCCAGAATGTTGTGTAGGGTAAGAGTCTGAAAGCTCTAAGAGAGAGCTTATCAAAGTTAAATAATCGTTAATGGTGGCAATTTTGGTGGCTCAGAGGCATCTCACGTGACATCATTCTGAATCTATCTTACTTATCTCTTTTGATCTAAGTTCAGTAGCACTTTCAATTATGTCCAGAAGCAGTTTTCTAAGTAATTGAGATACTAAAAGTTTAAACTTCAATAAGCTAGGCTGAAATAACTATTAGAAATATATACGGAATTGATTTTTCTATTGCTAGCAAAATGTTTCAATTTTACATTTGACTTTAAACAGTCCTAAATATTTATTTCATAATATTGTTCTTGATATACAAAAATAAGTATTTTAGAACAACCAAGTTATATATTTCATTTGAAAGTGCTGCTTGTGGATAAAAGTTATTAGGTACAAACCACCTACATTAATTAATTTTAGATATACAATATCTAACAAGCAGCACTGGAGGAAGAGATATTAGGTAGCAATGGGTGAAAAAGCTACAAATGAAAAATTGTAGCAGCCCCAATGAAATCGTTAGGAACTAAATGCCTATTTGTTACAGGTGGCTTCAGAGGCTCCCGAAAACAAATGTGATACACGTGGTGGTGACTGTAACCCCCAAAGTAATTCAGTGACACAACTGAACATACCCTTTGCTACTAAAACTCTTAAGCCTATATGTCAAGTTAGCTCAACCTGATTTCACCACACATATTTCAGCACGGTGAACATGGCTGCAGGGCACTTTAAGTTGACAAACACGAAGCATTCCTAATCTCTACAATGTAAAACTACAATTTTATTGCAACATACGATTCCAGGGAAACAGAGTCATCAATAAAGATTTTTTAAAAGCCTTATACAAAGGAAAAGTGGATTATACTTTTCATAAATAAAGCTTTGAAGGGGTAGCTTTTCAGTAATAAAACCAGAATAAGTGGGTCCAAATATTCAGTCAGCAGAGTTGCTTTCTCAAGGGCTCTTCCATATGAAACTATATTCACATCACACCAGAGGGAGCACACTTTATGAAACTTAATAACAACAACTCTTCCTGTTCCTTGCAGTTAACAATTGAATATCTTTTACCAGTCTCCATTCTGCCAAAACGCTTTTTGTATACAAGCTGGCAACACTGGAGAAGTTGTCTTCTTCTTTCTTTCCAACTCTTAGCATTGAGAGCCAAAAGTGTCTTTGTTGCTCAAATAGTCCGTGCCATCTGCCAGCAGTTTCTCCATCCTGCAGTGCCATCTGCCAGCCTCTCTGCGTCTGAGTCCAGGCCATGTAGCCTGTATGCTGTTTAAAATGGCTCTTTCACCAGGGGAGGGGAGGGGAGTGGCAGAGAGGGGGAGAGGAAGAGAAGGGGAGAAGGGGAGAGAAGCAAAGAGAAAGAGCAAACCAGCGCCTTCGTATGTTAACCACTCTTGGTAATCATCCCAAACAGTGTTCTCTAACCCACTGACTCTCAAGAGCACAAAAGAGTAAACAATTTAGACAGTAACAATTTCCTTTAATTTTTTTTTCTTCCCTTGATGGACTAAAGAATTGGATTGCTACAGTACAGAAATATAACCAGTCATTAATAAACACATTTTTATGGCTATGTTCCCTTTTTCTTTTTTATAAGGTATTCTTAATTATAATGAATTATTCTTCAGATAAAGAAGCAAAGGGAAAAGGAATCCTTATTCCTACAGTTAATCCTGATTATTTTAAAAGCAACTTCTGATAGAAATTAATAATTCAGTTAAATGTTATTAACAGTATAATGTTAACTTTATGCTGCACTGCACTGTTCTTCATTCTCATCTACTTAAAATTCCTGACTTTAAAGCACAAACAACAAGGGTGCATAACAGTCTCTTAACGAGGTTAAGCCTAAAAAGTTCCATTAATATCCTCCCTAAAGCCACCAGGAAATTCCTTAAAGCGAGAGGGATTCAGGCTTTGCTGTGGATTATGCTCAAGAGATTTTCTTTCTAGATTTGTGACTGACTGCTGGGAATTTATCTAATGTCTCCATCACTGCCCAGGGCTTCAGAGGGAGGCCCTTTTTTATTCCTAATCTATTCATCAGAATCCCAGGATAACTCAACTCAACTATGAAATATGGAATCCCATGCTATCCCAGTACCAAAATTAAATTAGCATTTAAGTGAATGTCAGGAATCAAGTTCACTTATAAGAAATGGTATCATTCTCTCCAAATGTCAGAAAATATACATATTTTAAACCACAACATCTGAGGGTCCCCAATCTTTACAAACAGATGGTAATGGTCTTGGTAGGCATGTCTGATCTTTATAAATGGTGGAGGGTGCTCTTATTGTATTAACCTTCACATTTCTTTTAAATCTTTTAGTTTCATAAACCACAGATCTTCATGTTAGGGCATATGGCTATTCTCATTGATTTCTAAAAGTATGCCAAAAATGTGTGTAATAGAACATTTCTAGTTTTAATTTACCAAACTTCTCTCTGCAATGGAAACATACGTATTTTCTTATAGCTGAATACTTATGAATATTACTAAGTAAATTTTCACAATAGCTATCATTATCCATATTCTGCTCATCTCAAAAAAATTAACTTATTACATTTGCTCTTAAATATCACAAATATTTTTCTCCTTGAAGAATATAACTGTCAACAAAAATTATATAAAAACAGTATTTAATTCCCATTTAAGATTTTACATTCCAATTTCACTAAAATTGGGGAATAGAAAAGTTCTTCAAGACTTTCAGTTAGACAAAGCCATGTAGAGTATCAGAAACAAGGGAATGATACATGATTTTGTGAAGGTTAAAGGCCATAAATTTTCTGAAACATAAGATTATTTTTAAAAATTCTACTTGAGGTCTTAAATGAATGTGTTTTAAATCATGGTGATTCTCTCTGGTTCTTGAAATTGAAAGAGATTTTATCACATGATGAAAACTAAGATGCTAACCTGATGGTCTTAACAGATTAAGTAGTTTCCATAAGTTTAAAGTTATTAACATACTATTGGATTCATTTACAAATTAATACAAAGTCAGCAGTTATGAATACAGATCGATTCCATTGAGAGCTGGATTGAAAGGCAACTCCAAGATAGCAAGTGTTCAGAACCAACCTTCTCAGATGATTAAGGATCTGTCGGGGGATATGTGTGCCTCACTCCTCCTCTCTTGGGGTGAACTCTCTTCCAAACAGGACCACTCCCAAAGGCACCAATAATGTGAGAGACTGATACAAATAGCCTTTGTTCTCAGGAGTAAGAGAATAGAATGCCAAAAGGAATGTCAAACAACTGAAAGTAGTAAACTCTTTCCAGCAAATTCTTGTGTATTTTGATAAGCAAACAATCCGTGGCACTCCAAGACATCAAAATTTGGTAAGAATGAAGACAAACAACTGAAATACCACAGAATGATGTAGGGCCTGAAAGAAATTCAACGTGCTAACTTTTATTACAAAGGCATCAACTTAGATTGTGGTGGGTTCCTCTTTATTATATACTTTATTTGTGACAGTAGTATTCAACAGTCCCCATTTCATTTCAGTTAAAGAAGTTTTAGCTGAGTTACTTGTACCTTTAAAACTTAAGTCAGCACTAAAAATGGAATAATTAGAACAGTTTTCATAATTAAGAAACAAGACACTCTGAAGCACTGCATGTCTGTGGAATTCCTACAATTCCTACACGTCTCAAGCACATGAGGACCAGGACCAGAGGGCCTTTGTCTCTTGGGAAATACACTAATCCCTCGAAATCCACTGCTTAAAGCAGCTTGTAGTGTATATCGATTTTTTTCAGTATTTAAATACCAACTCTGATAAAATGTGTGTTGCATGTTAATCACGCTATTCCAATTTGTATCTGGAAAAAGTATGACTATTCTCTTTCTCAACGTGGACATTTAAAATATTGGAAAAAATGCAACCCACAATCATCAAATGCTGTATTATAAAATTACCTTTATGTGTTATCATAGGGAGTTGTAACTAGCCTTAGCTATCCTTACCTATATACATATATTTTATATATATATATATATATATATATATATATATATATATATA
>NW_017731749.1:425241-435017 GCF_001890085.2 Hipposideros armiger
GGGGGGGAGTCACTTGGATTAGCATGGGGAGGAGGGAGGGGCAATAATTACTTCTTACCACACTCTTCCAGAGCTTATAAATAGCAAAAGCACGCTGGCAGGCACACCTGGAGTATTTCCTGTTCTTGCTCACTAATCTTTGTTGGTGACTGATGGCAGAGAAGCAGGAAGGGAAGTCATATGTCTCACCAAGAAGAATAAATGGGGACTAAGGGAGTCACTGGTATGAACGAGGGTAAGGCAGTACGCTTATTTTCTAATGGATCAGATCACTGACATTCCATTTAGGAGCTCTGCAATCCCCTATTCTTTTCTGACTTTAGGAGCATTTTTCCAGCTCTAAGAAAAACTCCTATCAGAAAAATAAGCACAATCTAGTAACCAAACGCAAGCCTGGTTTTAAACACTTGAGCACAAAATTGAGGAGACCAACAGTACTTCTGTACTTCACCAGATGGTCACAATATGATTCTCTGAACAGCACTCAGTTCAATTTGCCAGACAGTCATCATGATCAAGCTACCAACACAAAGACAGCATATACCATGTGTGTAGCTCTGTAAGACATTATGCAAAACCATAAAAGATACATTAAGCACAGCCCTTGCTCTAGCTCACCAAGTATGCAGACTCATAGGTGCAGTGGTGCATTTCAGCATTTGGGTCAGTGGTTGCTTAGGTGATGAAGATAAAGAGTAATGCACCAAATTAGGAGTCAGTGACTCTGGTAAAATCTCCCAGCACTGCCTACTAGAATTAAACAAATACGATGAGCTTGTGATGTACACTTAGACCAGCAACTTCCTGCTGCTCACCAAACGCAGAAACTTCATAAGTGTTTTACATGCTTTCATCACATTCACGCCATTAATCATATATACATGTGCATACTTTGACTGATTAAGGTGGTTCACGCAGATTCATGTCTCAAAAGTTTATGAGTTCCAGTCAAAATAAATGAAAATTTTCAACTGTACCAGAAAAGTTTACTTTCTGTAAAATAGCAAGGGGCCACTGTGGCTTCAATTATTTCCTTTTGACTAGAAGGATGAATTCAATGCTAGGATGGTTTCTTTCTCATTTATATTTATAAAGTAGGAAAATCAGAGGGTAAAAGTAACAAAACAGGAATACCAAATCATCATATCTCATATCAAATAGTGCTTTCAACAAAACAGCACAGAGACAAAACGTAAACTAAGCTTTAAGAAGCAAATCTGCAAGCACTAAACATGAGGAGCTTTGCCAAAGCAAATCATCCAAGGTGTTCAACATCACTGACGACCACTTGAGATCTGGGCTAACATGTACCATCTCAAAAGTTGTATACGTGTGTGAGTACATGCACATAGATATAGATATAGATAGATATAGATATAGATATATAGATACAGATATATAGATATGCACATACAATAACATATGCTAAACATTCAGTGATTAGAAAAATAAATCCCAATTTATTTCATTCTCTGCGCACTAATTCTCAATCTCTCCATTAGCAGAAACCACCACTACTTCCAGAAACACTAAATGACAATTTACTTATTTTTCTATAAAATATTATACTCATTTAACTGCAGTTTTTAAGGATTACTTAGGCCAGCTGAAAAAAAAAAGGAATGCTAATTCAAATATAGGTTTGAGCCATAAATAATTATATACTATCAAGGTTTAGGAAAAATAATGTTTTGGAAAACTACTTTTACATTTGAGGTTTGTCCCATTCTTATAAACACTAAGTAAGATGTCACTAATCAGTCATTAATTAGATGCTCATGGAACCCTAATGTGTAGAAATACAGTCTTTTAAAGATTCTTTAAATTAGTGTTTGGGGATGATAACATTGTACTAACATTTAAATTTCATCCAAAGGTTCAGAAGTTAGATTGCAAAAAAAAAAAAAAAAGTCAGCACTTCACTATTCCCTAAAAGCCAACATGCCTCTCATATTATAGTTAGAATTCAGGACCTCAAACTCCACTCATTTAAAAGGCTGCAGGAGGTCAATATGCAGCCTAGTCATCTGCTGAAACAGCACAGCAGAGTGGCTGAGTTTACAAGTCTTAATTACAGGTATGTTAACCAAAAGAGTTTCTAGTTTTAAAGAATGCATATATAATAATTTATGAATTAGCAATAATCATAATTCTCAGGAGACTGTCTTGTACATCTTATAGAGTGTCCATTTTTCTATCTGCTTGAAAAATGACAGCATTCTAATTATTCTGTCAAGGTTAATAGACCCCCAAATTTGAGTCTTAAATCTCAGTGGATGTCTTTCTCCAATAGCCACCACTTCTCATTTGTGACATTTTTCCTCCTTAAAATTATGTGTTGCAATAATTTTCATAAAGTCAATTTATATACCCAAGCAACCTCTAAATCAAAGAATGAGAGTGGTACAATCATGAAATAAATTAGAAAACAACCTTAAAAAAGATCTCAACAAGTGCTTTAAAAAGAAATCTTAAACATGGATTTTAAAAATAGTTAATGAGCTTGAAATTTCAACTTCTAGTAAGATGAATAAAACTCTAAATAAGGATCATAACACAGCCAGATAATGTTTTTCAAATTAAAAATGAAAGTTATGAATCAAAGATAGTAAAGAACACAGAGGCTAAAATCAAAGTGAATAACAGACACAGAGAATTAGTAAGCACTAAAGCCTGATTTTACTCAAGGGTATATGACAAACTTTAGTATTCTTGACATTATTCATGTGCCCAGGGTATAGGAGAAAGGGAACAACCCCCAGAGAACTGAGAAGGTAAAGAATTTACTGTAGACTTTATAGTAAATCTGCACAAAAAGCTAGGAAATACAAGAGCTATTCCAGAAGCACAACAGTGTTGAAAAATAAATTCACCACATGGAAGAGATCAGCAAGTAAACTTGACTATCTTGACACTGGCAATAGGTGAAAGAGGGGGTGGCAGAAATCACATCTGAAAACATCTGTACTGAATTCCAAAAAACAGAAGCTAAGAATTTAAAATGATTCTGGGTAGCATCACTCCCAAATGGCTGGCCAGAAAAGACATACAAATATTCTCAAGTAATTCCCACAGAATTCTAAATAATACAGCTTTAAAAAAGAAAGAGAAAAAGCAATTCAAGGCACGATGAATGACACTGTGAGGCTGCAGAAACAATGGAATCAAGCCTAAAAGATATCACCTATTAGAAGGTTAAAATGAGAACGTCAAATAACTGTTTCATGTGTTAAAGAAATAAAAAAAGGAAGCTTTATAAACAACAAAATAAAATAAACCATAAACAAGACGAAGCTGGTCTTACATTGAACAAAGGGCAAAATACAATAACTGAAATAAAAAATAGTATATGTAAAATAGCATATTAGACACTGCTGGAGAAAAAATTCATGAAATGGAAATAAGATTTGAAGAAATAATCCAGATTCCATCCACAGAAATTAAGAGGTGCAAAATACAAGGATACATGATGTAAGGGCAGTGAACACAGAGGAAAATGGTCTAACATGTATCCAGTCAAAGTTTCAGAAAGATAATAGTGAAGAAAAAATATATAAAGTGATAACTGATGTAAGTTTTCCAGAGCTACCATATTATCAAACTGCATATCCAACAAATCTCAAATACTGTAAGTTAAAAAAACCCCACATTATCTGTATAAATATAGTGAAACTTCAGAAGAAGAAATAAAAGAGAAGAATTTTAAAATAGTGAGAGGAAAATAGATCAACCACCAAGGAATTGTAAATACAGTAACAGCTGATATCTTGGCAGTGACCACGGAAGCCAAAAAAAGTGGAATGATTCTTTTCTATGTGCTGAAAGTAATCATCAATTTACAACTCTATAGAAACTGAAACTAATTTCTAAAAGCAGAAATACGGGAGACTTAACAAAAAAGAGTACATTTTCTATTTAAGACATTATTAATTATGCATGTTAAATTATCTAGTTTTCTGTGAATCGAGACAAGCTAACTCTGAGTTTTGTGTGGGGAATCACATAGCTTATAGTAAATAATACACCCCTGAAGAAAAACAAGATGAAGAGACCTGCCCCATCCATGAGTCTACCTTATTAAATACTGTAACCCTCTTCCCAATATTATCCTTCTCATTCCTTTGCTTTATTTTTTCCTTTTATCCAGAGAGGGCAGAATAGGATTTATCATCTTTTAACATACTAGTTAATACTGATTGTTAAAGGGTCCATATAGCTATATTAGAATAGGTGCTCTACAGGGCAAGGATCTTTGTTTTGTTGACTGAGCTATCTCAAACATCTAGAAAAGTGTCTGCCACATGATAGGCACTCAGTATGTGTTGAATAAATGGATAAAATGAGAATTATAAAGCGCTAGACAAACTGACCAATGAACCAAACAGAGAGCTCAGAAACAGACCCATGCCATTTATGACATTTTTGATCACTGGGGAAAGGGTGGATTTTCATCAAGTGGTCCTGGGTTTACTAGTTACCCAAATGGAAAAGAAAATGAAAGTAGATGACAACTTCACATAACATTCAATTAGTTACAGCTGGTGAAAGATTTTACTTAATACCTTTAAAACAACAATGTAACCATATCATTTTGAAAATAACCAAAATATCCATAAACAGTAAAACAGATGAAGAAATCAATTTGGATGTATTCCTTCAATTAATAGTATGTAGCAGCTGTGATGAAATCAATTTCTGGGTTGCAATCAATTTTTTTTAGATAAAGTAAGATGAACTAAAAATATAAGTGTACTTGATTTATAGTAAATGTAAGTATTGTTTTGCGAAACTTCAGTTTCAATTCTGCACATATGTGTGTGTGTGCCCGCGCACAGATTTGCCATTAGAACGCATTTCTTGTGGTGGCTGACAGTCAAAACTAACTGAAAACCACAGCTCTATAATAGTGATAACAGATAATCAGCTGCTTCCCCTAACAGCAAGGATGAATTAAAAACAATGTAAGGAAGAAAGGCAAGTTAAGGAAAAACAAGTATTATAAAATTCCATCAAGAAACAAACACATCTACATGAACAATATATTGTTTAGGGACGCAGAATTATGTGGTAATTGTCTATAGCTTACTCTGTGTAGTAACTTCATGGGATTCTTTTATTTTACTATTGAAACTGGGCATACATTTTTACATGTAGTCTTTGTTACGTGAGTTTTGCAATAACACTAACAAGCTTAAAATATGAGTACGTATTTGCCCGGCGTATAAGACGACTGGGCGTATAAGACGACCCCCTAACATTTCCACTCAAAATACAGAGTTTGTTATATACTCGCCGTATAAGACTACCCCCTCTTCCGCACACCTTCCACACACCAAATAAAAGGTAAAACAATATCAGATTTGATTTCAACATTTATATTTATATTCAAATGCTTATGACGTGCAGGAAAACTGTCACAAGGCTGTATGTAATCAAACATATACATAAATCGCGATTCGCGATTTTGCGCTATCATACTGGGTGTATGGTCGGCTGTGTGCGATTTTGCGAGTGTGGTAAAATCGCATAACAGCAAAATCGCATAACAGCCGAGCATACACCCAGCAGCGCTGCTGATGCCTGAACGGTATGTGGAATGAAGTGGGCGGGCATCGGGAGGCCACTATGGCACGGGGCAAGCACTATGGGCAGTCTATCTGAAGTGTACCTGGCGTATAAGATGACCCCCCACTTGGAGGCATATTTTTCAGGGCCAAAAAATCGTCTTATACGCCAGCAAATACGGTATTTTAAAATGTGCAATGCACTTTATCAGCAGAGAATGCGCCGTATATGGCTCTGTACTTCCCTGCTTCCATCTCCAGGCACAGGAGGTGAGTGGGACGAGGAGTGGACACTGACATTCTCTGTGGTTCTGGATTTTGAACACATTTCAGACAGTCAGAATCCTGTGGTATAAGAATTATTTCTTCTCAACAAGGAGACAGTAGACTCATCCAAAGAAACAGAGACGGCTATGGGATAAATATTCTCAGGCATATGAAGCCTGAATATTATTTTTAACTATTGTCTAATACTCTACAATCATAATAGATTTAAACATTTTTCATTAATAACCATTAGCATTTTTTTTTTAGTCATTACAATTCTGCAGTGTACATACCTGTGTAATTTGCTAGGTAATGCTTAATATTTAAATGCTGGCCCAAAAGTTATGCATACTTTTGGTTTTGAAAGCTATTCCCTAGCTGCCCTGCCAAAGAGGCAGGATCATTTTTCATTCCCACCACTGGTATGTGAGAGCAACTGCTTTCCCATCTCAGTGTGAGAAAGCCAGCCCTGGATATGACCAATCCCCATCAATTTTTCCAGTCTTCAGAGCACTTTGTTTTAATTTCCAAATCCCAGATAAATAGTGAAAATGAGCATTTTTTTAATGTTTATCATTTTTCTTCTTCTGTAAATTTACTTTTCAAAATCTTCCTACTTCTTTTCTGTTTTGTTTTGTTTTTTTTCACTACTTTCCTGTTTGATTTTAGGGACATCTTTCATATTCTAGATATTAACCCTTTGACTGTTAAATATGTTGCAGATAATCTTTACCGTTCTGTCTCATCTTTAAATTATGTATGGTATTTTATCTTACATGTTTTCCGCTTTTATGTAGGATTACATGTCAAATGTTTCTATAGGTAAGAAGAATGATACAATCTCAAAAAAATTTTTTCAGGTTATCTATACAAATAATTAGGAGAAAACATGTGGGGTTTTTTTTTAAATAGTAAATCTCTCTAATGGGTCTGAGATTGATGTGTATTTGTGAAGGTTACCCATTTATGTGAAATAAAATCAGCTGAAATCAGAATCTATTCATTCCTTAACCTATATAAAGGCAAGAGTGTCTATGCACAATTCTCAGAATTAAAAGAAATCAGCCATACTCTTATATTCCTTAAAAGTGTAAATCAGATTTGATGCATGTGTGCAATCTTTAGAACCCATTTTTCATATACAAGCTGTGGTCAAAAGATACGGTGAATGTTTAAGGCACGTTGCCATTAATCCCCTTCAAAATACTCCCCCTCGCTTCAGACACACTTATCCCATCATTCTTGCCACTTTCTGAAGCAGTTCTGGAAGTCCTCTTTCGTGAGTGTCTTTACATAATCCTCCATGATGACAACACTCCATTTAACACATCGCTTCTGGTACAGCAATTTCTGTTAAATAAAAGCATTACGGTGTGTCCTCATCCACCTTAGTCACCAGGTCTGGCACGGTGCGACTTCAGGCCCTTTCCCAAAGTCAAAATGACCATGAAAGGAAAATGTTTTGAATTAATTCAGGATATAGAGGAAGCCATGACAGTGCAACTAAAGACACTCAAGAAACAGGACTTCCAGAACTGCTTCAGGAAGTGGCAAGAATGATGCGATAAGTGTGTTCAAAGCAAGGAGGAGTATTTTGAGGGGGGTTAATAGCAATGTGTCTTTTACTGTAATCATTTTTAAACATTCACGGTATTTTTTTATCACAACTCATATCACCGTGAAGACTGTAAAAATATATTTTATTTCTATCCCTTACATACCTATCAAAGAAATTTTTAGTCTCTGAGCACAATCTGGACAATATCAAATATATTTCCAGTTGGTATTTTATGATTTCTATAATAAAGCTTATTAAAAAAAATTGTAAGCATTATGCAAAATAACAAATTATGCCCACCTAAGTTTAAGATTTTCCACAAGAAAAAGTTGTTCCAGACAGAAAGTTAAATCTTGAATTATCAGACTATACAGATTTACATAAACTAGTTATTTTCATTTTCATACTTCCCTTTAAGTTGGCAGGAAGATCATAAAACATAATCAGTGGTGGCTATATATACTTTTTATGTCTTCTAGTTTACTCTCTCTGAGGGTAATATTAATACCTGCCTGATTATACTATATTACATTCTCCCAAATTGGCTTTCAACTTAACACATGCTTCTATTTGCAACTCTCATTGAGCTATAGGAAATCCTTAGCAAGCATGATACATTTTCCTATATAAAGATGTGTACTCTCAGAGTTTGTATCTCAAAACTCTTGCATCTTTCTTCACAATAATTTGACCTAGAAATGTGGCCCACGGGGGAGAAGATGGAATAAAATGGGTTGGAGTCAGAGGTCAAATGGTAATAAAATCACACATAAAAATATAATAACCTTGTCATATTTAAAAAATAAACCTAGAAGGGTAAGTTAATAATGTAGGTTATTAATAAAGTTTGAAATAAAATGGAACTTACAGCATACTTGTTTAAGCTGTTATTTGAAACCAGTATCTTATACAATTTTTTTCTCACAAAAAATTAACAGGTTGATTTGAGATAAAAAGAAGTTTATAACTCAGTTTATAACTCATTTTATGACTAAAATGACAGCTCAGTGAGAACATTTTTCATATCTCATAAAGCTGAAAATTCCCCATAAACTACTTTTAAAAATTAAATTTAGCACTTTTAAACTAATATTTCAAATCAAACCGCTTTAATCCATGGCTCAGAATGAATCTCATGTTGCTTCAGCCTACTTGTGACTTTTTCACTTGTGGTGTTACTAAAATTATTTACTGTCTTAAACATGGTTAGATGAGTAATTTAGGAACAATCAGTAAATTTTGTACAAGAAATATTGCATAATTCCCTGACATCAGTTTAGATAAAAACAAACACAATGAGTGCACACATTCCAAAGGTAACAATGTTCTTTGGGATGGGCTCATTTGAGATTACATGAAGTAACGACTGGATCCTTCTTAGCACAGCGCATGGCCAACTAATTCTTTCTCACTAAATAGTATTTTCTATGTCCTCTCCACTAATCTGTTATTCGTATTGCCTGACCGTGGGTGCTATTACATCAGAATA
This sequence comes from Hipposideros armiger, assembly GCF_001890085.2. NCBI lineage: Eukaryota > Metazoa > Chordata > Mammalia > Chiroptera > Hipposideridae > Hipposideros > Hipposideros armiger. The sequence continues at coordinate 434,120 of NW_017731749.1, forward strand.
TAATCTTAGACATCAATGGTATAACAATACAAGCAACCTTGAGAGCTCTGAATAACAAATGTGAACAAAAAGGAAAAGGAAATAATGATATGTCAGAACAAGCACAAAAGTATGTGTTGATGCAAAGAGTTGAGACTTCAGAGACAAAGGCTGACACTTAGGTGCAATCGTGTCCCTGCCTTTAAACTTTGGGTAAGATTATTAAGAAACGGTTCTGCACAGTTGATTTTGTAACATGGATATATGGCTATCGCACTACTTAACCTCACAAGGTTGGATGAAAGATCTAATGTCAAGACCGAGCACAGTACCGAAAATTCATAGATGGAAGTTTCCTTATCTGTCCAACCAGGAGGCTGACTGCCAAACTTTTGGCCAAGGCTTGCCTCATTTTTTTGTCTCCAAGCTTTCACGAGAGCAGTGATTTCTCATAGGGTGGGCCCAAGACTAGTAGCCTCGGCATCACCTGGGAACGTGTTAGCAGTGTACATCAGCAGGCCCCAGCTCAGGCAGGCTGAATCAGAAACTGCAAAGGGAGCCCAGACACCCGTCTTATTAAATAAGGGTCCCAGGGGACCATGACACACACTTTGAATTGAGAGCCACGGCTATTGTGGATCTGAAGCTCATGAAAACGTTGCCAAGCCCAGTAAGGTGACCTGCTTTCCTTTCCTCTAGCACAGCGTTTGCTAATGACTCAGCTTCCCTTCAAGGAATTCTAGTTTCCAGGCATTAGACAGCAGTTGTCAGTGTAGCAGCGTACAGTCTAAGGCCTTCCCCTACAGGGGAATTTTCTCCATCAGGAGTTGGGTTTAAACAAAGATTTCAAATGTTTCAAAGTTTCAAAATACATGGTTTCAAAATCATTTTTTTCCAGCACATTTGATCAGAAATCCTA
>NW_017731749.1:440007-442305 GCF_001890085.2 Hipposideros armiger
ATTTATAATATTTACATTAGAGCAAGACAAAAAAATCTGAAAGCTTCTTTCACAAAATCCATACATCCCTGTTGATTGGAATAGCTCCTCTCAAATAGGAAGGCTCCATTGCTACAAAGTAGAAACTACAAAATGAGCCACTACAGTGAGAAGGCTGTTGTCCGAAAGGCAATCCATTCTTTAGCTGCCAAATATGTACAAAAATAAGCCAAGTCAATTCAGTAGATTTCATTTGGGTGCAGAAAAAAATTCCGTTTCCCTCTAATTGTAATCAAACTCTGTTCTTATGTATTGTTGGCACATTACCATTTTCTACTATTCTATTCCTCTATTCTAGACTTGATTTTAATATTTCTGCTCTGTGATGCTTAAATAAGAGCAGTTTTATTTCTGAACATAAGTTATAAAAACAATGAAATGTCTTTATAGTAGCTTCCAATTAAGCATGTGGATTGAGTTTGTGCAAGTTTTTATATAAATGTGATATTTAAAGAATGTTGTCCTCATTTTTAGATGCAGTAATAAGAAATTGTACTTCTTTTCCAATTACTTATAATGACCACCCAGGTCACCTCTCAAATGTTTTTGATCTCAGCTCTATAGCTTGAAGAGTAAAATTACATTTCCTTTTGAAGTACTTTCCTACTCCTAATTTTTCTATTGATTGCAAAGTTCAAGTAAAAATTTTAAATTACACAGCATCTAAGAAAACAAAGCTACTGTGCTAAATTTAGAAAATGAAGGAGAGTTCAGACAACAGAATTTAGTTACCTGGATATCTAAAGCCTGTAATTTACTCAATTAATAATTTAAATGATAAGTATAAGAACTCAATTTACTCAGTTATTTAGATAATAAAAGTAGCTATCGTTTTTAGAGTATAATCCGTATAGTCCAGCAAAGATAGCTCGAGTTCTTTATTCTAAACCCCATTTGCTCACCAAATCCTTATTAGGAAATACATTTTACACATATAATAGAAGCCCAGCGAGACAGCGGNAATTAATATTTGATATGATAGCAAAAAGATTGTCATCACCAGGTGAAGAGTGGGACTGGGTTGAAGTAGATGGGACATTCCTGATGTGGGAGTCCATTAGGCTGGAAGGAGGGAAGGCAGCTTCTGTGACAGGGGCAAGGGAACAGGGGAAGGGAGATGGCAATGAATTTGGAGAGGCAGAGTAGCCAGAGCTGAGGGCCAAGGTAAAGGCCTTGGATTTTATTCCAGGTGAACGTAAGGCATTGAAAGTGTTTAAGTCCATTGATGGTATGAGCGGAGGTATGTCTTTGGTTAAATGAAACCACTACCAATATTGATTGGGGAAACAGTCTTATTTAGGGCTCTAGCTCTATTAAAGCAGCCAAGTTACATGGGGCTACTCAAATGCTTTTGTCCTTTCCCCCAATGGGGGGAGAAAGAGGGATGTTATCTCAAACCTTCCTGCGCTGTAATATTCAAAGATACCAGAGAATATCAAGTGTTTTTAATGCTGAACACTTGGACTCTTCAAGATTTATCTATAACATGGTGTCCATTTATGTCACTAAGAAATTCCTGATGATCAAACCATAATAGGACATGTACTACCCATTTACCATTTTGCATGATAAATGAAAGCATTGTTAGGTAACAAGCTAGAGTTTGAGGGTATTTTCAGTGCTATAAATCTTCTTTTGTAAGTTTAATTGCCTGCTTAGAACAATGCTTTTTCTTTTACTGCAGTAATAATGCTAACTTACATCTGTATAGCACTTCGGTTTCAAAGCATATTAGTTCTTTAATGATAGGACCAGAAATTCATTTTCCATTTTCTCTTTCTAGTGCCCAGAATATTTTGCTACATAAGTAAGATTTGCTTTTGTTTTAAAGACAACTAATAACTATCAGTCGGAAATGTCACTGAAAAGGAAATGCATTACATTTGGGGCAGGGGTGGGGTGGGTAGGAGGGGTGGAAGAAGTCTTCTAGACAATAGCTGTGCTGTATCATAGCCTGAGACCTTGAGTGGTTCCTCACTGCTCAGATCACACGCACTCTCCACCAACTAGAATCCACCTACTCTTACCTCATCTCCCTCACCAGTCTTCTGTTGCCTCCACTGCACCTACACACAGCTGTTCCCAAGTATGGTATGAAATGCCACACCCCTAATGCTTTTGTTCTGGCTGTTCTTTTAGTGTGGTATGTCCATTCTCCCCTCCTGTGAAAGTCAACTACTTTCAACATGAAGTATATGCCATGAGATGATTCAACATTGCCTCACTTTCTATGCTTGGCTGTTTCATTTTTGTCCATAC
>NW_017731749.1:445095-448216 GCF_001890085.2 Hipposideros armiger
AACAACAAAGAAACGTATAATAGGCCTTTACTATTTTCAACTTTCCCATTCCTTACCCATTGTTGCTATAATAACTAACCCATGTCTGATCACCTTTCCTGATTAAAAAAATGTTTCTGATAAACAAAAGGAAGTACATATTCACAGTTTGTTTCCAGGACAAGGTCAGTTGGCATCTTGTCCTCTAGGTGATAGCCAAACATTAATAAAAGAGTTACATGATTCAGTGCATTATACTGACAGTAAGACTTGGAAAGGAAAGGCAGTCATGGCTTGGAGAAGTCACAGGAGATTTTGTGCAGAATGTGCAAATGCACGGGCTCTCCTACAAAAGGCTAAGACACAGTTTCTGTGAGGAAGATAACCTGCAGGCCTAGATTTTTGAAGCTTTACATTCCATGATAAGAATTTTTAATTTGATCCTGCAGTCAACAGAGCATGTGGAGAAAATGAGTAGCTAATACAAGCTCATCAGAGTTAATTTGATCATAGTATGCTATATAGGTATACTGACTAGAAAAAGGATGCAAAGTCAAGGATTAATATTTTTCAATTGGAATTAAAAAATAAAAAGAAATCAGGAGGTAAAGATATTTTGTAGATAAGGCAGGAAAATGACATTTCTAAATGGAAATATCTTCTTGAGTAGCCAGGGGCACAGAACAGGCACTTAAGTAAAAGCAGATATTGGTATGACACTAATCAGGAGAGACAAAAGTGAAGTCTTAAGACACAAACAATTCCCTGGATTACAGTATAAAATGTAGCTCTCGACTTGAGCTGTGCATCAGAATCACATATGGAGCTTTCAAAATGTGTCCATGCTCAGGGCCTCACCCTAGAGGTTGTGATCATAGCCAGGGTTAAGAATCACCAGAGCAGAGAAATAATGGAGGGCAAAAACTGAGCCTCAGGGAATTCCCAAGGCAAGGTTGGAAAAGGAAATAGAAAATGAAGCAGATTTTGCAGAAGTAGAAGGAAAGCAGGAAAATCAGATATGGCAGAATCCAAGGGAAGAGGAAATCTCCAGAAAGAATAGGTGGCAAAAACAGTAACAAATGCTGTTTAGGGATCAATAATGATGCATCTACAACAATGTCTGGCTCCTAGCAGGTGTTCAATAGATACGTGCTGAATGAATAAGTGCTAAGGAAATGGCCTCCTCCCTCTGGGGTTCAGATGCACTACAATTTAGGAACTCTGTACCAGACCAGCATCATTATGGCACTGAAGGTCTTCACAGGGTTGAACTGGATTGATTAGGTTAAGCTTGGAGTTACTACCTCCCACTTCCTAGACCCTACTTTGAATATGATCAAAAAATGATCCTCTGGCAAAGAAGATAATGTAACAGCTTTCAAAGTGGAAAAAAAAAGATTCAATCAATCATTCATTCATTCATTCATCCATCCCAACAGTCAGCCAGTCATATATTTATACTTCCATTTTTCAACAGCCATTTACTCCAGGGAATGAAGATAGCACTTCAAAACTTAATCTCCAAGCCACATGATTTGCATTAATTTGCATATAATTTTAATCTATTTCAAAACCGTAGTAAAGCACATTTAACATGCATTTTTTGAAATACTTGGAATTCCTTTTGACAGATTTTCAAGCAAAAGCATATTTTTATTGTGATCAGAGTATTTTTTGTCTAATATCTACCACTGTTCTTCCACATGTCTCCACTTCACTAGACTTTAGTTTTGTTATCCTAAAAATGTCAGGCTAATGGGTACTTTTAAAATTATCACATTAATGTTCTTAATGCAAATTTCAGCTTTGAAGTAATTCATTAACAAAAGAGAAGGCCAGATCTCTAACTAAGCATGAACTATCTTCTGACTTCTATTAACTATCACTGCCACTTTTACAAGTCTTAAAGGGAACCAATTAAATTAATATTTCCATGAAATACATGAATAGTTCCTCACCTCTGTCACTAGTTTTTTCTCCTTATGAAAAGTTCCCTATGTATTGCAATTGCGTGCATTTCTACCACTATACCGATTGGCAAAAACCTGTAAATAAAAANCATTGCCATCTTGGTAGCCCCAATGCCTCAAGCACTGTGCTCAAGATAATTTTGTTGAATGAACCAAACTGGAAATGGGGAGTTGGGAATAGGCCTTAGGAAAAAAAATTAGCACAAATGGTGGTCTTTTAATATGTGACAGGTTTTCTGATAAAAGAAAAAAAGTCAAAATTGCTAGAACTCTGGAGAGTAAAAATTAGAGGGAAAGAAATCAGGTGAAAATTTCTAAATGGGTAGCATGGTCTAACTAGAGTATGGCCTTTTTTACAGAGCAGTGAGCTTGTCACTGGAGGGCAGTCAGCAAGGCCTCTTCACAAACATAATGAGAACCAAATTCATCAAAGTAAAACACCGACTGTTCCACGCTCAAGTAAAGCTCCCTTTTGGAAAGAACACAATTTTTATTGGAAGAAAATCCAAACATTTAAAATTCCTGGACCCTTTAAATCAATATAACTGAATTTAGTTATTAAAACATGTTAAATTAAACATAGTAACCTCTAACATGTATCTATATTTTAAAAAGATGAGGCACCTTGTATAAGTACATTTTGAACTATTTATTTACTATCTTACAAATGTATAAAAAGAAAAGCTTAGATTCTTATATAGTCTCACTTCATCATGGAAATTTACTGGATGACTTCATTATTATTACTAGAATGTATGTTACATTATAATAATTCATGTGAAAGTAAACCACATCGGGGGTCCAATAATACGCCACTGGATGTTAATTAAACGCCTCATGTTACTGAGGGTGGAAAATCTAACTGGGCACCAAAAGTGTGATATTTAAAAACAGGAGAGAGATGCTATTGCTGTAGAGACCTTTAATTTCAAAGGGATTTTTTTTTCTTTCAGTCTTTTAGTTTTATATAGCATGTAAAAATTCATTTTTATAACATTTTTGTGACCAACCAAGTATATGATTGTTGTAGAAAAATCTCTAAACTAAAAACCACAGGAAAAAATATTATTCATAATTCCATCTCTGAGAAATAACGAGTGCCAGCATTGTATTGTCTTCATATGTGTGTTCATGGAAACACACACACACATATGTAATTACACACACATATA
>NW_017731749.1:450217-455935 GCF_001890085.2 Hipposideros armiger
ATACTGTACTCTTTAGAAGAAAGTCTCTATGCACAGCCCACATGAAAGAGTAAGGATATATGTTTCACCCCCTTGAGGGCAGAGTATCTACATAAATGATCTGGAATTCTGCATAGGAGATTGTACTCCTACTCATGTATTTATTGATTGATTCACTAATTCATTCATATCAGGATAGACTCATGGGTATTTATTGTCCACTGTCAGTTATATTCCCAAAACATATTTTTGTTGCTCAAATTGTTCCACCTTTGGCCTTTGGTAGTCTGATCTGACCCCGGTATTCATTTGACATACTCATCAATGTGGAGTTTTTGAGCACTAAAATTACTTTACTTCCTTTCTGGCACAAGATGCTCAAGGTTCTCTTGTAATATTACTATTTCCAGGCTTACAATCAGTCATTTCTCTAAGAGCTTGTGCTTCCTTTTATTTGAATAGAGTATTAAAAACCAAAATTGGTGTATTAGGAGTATTTGTTGCTACTGGTGTGTTGCTTCTAGGCATGCTCAGCTTCCAGAGCAAGGAAACATATATGCATACTAACCAATTATATATGTGTAGATATAATATATATGCATGTCTGTATATATACTATATATACTATGCGTATATGTGTGTGTATATACGAGTATGTGTTTGTGTATTATATGCATACTACCTCCATTTGTATCTGTATTAAGCTAAACATACATTCATACCGATGTCTCCAACTCTAAGTCGTTACCACATGGATCATTCTAATCTCCCCCTTTGCTTATCTATAACCTCTCACACTTATTTAATTTTAACAAGTCCTAAAACAAACTCCCGGACATTCTGCCATAAAAATAGTAAGATTTTTAATAAAAGACTGATTTTCCAATTGATAGTTCAATCCACATATATAAGACATGGGTTCTAAATTATCTCAAGGTACTAATAACAAGAGATACTACTGAAGGTTTCCTTTCTCATTACGCATCCTACCTAGGCTAAGTTAGCACAAGCAGGTGTCTTAGCTGCAGCTGAAATATTCAACCTTCACTCAATATTTCTCTTGGGGCAAGTGATAATTAGATGTCACACCTATTAACTCAACTTCATTCTGATAATTATTTAATAATTTTCCTCATATTTCTTTTTACAACTGCATTCAGAATAGCATTAACATATGCAATGATAACATTCGGAGACATATGAGCTACTTAAAATTGTAATTACTGTATGATCATCCCACAGGAATCATTGAAACTACACAAGCACATTCAGATAAATATAAAAACAATACTTAACTATGTCTAGATATCCACAAAACTCAATGTTCCTATAAACGTTATTTTGAAAAGAAACAAATAGTTTGCATTAACAAACATCTTATATCTTCAAAATGAGATATCAGTGTGAATAATTAACATCTATTTTCATTTGTACTCATAAGTTGATTAAACCAACATTTTCACTTATTCCTGAGAGAACTGACGATACATAATATTCCCAAGGTCATGCATTTCTTAAATGAAAATCAGGATATAAATCCGATTCCTTTTATGCCATGCTCTCTTACTGAGGCAAGAACTACTAGTTCATTCTTGTTACTATATATTTTTTGGATTCATAATCACTTGAAACATTTGCTGAATAAGTCACTCCAAAATCTTTCAAAGAGGCTGATGAACGTTAAAGCAGATGCATATCTGTCTGGTGAAATTATTCTCAGCAGGAAGCAGCTATGCCCTTAGTATATACGTGCACTGACCAATTAAGAGGGGCAGTTTTGGAGTACACCTGTATAAGCCAATTTCACCCTTAAAAAAAAAACAAAAAAACTGCAAGTGGATTTTTGCTCCAGTGAAGATTAAGTACAGGGACTAGGTATTTAAATCTGCTTGCCTAAAGTAATTTTTAAAAGGACAAAATACAAAAATAAAAAATAATAATAATAATAATTAAAACCACCAGTTTTCAAGATATTCATTGTGCAACAAGGGATACTTTAGACACAAGAAACAAACATGGTGACCCCAACAATGGCTTCCACTGACTGCCCTGATAGACTTTCCAGGCTACATACAGATCAGGGAGATGCATCAAATGTGAAGCCCAGCAGACTTCTTGTGTGCAGGAGATGGAGCTGAGAGTCTGAGGAGTCCAAGGGAGGCAGGGCTCATAGGAAAGAGGAGGGATCTGCACTAAGAAATGACTCCAGAGATCTGCAGAAGGTCCCCCTCAAATACTGGGCTGAGGGTTAATCAGCATGTGTCTATTAGGGAACGACCTCAAAGGATTAGAAATAACAGTGACAATCCACACACAAGGCCAAGAGTACTTCTTCTTCCCAGCAGACAGACTGAAATACCTCAAAATTCACAAAGAACTGGGCAGAGTACACAGAAGGTTCACGGATCAGCATGGGGAATAGTTAGACCTAGACTGGGCACTGCTCGGTCCCATTTAGCAAATATTTTATGTTGTCTACAAGAAACCTAGTTGACTTTTTCCAGTTTTATTGAGAAATAATTGAACTACATCACTGTATAAATTTAAGGTGTACAGAATAATGGTTTGATTTACATATATTGTGAAATGAAATGATTACCGTAACAGGTTTAATTGACATCCATCTTCTCATATAATTAGAAAAAAAAATTTTTTTTCTTGTGATGAGCACTTTTAGAATCTACCCTTAACAACTTCCTATATATCGTATACACAGTGATAACTGTAGTCATTCATGCTATACATTACATTCCAAGTACTTTTTTTTTTATCGCATAACTGAAAGTCTGTACCTTTTGACCACCTTCCTCCAATTCCTCCCTTGCCAACACCCTGTCTCTGGCAACTACAAATACAAACTCTTTTTCTATGAGTTTGGTTATTTTGCTTTGTTTTCTTATTTGAAACCATATACAAGAGATATTATACAGTATTTGTCTTTCTCTAATATATTTCACATACCATAATGCTTTAAAGGTCCATTCATTTTGTCCCAAACAGTGGGGTTTCCTCAGTTTTTATGGCTGAATAATATTCCTCTGTGTGTGTGTGTGTGTGTGTGTGTGTGTGTGAACTTCTTTATCCATTCATCCATCAATAAACACATAAGTTGTTTCCATGTCTTGGCTATTATAAATAATGCTTCTATGAACATGGGGATGCAGCTATCTTTTTAAGTTAGTGTTTTTGTTTCCTTTTGAGATATTCCCAGAAGTGGAATTGCTGGTCACATGGTAGTTCTATGTTTTTTTTTTTAATTTTTGAGGAATCTCCATAATGCTTTCCATAGCAGCTGTACCAATTTACAATCCCACCAGCAGTGCACATGGTTCCCTTCTTCCACATCCACATCAGCATCTGTTCTCTCTTATCTTTTTGATGATGGTCATGATAACAGGTGAAATCGCATTGTGGTTTTCATTTGCATTTTCTTAATGACTAGTGATGTTGAGCACCTTTTCACGTACCTGTTGGCCATTTGTATATCTCATTTGGAAAAATGCTTTTTCAGGTCCTTTGTCCATTTTAATTGGATTATGTGGGGGTTTTGCTATTAATTTGTATGAGTTCTTTATATAAATATATAAATATGCACACATATAATTAAAAAGTACTTTGAATTGATTGGATTTTTATTTATTTATTTATTTATTTATTTATTTNAGGGGCTAGGGACAAAGGTAAGGGCTGGTGTAGGGAAACCACAAGAAAACAGGCAGTACTCCAGGGGATAGTAATGCCTAGGCTATCAGCATGCCTAGGCAAGAGGAGGAAGAGGAAAGCCTTCCTGGAACTAGGAATGAGAGTGCTGGGGAAAGAGCTACCTTAATATGAGTGCCATCTTTGGTAGAACAACACAGCTAGCTTGAGGGAACTCCTGCAGAAGGCGGCAAGGGAAAAAGAGCCCAACTTCACTCTCCTCTCTTCCGCCTCATTCTTAGGCTCTCCATTAGCCAGGCACAAGTGGAAGCTGGGTAACAAGGGGTAGACAAGTTGGACCCCTGTACAAAGAACAGAGTGGAAAGTGGGTCTGGGGAGGAAAAAGAAAGACATCTGACAAATTGTAATGCCTGAAATTGTACTGCTTCAGCTCTCAGTGCTTTTGTTTGGAGCTCAGATTTGTATAGACATCTCTTGAACATCAGAATCTCCATCCCTAATTTCTTTCCTCCTTTTTATCTTTTTCATTTTCGTTATTTCTCCTTTTTAATTCTTGCTACCCCGACTGAAGTTTTATATTTTTTTCACTGACAATAATAAGGAAATACATATCAGTGACAATAAGAATACAAGCTCTCAGTAAGCATTCACAGCTTCTCAATAAGCAATATGTCCTGGCTTGTAGTGTTGTTTCCTGTAGTAATTATAGTGATGTAAGTATCTACTAGACTGTAAGGTCCACGAAGGCAGAATTGTTCTCTCTTTTCTCTGTATCTAACAAGGTGCATGTTACAGATAAATGATCCTCAAACTTTTTCTAAATAAAACAGTGACATTCCACAAAAAATCCTAAGCATTTCACCACAATACATATCTTTTCTTTGTCCTTATTCTTCTCAGACACCAGAAATCATTATGGTAATAGTCAGATGAAATAAGAGCACACGATGACCAGTTTTCCTGTAACACATCTTCAAAAAGGACATGCTATTTTGTAGCACAAGAATAGAGGTGAAGATGAAACTGCAGGCAAATCTGATGGTGGGAAAATAGAAACAACCCAAAATGTGTTCAAAACCGGAAAATCTGGTCATTGCTATTCCTTCAGAAGAAGATGTGGATTCCAAAGCAACGTTGATAGAGAGTGGATGAAGCTGAAGGGGCGAGTTTATCAATATGTGGCTAATCAATACTTTTGCCTTAGAAATGAAGAAAGTGGGCATTTGCCAAGGCTATTTCAAATGGTGGCTCCACTGTGGCAGAATGCTTCTCTAGAAGGCAACCCAAGTGCTTAAATATTTTGCTCTCAATCAAGGAAGTTAGTAGAAAAAATATGTTCCACATTACACAGCATGAGACAACTTTTAATGAGCCAAATATGTTTTCCTCATTTCTTCTCTCAGTATTTATTCAGTACCGCCAATAAAGAAGGCGGGAGGGGGGGGGCGAGGTTGCATTCAACCCAAAATAACTGGGAACAAGTTGTGCAACAACTTAAGAAAGATGTTTATTATATAGATAGGTACAAAAAATCCCATTGAAATAAATTTATTATTTGATGTGAATTTTAAAGTCCATTTGCAGACTGTTTATATTTCATTTCACCCTAAACTCATTAACTGCTAAAACAAGGACAAAAATAAGCTAAAAATGTTTAAATACTTAAAAAAAATTTAGAACAGATTTAGATTTCTACAAGCATTATGAAGACAGCACAGAGAGTTCCCATATGCCCCACACCCAGTTTCCTTGTTATCAACATCTTGCATTAGCTTGGTGCATTTGTCAAAATTAATGGACCAATATTGACATTCATTATTAACTGAAGTGCATAGTTTATTCCTGTTTCCTGAGTTTTTACCTAATGTCTTATTTCTCTTGCAGGATGCCATCCAGGATTACAGCTAGTTTTCGTGTTTCCCTGGGCTCTTCTTGGCTATGACAATTTCTCAGACTTCCCTTGTTTTGATGATCTTGACAGTTTTGAGGAGGACTGGTCAGGTGTTTCACAGAATGCCCCTTATTTTGGATTCATCTGAAGTATTTATTGCTTAGGAGGAGACTGGGTTTATGGATTTT
>NW_017731749.1:460440-565022 GCF_001890085.2 Hipposideros armiger
GCCCCGGTTCGGATCCCACATATGAGGGCCAGTGACACTGCCCTCTACAGCTAAGATGCTGAACAACAGCTCAACCTGGAGCTGGGCTGCCATGCCGGCATAGGCTGCAGTGAAGCTGAAGTGGGCTCCTGTAAGCCTCCCTGAGCAGCCGTCCAGTGGCCGGTGACGGATCTGCCTCACCCGGGGAAGAGCGCAATGATGGTGCCAACTTGGGCCAGTGGAGCAACGTCCTCCGCAACTAGACTGAAGAACAAAACAACAGCAACTTGTCTGTTCCCCTTCCCCCAATCCCCCAGCACTGTTCCCATCCCCCTAATTCCCCAATAAAAATCTTTAAAAAAAAAAAAGGCAAGAGACAAATTAAGACAAAAATATCAATATCAGGAATGACACAGGTAATATCAAAACAAAATCTACAGATAATACAAAAATAGTAAGGGTATATTATGAAAGATTTCTTGCCAATAAACTCAACAACATTAAGTGCAAAACTTTCTTGAAACACACAAACTACCAAAGTTCACTTAAGAAGAAATAGATAACCTGAATAATTCCATATCTAGTAAAGAAATTAAATTTTTATTTTAAAATATCACCACAAAGACATCTGCAAGCCAAAACACTCAAGGAAGAAATAATATTAATTCTACATCAAGTCATCCAAGAAATTAAAAGGAGAGGATACTCATAACTCATTTTATGAGACCAGCTTTACCCTAACAACTATACAGAGACATCACAGAAAGAGGAAACTATGGGAATATAAAAAATTGAGCAAAATTTTAGCAAATCAAATAATATAATAAGAAGAAAGATAACACAGCATGACCAAGTGGAACGTATTACATTTCTAGTTGTATCTGAGGATGGTTTAACATTAAAAAATTAATATCATTCACCATACTATCAAAATAAAAACCATACAGGGGAGGAGAAAAATGGCCGCGGTAAGGAAGTCACTCTGAGTTAGTTCGCACAAACCACGGCAATTTTGGCAGCGAAAACACGGAACACGCTGAGCAGCAAAGGGACTCCCACATGCACTACTTAGAGCGGGGTCCAGCCAAAGAAGCACAAGAATCACCACACCCAAAGACCAACTTCAGATAAAAACAGAGCATTACAGGGTGTGACCTACAAGACTCACACTCAAAGGGAAATTGCTACAGGCACAAAATAAAAACCATACAACCACTTTGATAGGGGTAGAAAAAGCATTTGACACATCCAACATCCATTCGTGCTCTTAAAAATAACAAAACCAAGCAAAACCAAAACACTTCTCAGCAAACTTGAAATAGAAGAAAATTTCCTCAACTAGAAAAAGAGCATCTATGAATAAGCCAATAGCTAATATTTTGCTTAAGGGTGAAAGATTGAATGTTTTCCCCTAAGATCAGAAACAAGACAAGGATATTCACTCTCACCACTTCTCTTCAATATTGAACGGGAGGTACTAGTCAGCAAAACAAGGCAAGCAAAAGAAATAATAGTCATTCAAGAGTAGAAAGAAAGGAATACAATTCTTTACTCATGGAGAGCAAGGTAATCTAGAAAATCCAATAGAAAAAAATATTTACCTATAACAAATCAGTGAGTTTAGCAAGGTTGCAGGATACAAGATCAATATAAAAATTATTTGAATTTCTATATACTAGCAACAAAAAAATTAAAAATTGGAATTGAGCAATGTGATTTACAATAGAATTAAAAATTACAAAAAAAAACAGAAATAAATCAGGTAATTAATGTGAACTATCTATACACTAAAACAAGAAATTTCTAAGAAAAAAATTAAGAAAAATTAAATAAATGGAGAGATGTACCTTCTTCATGAGTTGGAAGACTAACCATTGTTAGGATGCAAATTCTCCCTAAATTTGGCTATATATTCAACATAACCCCATCAAATCCCAGAAGGTTTTTGTAGAAATTGACAAGCTGATTTTATAAAAATGCAAAGAATCTAGAATAGCTGAAACAATTTTGAAAACGGGAATAAAGTTAGAAGACCAACACTAATTTCAACACTAATATTACTAAGACAGTTATGAGTCCAGAAAGAAACCCACGCATGTAAGGACATCAGATTCTCAAAAAAGTGCAAAGGCAATAATACAGTGTAGATTTCTACACTGGATATCTATGTACAAAAAAGTTAACTTGGACCCATGTCTCACCCATTATAGAAAAATTAACTCAACATGGATCACAGACCTTATTGTAAAACCTAAAACTATAAAACTTCTAGAAAACAGTGTTTTCAACCTGGAGTTAGGCAAAGGTTTCTTGGCCAAAGCACGACATCAAAAGCATGACCCATAGAAGAGTAAATTGACAACTGAATTTCCTGAAAAATCAAAACTTCTATTCTTCCTGTATTTTTAAGAGAATGAAAAGGTATGCCATAGACTGAAGGAATTATTATCAAGTCATATATCACATATAGACTTGTACCCAGAATATATACAGAAAAATCAAAACTCAGTGAGAAAACAATCAACCCAATGAAATAAATGGGGAAAACTTTTGAACAGAAACTTCATCAAAGAAGATATATAAATCACAAATATATACATGAAAAGATGTTCAACACCCTTACTAATGTGAGAAATTATAATCTACACCTATTAAAATGGCTAAAATGAAAAACCTTAACCATACTAAACGTTGATGAAGATGTAGAGCAAGTGGAACTCTAATACAATATGGGCAGGGATATAAAATTGTTCAACCACTTCTAGAAACAGTTTGTTAGTTTAAATATTCAGTTGTAGAATCCAACTCTCTACTGTTAGATATTTACCCAAGCGAAATCAAGTATGTGTTCATTTATATACAAATACTTCTAGCAGCTCTATCTGTAATAGTCAAATCAACAGGTAAATAAACAAATGTCCATCAACAGGTAAATAAACAAATTGTGGTATAGCCATATAAGAAATACTATTCAGCAATAAAAAGAAATGAAGTACTTATTCAAACTGCAATATCATTGAATCTCAAAGCAATTCTGTCAAGTGAAAGAAGCCAGACACAACAGTACATGCTGCACGTTCCCATCTATATAAAAATCTAGAACATGTGAACTAATATATAGTGATAGAACGCAATTCATGGGTGAGATAGGGGCGTGCATGAGGGAAGGATTATAAAACACCTCATGGAAACATTTGAAAAAATGGGTATTTTCACTACCTTGATTGTGGTAATACTTTCATGTGATTATATAATAGATATTTTCAAGAAAAAAAAAAGGAGAAAGAAAGAAAGAAAGAAAGAAAGAAAGAAAGAAAGAAAGAAAGAAAGAAAGAAAGAAAGAAAGAAAGAAAGACCAACAAAACAAATATTGCCAGGCAAAATGTCTCCAAAAGAGCCAATAGGGGCCATAATAGAAATAGTACAAAGGTGGAAAAGATTTATAGAAACATTAGTTCATAATGTAGGTGAAAAGAGTGAGACTGAAGAAAGATTTCCCCAACCAGTAAAGCTTTAAGGAGTGACAGCTCTGCTGAAAACTCAATGTGTAAGAATGTGTGAGGCTAGCAATCACTGTACTCATCTACATGCCACATTGGGAGCCATTAATCTAAGGAACATTTTTCAGTGTATAATCAGAAAGATAATATACATTTTTTGTACTATGGTAAAACATGCATACCATAAAATTTGCCATTTTAACCAATTTTTGGTGTTAAGTTCCATGGCATTAATTTCACACAATCAAGTACAGTGCCAAAGATATAAGAAAACACCAAAGAACCAAGAAAAAGGTAAAAGAGGTGAAGACAAAACAAGAAAAGGAATAAGCATATTTAGAACCTCATCAGTTCAGATAGGACAAAGTATAAAGAAAGAGCCAGAACTAAGATGTATATTCAAATAATAGTTTTAATTATTCAAATTAATTTCATCAACTGCTTAAGAAGGGAAAATATGAAGAAAACTCAACAGTAAGAGAAGAAGAATTCAGGGGTCACGGACAGTAAATTTTGAGGTCTATGGACTAACTGACCTTTATTTACATAGATTCTCTGCAGATAGTTCTCCAGAGACCAGACTCTTCTCCCATCTCACAAAGCCTCTCCATCTCAGTACTTCAGTCCAGCCAATCAGGACACTAGAAAGCCCCTAGGTATCTATCTCACCCTGCATTAAACTCCACAGCACTGTTGGATCCTAGTGCACTTAGCAATCTACAAGTCAAGTCAACTTCTAATTCTGTCTCTTGTCCCAAACACTGTGCTAGGCCCTGTGAGAGATGAAATAAAGATTTCAAGTATCATACAGGCTTCACAAACCAGTCGAGTATGATGTAATATTTAATAAAGAATAAAACAGGCAATTTGTGATAAGTAATTCAAAACATTCTGTTACAACAACAGACACAAAGATTCCATCCCACCTCTATCCCCCCAGGGGAAATGAGAGACCTGGGCAGGACTCCATGAATACAAATGCAAATCACAAAGAGATTCCAGCAAGGCATACACAAATCTGCGAAACGAGTGTACTAACAGGTGACTTCGCTTTCAAGTACCACTGCAGAGATAAATATGGAATCCTTTTTCCATGTAAATAAAACTAGTTAACAAAGACAAAGACAAATACAAATCGAAATGCAACCCAACATGGAGTTTTTATGAGTCAAAACTTAATAAATTTCTTATAGAACATATCAGAGATAATTTCAGTATCTTTGAGTGTGACAGTATCTCCCAAGAGAATTGTATTAGTTTTCAAATGGCCTCCTTAGCCTTTTAAGTCACCTAAAGAAATGTGTTTTCAAATTATACAGAGCATTTCTCCTATCTCACGGGGCCAATGGCATTCTTCCAAAAAAACTCTTCTGTTACAGAAACCCTGATATGACAATAAATTTCATTTTTAAAAGTTCAAAATTTTAAGATGTCTCATATGCTAATATGAAATACACTTATTTCACAAATAAGGGAAGTCAAATAAACTACCAAGAGCAGTGAAATAGCTATGTCTGTTTATAAGTTAATATATTTGTCTAAGCTCTTGTCTTTGTATCCACATTTAATGTACTTTTCCAGTAAGTCAGTATTATTTACAGGTGTACTTTCCTGGTACAGTACTTATTTCAATAACTTTCCTTTATGAGAATAACATAATACAGTAACAAAACAACCGTGCAAAATGAGACATATTTAGCTCCTCATAGTGCAAAATGTTTTTTGAACTGATTAGATTTTCTTTCAGATAATAAACTTATTCATCAGTGAAACAGAGTTTATTTCAGTAGCCTATTTACATATAAAATAGCATAGAATGTTATACCTTGACTCCTATAAAATAACTATATTTTAGTTGAAATTTTTCTCTCATGTGCTATAATTCTTTGTAAGTTGTTAAATTATTAATGATATACAACCACCTTCTTTTCCTGTGAAAGCTTCAACCATTCTATAGTATAATTTTGTAACCTAATGAACAGTTTAAAATGAGATTGGTCAAAGAACAATGTACATCTGTCTAAATATAGCCTAGTCAGAGGCATCTAGCTCTTCAAAACAAAGTACCTGAATTTGAATACAGGAGACCAGAAACTGGAAATCACTACACCAACTACGAATATGTTGGTACGCTGACCAAAGAGGTCATCCAGGAATGGACCGAATGGGAGGTAGCACACCTCTAGGTTTCTCAGGGATTCGTATGACATGCAATGCAATGGATGTTAATTATGTTGGGGTGCTGCTTCTCTGGTTCATCTCATTCTGCATTTCTGAATTCTGGCAATGAGAATAAAGGATCCTAAGAGTTCACTACATGCCAGATGCCCCGATTTCACATGATAGTGAATGTGGAGATATCCAGAGGAAGAAGCGGACATTGAACTTAATCTTTGAAACAGCGTCTCAGTCATGGAGGTGGTGCAATTCCTTTCTGACCTTTGTGTTGGGTGCTGGTGCCATTCTCCAGGTTGAATCAGTGTCCTGCCCACTGTGGTGATGTGAGGCAATGCTCATACTTGTCCTGTTTGTGCAGTGCCATCTTACTCCCTGTGAAATATCAGGTAACAGTATTTCTGAACATCACCACTCAATCATGTCATGTGTTTCTGAACATAATGGGTCAATCACGTCATGTCCCAAATCATGGGATCACACTGGTAGAGGAAGTGATGGAGAAGAGAATGGTGACTAGGAATGGCAACTGGGATTACAATCCCAGTACTTACCAGCATGGCACAGATTACATCACAAATATCACTACTACTTTTTCCATTAACACCTCTCTGAACTAAAGTGTTTATAATGTATGCCCTACCTTCTGTTAAAAGATTTAACGTTGCTTATAAATAATGACACAGATACAAAAGAGATAAATCAAACATGGAGAGTGACTAGTATGAATGTCATGTGACTAGTATGAAACATGGAGGAAACAAGTATGAATCACACCTGTTAACACAGGCTTATTAAATTTAACTTTCAATTCCAGGTCACCAAGACAAAAATGGGAGGATTAATATGTTACATAGGGTCCTTATCTTAAGAAAAAGGGAAAATGTGCCATCAGGGAAAAAGAAATAGCCTTCCATTAGTGAACTCTAAAAATAATTTATCACATTGGTTATTATACAAGAATATGAAGTAGGAAAAGTATTATTTATTTAACTGCTGCTTATAATTGTTCTCAGTAAGAGCAAAAATATTGAAATCGAGTTCTGGAAATGCATTTCTGGGCAAGCTTAGCTAATAAGTTCTCTAACGAGCTAATCATATAAAAGTTTAGACCTTTCTGTAGAACGCCTCTCTTGGGAGAGTTGTTGGTTTGCTACCAAATACTCTCTGTCGGTAACAGAAGAGAAGTTCAGACGCTGTGGTGTCGATTGGTATGAGTGGCAACTCAGTGTCAATTTTGACCAGCCAGCGGGACATTTTCCCGCCTTTTGTTATTTGCTAACAAGCTCCGAACATACCTCATATCTGCCCCATGGTCTCAGACGTCCCTCTTTGGGCAGACTAAGTAAGGGAGGCTTCCCTTGCTCTTTGAAGCTAATCTGGCATATAACAGTATAATGACTAATACTGTTTTCTCTTTGGAATGCAAAGGAATACCTCCAAAATCACTATCCGTGTGTACAAAAACTGAAAGCAAAAGGGGCGGGGCTCAAGAAAACATGATTTTAATCTACCAAAGGCATTACTGGGCTAATCAGAATGGAAGGGAACATCTTTTCCTTCCCTAAGAGTGGGCCAATACAAAATTTTAACTCAGTTTTTGTTTAATGTTTACAGTTTGAATCTTTCCATTCTTTCCATGACTAGTACTATCTATCCATCTCGGGTTTCAAGTTTCTGAGGGTCAATGACCAACTATAATTAACTTACTTCTGTGGAAACAAGCATATTATCAAACCTAAGCAGCTCATTAAAATATTTTTTATCATTTTCTCATTATTAACATACACTATCTAGAAAGATTAAGCAGTGGCATTTCAAAGGCAAGGACCACAAAAAAAAAAAAATCACAGGGAGCCGACTGAAACTTCAGACATTTTGTGAGCCACCTGTTCCACTATAACCATTATTGAATATGTAATTATATAAAATTACAATGAAATCAATTACATTAAAAACAAATGGAATAAAATCTCAAAACTCATTACTTCCTAAAAATAACTATATTTTACTGTTACCTGTGATATTGAGGCTCTTCCCACCTATTGTTCTTGGCATGATGGGGAGATTCATATTGGTGTATGTACTACTGCAGTTTTTTAAGAGACCTCCGCTTAGTAACATCACCTTGGCAAGTTGGATTGTCCATACTGGGACCATCTTCATCATAGTAATTGCCACATGCTACATTCAGTAGTCCCACCCCACTTCATTCCTGCCCTGAGTAATGGGTGATAAACGTTGCAGACACTTAACCCAAATGAGTTGAGCACCACGTTAGTGCACCATGGTGTAAAGAATGCAAGTTATCTTTGTGAAAGTGTGCTAATGCCATCCATATTTAAGGAAACGATTTTGCAATACCGTTATTCATTTTTTGTCTTGAAGTAACAATACAACTCCTTGGTTACATGGAATTTACAGAGATCTCAGTCTTAATATGAGGCTGCCTAAAACTACAAGAGAGTTCTGACCTTCAAAAAAGAATAGCAGCGCTGCTTTGAATATTAGCAAGAACATATATGAAACCCCAAAGTACTTTCCTTGCTTCTATCCAAGTCTACTAACCACCTTTAACTGTAGTAGTTTAGCTTCTTTCCATCTCCCCTGATTCCAATCAGATTCCATCACCTTTAAGCATATCCATATTGAGATTATACAAATCCAGGGTGGTCGCCAGGTATAAAGTGCCAGAAAAAATAGTTATAAACAAAACTCTACATGCAAATGTGCCACCATGTGAATATATTCGATGATAGTAAAAAAATGCAGTCTCAGAAAGTTATTTTAACGTGCATGTAAAGATGAACAGGAAAGAAGGGAGAGATTTATGCTAAAAGAGGTCAATGATAAGTGAGAATCTAAAAAGACAACAGAACTCATTAGAAATACTTGAACTATACGCTCCTTTAAAGAATGACCTGACAGATCTATAATTCTAAAATTATATGTATTTTATTAGCAGTAAAGCAAAATCAAAATATATTTATGACTAATTAAGGAGTCTGCTCATTTTTCAGAAAAAATTAGGAATCTTTCACAAATCGAATGAGGTAGAGGAGAATTGATAGGCAGTGCCCAAGATGATGAAGGCCAAAGAACTAGAGAATAGGCCTCTAAAATATGAAATATTCTGGCTAAAACTAAAACTTTGTTCCCATCAAAGATAAGAGGGGGGAATGAAAGTTGGAGTAGAGCAAGGCTCATATATTTTGCAAATACAAGTCACTGTTAAAATCAGTCCATACTATTATTGTGGATTTCTTTTGATCACCAGCTATTAAACCAAAACTGGTCTTCCTTTTTCCTTTCTTATTCATACTCATGACAATCAAGGGCGATTAAAGAAAAGGCAGGCAAAAGAGCTCTAAAAGAATGTCAGTGATACTGCTTGCCACCAGCTGTTTGTGAAGTGCTAAAAGAGTCCGGTGATGAACGGGTCTATAAAAAAAAAAAAGAAGAAAATGCAAACCTTATTATTACGTTCAGTAACCCAGATTAAGAGAGATGTAGGAGGTAATCAAGTAATTTGTGTACAAGACATCTGAAAGAATTAAAATTAGCTGAAACACACGAGGTTGGAAACTCTGGGCATTAGAAACCATGGGTCTTTCTAATTGACTACTTAATAGCCAGCACTTCATTATAGGACTGGGGCTGTATTTTATATGTGATATTGGAAGCACATACACTGTTGCAGGAGGGTGTTGGGTATAAATGGTGGTACTGGGGACAGAAGGATGAACAGTGGTAGACATAGACTACGTGATTATATGTTGGAAAATCCTAAATTCCAAGATTTTTATTTTTCTTCAGCTTCTCCAACTATTGAAAAAAATGATCAACCTTATTTCAAAAGGGAACTCAGGGCTTTGTCTGGTTTTCTTTACAATATAACACTATGAAAACAAAGGGTATGTATTATTGGTCTTTGGTCAATATAAAACTTGATAAAAAAATACAAAAGCTCTGGTCCCAATGATTTGTTTTAAGATTTCAAGTCTAAAGCCATTATTGCCGTATTCTTTAATAAGCAAAAATAGTGAAGCAGGTTCAAAAGGATAATATTTTAAGTACTTTAAGAAAAAAATGTAAGATAGAAGAAATATAATATGTTCTGATATTTGTGCTTTTACCCATAAAGTTCAGCACATATCCATAACCAATCAAAAGTCTAATAAATGTATATTTGCTACAAGATTCACTATTCAGAATTTTTGTATTTACCAAATTGGTGAATTCTTTCTAAATTAGATTTTAACACCCTTCTGACTTTCATTATCAGGCATCCCAAGGGCACTAGCTCCAAAGAACTTTTTGTTAAATGTAAAAGATATGATAGTCTAGCATTCCTTCTGAAAAATAGCCTTGTACGTATTTTAGTAAATGTGATAAAAATAAGTTTCAGGCACTATAAGGCAAAGGATTATTAACATTAAAGAACTTAAAAAACATCCAAGTACAAAGTTTCTAGTTTTCAGATCCGAAGGGCAGAAGCAATGTGGATTAATAAATAAAGTCATAGGCACAGGAATAGTGAAAGACAATAATTAAGCACTTCCATTTTCCATACTCTAATAATGTGGGTGCCATGACGACAAGTATATATAGACAAGTCAATTATATAATGGTTCTCACCCTTGCAAAATCTCATTACTGGTACAATCATTGGTTTAAAAGAGTGAGGCAATCTGATATACTCAAAAAGAGCAATGCAATGAAAAGTAACCAGAAAACTGGGATCTATAGTTACCACTGCCATGAATTTACTATCCTCAAGTGAGACTATGAAACTGAGTCTCACTTTCTTCAGTTGCAAATTGAGCCTGATTATCCAAAATGGCTTCCAAGATTCATTACACTCCTAAAATCCTGATTCCCCAAAATTGCTCTTTCAGAAAGCAAAATGGGAAGTAAGAATTATTTTACAAATTCATTCAATAAACAGCCAATATTTTCTTACCGCTGTGATAAGATTATTATGAATGAATTATAATTAGTATGAGTTATTATGAATGAATTTGAAGATTACTGTGAATGGCAATTCTTTTATATGTATAAATAAGAGGAGAATGATATAATATGGGTAAGACACTGACAATGGCAAACAATGCTACAGAAAATGATATTATAAAATAATAATGTAGAAAACAAGGCCTAAATTTAAATCTGCAGTGAATTACTGTTATCTCTATTCTGATCAGGGAGCAAGTTATAAGTTTGGCTGTTGTACCCAAGTGTTCACAATTCCACAGCTGTCAAATGACTAAGGACTCTGAGCTTGCCCCAATTGTGGGATAAAAAGTGTTTTACTTTCTATTTTCTTTTGGATGAGCATTTTCTCTTATACTATAAACCTAAGCCACAAAAGTTAAGGACACTCTTCCATTTCCTGGACCCTTCAAAACACTGACAAATGCTAAATAAAAAGTGAAAATAAAAACAACCTAGAGGTCATGACCTTAGGAAAACCTCATTCTCTCCTATATTGACTGGTTATCTCAGAGGTTTCTTCATCTATAAAGACTCTAAAAAAAATTGGCAGGTTCTTATTTGGTGCTTTGGAAATAAGGTGATGTCAACTCCACGTTAGAAAATTCATTCAGTGACTGATACTAGAATGTAAACAGCAGGGCCCAGGGGACTTCCTATAACATACCAGGTCGTTATCTCTTCTCTGAACCTTAGCTGCCAATGGAATTTTCCAAAGCTTGGATATATTTAACAACTCAAAGATTTGTTTGATTGTCAAAAACAGGAGAGGACTTTAAAAACTTCATTGAAGAGACACTAAAATAAACCTTTGTGATGAAAGATATGTAAGGTTGAACTCTAGGCTCCCAAGGCTACAAGGAAAGTTTTTGGAAGAGTGTCGTCCCCACCTTGTTAACTGTAGAATAACCCACCAGAGACACAGAGGAGGTAGAAAGATGCAATTCAAGAGGTCTAAACTGTACCATGAAGTCTATTTTTCAAAAATATTAATAAGCTCAAAATTAACGTTCATCCAGCTTACGGAATATATGTAAAAGTTTGGAGGGGGCTACAGACTTCTTGGAAATGGAGCACTAAAACTACTATCGATGATAACGTGACTGACTTAAAATTTCTGAGAATAAATTAGCTTTAGGAAGATAATTTATCAAAAGTTTAAATATTTAATTGTCATTAACTGACTGAGGAATTCTGTTTAATAGCTCTCCTGGTAGTTCCTGCTTCATTACAAAATTAAAACCAAGCCTTCACACTATCACTTTCTTTGGTTGTATAGTTGTTGTATTTATGTGACTCATAAGTCTTACTTTTCCTAAGGGATTTAAAATAAATATAAAATATTTTCCTATTTTTACAACTTTTTGTTGCCATAATAATTATATTTAAAATTTTTTAATATTAATACTTTGTCACAAAATAAAAACCATTTCCCCTACTTAAAAAATATATTCCATTTAATAATAGAATGTGGCAACTCTAACAAAACTAATATAAATGTAAGTGAATGGATGACAAATTTATCTCAAGTTCTAAAAATTTATATCTTAATTCATGACACAACTATAGAGGAACTGTTCTACATCATATTATACAATACGAATAACAGCATATAAATAATACTGTACAAAATGCTCTCAAATACAATATGATCTGTGGGTTTGGAAAATATATCTGCAACATTTTGGGACTATGTCAACCTGCATCATAATTTATATAACTTGTGCTCTTCTACCTATTTTTACGTGCGTCTCACCTCAGTATTTTCAAATGAGGAAGCCAGTGCCCAGAGCCTGTATGTCATTGGTTCTGGATCTGCGATAATTAGGGGGAGATCTGGACAAAGATTCCCTACTGGGATTTCACATGTTTTTATCGCTAAAAGAAAACTTACTATTGGAAAGGGTGGGACATTCAAAGGTTGTTCAACTTATTGGGCCTAAAATATTTGATATGAGAAAAGATCATCTGCACCTGGCTGGCTGACACCATCTTCAGAAGAACGTGAGCCAGATCAAGAATTCCACTGTGGGTATCTCAAAACCATCCACAGAGGAACAGGTAGCTTGTCGTTATTTTTATACATTCTAGGCTTTATTCCTCCGTCTATAGCAGGGGAATTCAACAGTCCCTATAAAGTATTCTTATTATGGAAGAATATGTCCTATAGATTCTGCTCAAGTAGAGTGCCAGGAAAAGGAGGTGGCTAATTGCTCTGGTCTGTATCCGCGTATCTCAGCCTTCCCCTCTCTGAGTGTGTTTACCTTTCCTATGTAACAGACTCCATTAATGTACGGGCATCCTACTGCCCCAATCTACCTACTAAAATGAAAGTGGCTACTGAGATGGATACTGTAGATTCTCCTAGGCATAACCATTAGGAAAGAAGACCGATCCCTGACTTGATACACAAATCATTCACAAGTCATTATAAAAGCAAATTTAGTCATGAAACATCTAGTACAGACAAGGTACTATATGGAAGTATAGAAATGATAGTCATGATGCCAAAGGAACTCAGTCCAGCAGGATCAATGGACAAATCCAGTTCAATTGCCACACTCTGCCAAGACAGAGAACTTGAGGAGCAGACACCCAAGTTCAGGAGGGTGAGAAAACACAGAACATCACTGTCCACATATTCAACCCTGTCCACAGAGCTGGTGTTGAGGGTCCTCCCCAAAGTTATTTTCCTTTAAAGGCAACTGACAATTTAAAATGTTTTCTCCTTGAAATGTGGTAGAAGAGAATGAATTAAGAGTATATTGAGGGCTGGCCGAGTGACTCATTGGTTAAGGGTTGGCTTGGGAGTGCGAGCTCTGAGCAGCAGAGCTCCGGTTTGGATCCCACATGGGCCAGTGACTCTGCGCCCTCTACAGCTAAGATGGTGAACAACAGCTTGACCTGGAGCTGGGCTGCCGTTGAGTTGCTTGCGACGGCACAGGCTGCAGTGGGGCTGCAGTACTCTGCCATGAGCTGCTGCGAGCCACCGTGAGAGGCTGTCCAATGGCCAGCGACTGATCTGCCTCACCCGGGAAGAGCGCAATGATAATACCAACATGGGCCAGTGAAGCGACATCTTCCACAACTAGACTGAAGAACAGAAGGACAGCAACTTGTCTGTTCCCCTTCCCTGATTCTCCAACGCTGTTCCCTCCCCCAATTCCCCAATAAAATCTTTAAAAAACAAAAACAAAAAGAAAAACAATATATTAAGGATCCAAAATCCTGATACCTGCACAGGAAATGGCTACACTAACATGAGAAAACAGCAAAACTCCCTAACTCATGTGGTGAAGGGAAAACAAGGCCTATGCTTGCTCATATCACATCTAATCTCCAGAAATCCTATTTACTAAGAAGGGATCAAGTTTAACTAGAGAAATCTCAGTACTGAGTTACAGGTGGCTTTCCAGAACTGCCACCTCCAGTGGCAATGGTGCTGAGACTATATATCTCACAAATAAAATTTCACAATAGGGCTGGGACTACACTTTCTCTTAATGTTCCTGCCTCAACACCTGATGATAATTAGGGAGCAGATTTTCTCTCACACACGTAAGACATTGACAAAAGCTGCGAAGTCTCTAAGAGGGAAGAGGGTAGAATAAAAACTGAAATATAATATCAGGTACTTTCATAGGTGAATTCCAGGGCAGCAAGTAAAACGTGCCCCAGAAGAAGGGATCCCTAATGCTAAGCATGAGAAACAAGAGTACTCTGAGTTGAGCAATGTTCCTAAACAGCACATAGTAGGGATTCCAAAGATACGCTGAATAACTCCTAGGATGCCATATTAAAAAAAAAATTCTTTTTTCAAATATGATGAAATGATGCAAACAGCTGTGCACACAAACAAGAAACTTCAGTCTGTTTAGCTGATCTGGACTCTAAAGAAAGAAAATATTGACGTCCTATGTGCCCAGAGTTCTAAGCAGTCCTCTAAGTCAAAACCACTTCAGAGAGCATGGCTGGAAAATGGTGTTTAGTCTTATTGATATTTTTTGTCTTTATTACATTGAGAATGGGAGCAAAATGCTTGCAATTTTCACAGTGTCTGATGTTTAGAGAATCCATATTATGATGAATATAGTTTTTCATTGCATTGGTGGGACTGTCATGTACCATCTCTAAAATAACTTGTTTTAGATGTGATATTTTGTTATTTGCTCCTTAAAGAAAAATCAATGTAGATTTTTTTAAGTTAAAAAAAAATAAAAAAAGCCTCACTCTTCATAAATTCCTAAGGAGCCCAGAGCAACACTGACAAGGGAAAATAAATAGTACAAAAAAACTTATTAACCAGAGTAAGTTCCAGTGACCTCCTTTGGTACCCTGAGATGCAGTAATTTTTCAAATGTTTAGCTTATAGCCATCCAAGGAGATGGCAGTAAATTCAGGCCACTGTGTGGAGTCTGAAGTGCAGGCAGGTCACTGGGGCTCTGAGCTCCAGTAACTCTCAGAAAGGAGCAAAACCAACAAGCAAACAAAAGGCAACCAGGAAGTGCCTTAGCACAAGACAGGCATTCTTTGTTTGGAACTCATTTTATAGATTCCAAAATAAAGAAATTCAAGTAGTAAATTAAGTCTGTGTAAAAAATACACCTTGAATTTCCGGACTGTATGATCCCACAGAACCAGGCTATGCTTATCACCATATATTAGTTTCTAACGTCACTTAAATAACCGGCTCCACATATGATATATGTGATATTCACAATTAAGAAAGTAGCAATTGTTTGGTTCCACACATCTATATATTTTGATGCACTCATGGTACCCAGTGAAGACACTGGCTATCAGTTAATTAAAACAGTTTAAGGAAGAAGAGGTAAAAACAAAAAGCCTACTTATCTATTCAGCACTAAGCCTGAATCCTGGCACAGAAAATCATAAAGGCTTGCAGATTGACATTTCTACTCGGGCTACACACAAACAGTCAGCAGGTTAAGTATCTCTTGCTTTCTAGCTGCCTCCCAACCCAAGAGAACACAGGGAGGAAGAAGGAAGGGTCTGGTCTGCCTGGGCTTTCCTCTCTCCTCTCAGACTTCCCTACCCGCCCCCCCAACCCCATTCTCCACCCCAATACTTCAGGCCTGGCCCTCTGAACAGCGGCAGGGTGAAATCGAAACAACTGGGGGTAGGCTCAGAAGGACAATAGTTGAGGAGTGGTGAGGCTTCTGCAGCAGCCGTAGAATCTGAAGGGAAACCTAAGAAGTGCCCAGGTCCGCAAGGATCACCCCAGATGGATAGCCATGTCAGGGCACAGTGAAAGTTGAGGACATCTATAGTTTAGATATTCTGGGTACTATTCTTATACCAGAAAGGCATAGGTTGTCCTTTCAGCACACAACTTATAAAGATCTTCTGGCTTAATAGGAATTCAATAACCTACAGGTCAAAACAAACAAACCAAAATACTCCCTTTGTATCTGCAACTCATTTAGAGAGAGAAAAAAAAAAAAAACGGAAAACAACATTCACTTTGTAAAGACTTGCCTATCTGGAAGTTTACCAGAGCATATCAATTCTGTGAAGAAAGTCTGTGCTGCCACAAGTTAGCAGGCATGTAAGGTTTTATAACAAAATACTTCCCATAAGGTGAGCTCTCCCTAAGACAGGTAGGGAAAATAACACTTGTCTGAGGTCATCCCCTGTTTTCTGCCCTGTCCTAATGCTCACTCACACTTGAGTCTGTACTGTGTAACAGGCTGGCTTCCAAGCCTTGTATGTGTTCTCTCATGTATTTTTCATATTCCAGCAAAGTAGTGGATTCCTATTCCCCATTTACCAGAAAAACACATCTTCAAACCATGAAACTTTAGATCTAGAGTCTATCCTGTTAACAGGTGAAACGTGAATAATTTTTTAAAAAAAGATGAAAACCGATTTTTATGTTCAATACAAAAAAAGACAACAAAACAAATCTTATCTAATATTAGATCTGAAGTACCTTTAGCTAGGAAAAGCTATAAATGGATTACTACTATTTTTAACGACAGAATAATGAGCAGGTAAGGACACAGGTTCTGAAGCCGGACTGCATGGGTTTGAATCCCAACTGTGCCCCTTACTACCTGTTACTGCAAGATACTTAATATCTTGGGACCTCAGTTTCCTCGTCTACAAAATGGGTTGTCTGTAAATGAGTGTCGGGCATAGTAAATGTTTCATACTCATATGTACTAACAATGTTTTATGAACTGAACTGTGTCCCCAAAATTCATGTGTTGAAAAACCAACCACCCAGTGTGACTGTGTTTGGAGATGGGGCCTTTAGGGAAGTAACTGAGCTTAAATGAGATTATCCGGGTGGGGCCCTAATCCAAAAGGACTAGTGTCCTTATAAGAAAAGACACCAGAGATTCTCTTCCTCCCTCCAGGTGTGCAGATAGAAGAGGCCCTCTACAAGCCAGGAAGAGAGGCCTCACCAAAAACCAGCCCAGTCTAACACACACTGATTATGAGTATATCAGGTTTTCCCCATTCAAGTCAGCTTTTATCATTCCATAATGGCACAAGCAAGTTCTAGACTTAACTCTCTCTTGAGTGAGGAGCTCAGATATGAAGCCACTGTGAGACAAATCAGGTTGCCAACACAGTTGAAATGCTTTCACTGCCAGCCCAATTCAGCGTAAAAAGTAGGGTTTACAGTACACATATTTTTCTCATTGAATCCAAAGGAAAATGCTACAACAGGGGCATGGGACAGAAATTTTCAAGGCACAACTCTTTTGAAAGTTAAAAAAAAAAAATCACAAATCTGGAATACCACCCTTCCACTTGTCAGATGTAACTTCAAATAACCAGCATTTAATGTCAGTCCAATTATTAGTAGTAGCCAACAGCATAAAAATAAACAAATAAAATCATTACAATAAAAATATTTATACTTCAACCAGGAGGATAATAAAATTGTAGAAAGAGATAATACATTTCTTAAAGGACATGGTGAAAAAATACATTTTTTTTCAGAACTATTAAAAATAGCTTTGGTTGCACTGAATTTCCTTTACATATGGCTGATCTAAAATATTTTACAAATGGATAACTTGTGTGACTTTATTCAAAGAGATAAATAATCAGGAGTGTCTTAATATATATTTAGCAAACAGTATCATTTTAACAAGGAATGAAACTCATAAGTGAATTACTAATATGAAAAAACATTCACTCATGCATATGCAGTGTGGAAGATAGTTATTTCAGAGACAAAGGGAAAGTCACAGCTGTAGTATGCCAGAAAACCAGAAGATTCTTAGATAATTAGGCTGATCAACATTCTCACATAACAAAACCCATGACATTACATTCTCCATACCAGAATCTAACACACTCTCACACAAAATTTGTGACTTCAGTTGTTTTAAATAAGAGCTTTAATTTTCATTGTTTCTCATCAAGGAAATTTTAACAGCATTCTTAGCCTGGAAACATGTAGAATGAGAAAATGGATAAATATTAAGAGCTGTATCTGATAATCAAAGATGAAAAAGCTATTAGCAGATAGTAAGAGATTTGAAATGGCATGATTCATGATGCCACAATAACAACAAAAACAGCCTATTAAGCACTTTGATTGACAGAAGCACAATAATGCTAAAAAAATACATTAACAACAAAAAAGAACAAATACTAGGTTCAGGTTAGGTGTATCCATTATACATTCCTATTGAACTTACAAGGTTAGAAATCTTTAAAAAGCATCTACTTTTCAAATCAATAAAGCATTAATACCTGTTGTGACTCATTTTTCTGATAAAAATAAATTATACTTATTTTTTTTAGTAGAAACTCAACAATGGAAAGCAACTGTTGCAATTTTTGCACTGCTGTACATTGACCGCGCTGGCAGCTAAATCTTATTGCCAAAATCTTTATGTTTTAATCTTCAAAGTAAATAATTGATTTTAAAGTTAGCTTTATTCTGTGATGCAAACAATTTTGGAAATAAATTTAAGAATTAAGACTGTATAGATTATAAATTTCTGGTAAAGATGGCAGAGTACATACACACTATAATTGCCTCCTCTCAGGACCACATCAAAATGACAACTACAGAACAACCACATGGAGAATTGTCTGAAGTCTACCTGAACCAAAGCCCTACAACTAAGGACTTACAGAAGAAGCCACATCAAGACTGGTAGGAGGGGCAGAAACATGGAACAGTCTGGTCCCACAGCCTCATGTGACAATTAAAAATGGGGAGGGTTATTTCAGCTTCAGAGGTTCCCCCCAACCCCCTGGAGCAGCAAAGGGTTGCAGCCCCACAAGAGGCTCCCCAGCCAGGGGTTCCACTATCAGGGAGAGAAGTACCCATAACTTCTGGCTCTGATGTCCAGTGGAGATTGTGGCTGAGTAAGACAAGGGCTGCTGGAGTCCCAGGCACTCCTCTTAAATTAAAAAAAAAAAAAATCAGTGAATTTAGGACTTATTCACTGATGAACTCACTTGCTCTGAGCTCCAGCACTAGGGCAGCAGCTCAAAAGGCAGCAGGGACACATGGGGAGGAACTGAGTTATCTGGCTTCAGGGTGAAGGCTGGAGGGGCAGATTTCATCCAAAGAGAAGTGCTGGCAGAAGCCATTAATGGCGGCCACCACGTCTGCGTCTCTATCAACCTGACTAACACCATTCATTCGCCCCACCCTGTTGATTCCCTTAGATCACTCCCCACCCAACTTTCAGGCCCAGCCAAGCCACTTCCAGTGGCTTTCCCATACAAACAGACTGTCTTGGTTCATGCTGCACACTTCCCTAAAACCTCTCAAAGGTTCACAAAACACAAACAAGCAGCATTTGGCTTTGACATGCCCGGACCTCTGGATCAGCAGCCCTAAGTCCAGTAGCACTCGCGACAGCTGGCCTCAGTTCACAGATTGGCCTCTCTAGTCACCTCCAAGCATAAAGAGTGGCAGCAATCTGTGGATTGCTTTGTGGCTCATGCCAGGTGACCCTGCACAGGGCACAGGCTGTGGCTGAACTAGGCCTGAAACAATGCCCCTTCCAGAAGACCCCGGGCATACCTGGTGGTCAGCTTCAGACTGAGCTGTAGTATCACCCTGCTGCCTCCAAGGTCAACACACCCAAACGGAACACTGGGCAGGCACCAGATCCCTGCTAAAGCAATTCCTGCTCTGTAGGGTCAGCCCCTGCACAAGAGCTCCTCCACTGTAGTCACAGTCCATCCTCACAACCAATCAGCCCAAGGGCATTTTGTCCACTGATATTCAAAGACCAACCAAGGCTCAACAACAATAGGAGGAAACACAGAACCCACACAAGGGACACACATGGGGCATCCAGCTCAGGTGACTTGGAAAAATGGGCACTGGGACTCACAGGACAATTACTACATAAGGCAACTCTACTGAGACCAGAAGGCATGGCTGTCATACCTAATACTTAGAAATAAACATAGGGAAGCAGCCAAAATGAGGAGACAAAGAAACATGTCCCAAATGAATGAACAGAACAAAGCTTCAGAAAAAGAACTAAACAAAATGGAAACCAACAAACTACTAGATGCAATGTTCAAAACACTAGTCATAAGGATGCTCAAGGATTTCAGAGGGAACTTCAACAAAGAGATAAAAAACATAAAAATGGAGATAGAAAACATAAAAAGGCAGTCAGAAATAAAGAATGCAATAATTGAAATGAAGACTACATTAAAAGGAATCAACAGATTAGATGAAGCAGAGGATCCAATCAATGATTCAGAAGATAAAGTCACAGAAAACACCCATTCAGAACAGCAAAAAGAAAAAAGAAACCCCCCCAAGAAAGACGAGTTTAAAGGGTCTCTGGGACAACATCAAGCATACCCACAGTCACATCATAGGGGTATCAGAAGGAGAAGAGAGAGAGCAAGGAATTGAAAACCTTTTTGAAGAAATGACAGAAAACTTCTCTAACGTGATGAAGGAAATAGACATACAAGCAGGAAGTACAGAGAGTCTCAGCCAAGATGAACTCCAAGAGGCCCACGCCAATACACATCCCAATTAAAATGCTAAAGGTTAAAGACAAAGGAAGAAATCTTAAAAGCAGCAATTGAAAAACAGTTACTCACAAGCGAGCTCTCATAATACTATCAGCTGATTTCTCAACAGAAATTTTGCAGGCCAGAAGAGATTGGCAGAAAATATTCAAAGTGATGAAAACAAGGACCTACAATTTACTCTACCCATCAAGGCTATCATTTAGAATTGAAGGATAGATAAAGAGCTTCCCAGACAAGAAAAAGCTAAAGGAGTTCATCACCACCAAACCAGTATTACAATGAATCTTGGAGGGACTTTTTTAAAAATAAAAACAAAGATAAAGAATTTGAGTAATAAAATGGTTGCTATCAATAATTACTTTAAATGTAAATGGATTAAATGCTCCAATCAAAAGACAGGGTGGCTGAATAAATAAGAAAACAATACCCTTACATATGCTGCCTACAAGAGACTCATATCAAAAGACAGAGACTGAAAGTAAAGGGATAGAAAAAGATATTTTATGAAAACGGGGGAAAAAATGTTGCAGTAGCAATACTTATACTAGAAAAATCGACTTTAAAACAAAGGTTATAATAAGAGAAAAAGGAGGACCCAGTAATCCCAGTTCTGGGTCTTTATCTGAAGGAATCCAAATGCTACTTCGAGGGGACCTGTGCATCCATATGTTCATGCAGCATTGTTTACAATGGCTGGGATGTGAAGGCAGCCTGGGTGTCCATCGATGGAAGAATGGATAAAGAGGAGGTGGTACATATATACAATGGAATATTGCTCGCCCAGGGATGAGAATGGGTTCTTGCCATCTGTGGCGGCATGGATGGACTTGGAAGGTACTGTGCTGAGTGGAGTTGTCAGACAGAGAAAGGTAGATGTAATGTGATTTCACTTATATGTGGAATCTAAAGAACAAAATAAACAAAAAAAAACAGAAACAAACTCATAGATACAGGGAATATTTTGATGGTTGCCAGATTCGGGAGGGATGGGGTGTTGGGAGTGTGGGTAAAAAAGGGGAAGGGATTAAGCAGTACAAATTGGTCATTACACAGTAATAGGGATGTAGAGAATAGCATTAGGAATATAGTCAATAATATTGTAATAGCTATGCATGGTGTCAGATGGGTACTACATTTATTGGAGTGATAGATGGGAGGGGTATTGGGGTAAGGGTCAAAAAGGAAAGGGATTAATAAGTACAAATTGGTAGTTACAAAATAGTCAAGGAGGTGTAAAGTACAGCATAGAGAATATAGTCAATAATATGGTAATAACTAGGTATAGTGCCAGGTGGGAACTAGACTAGTCAGGGGTATCACTTCTTAAATTACATAAATGTCTAACCACTATGCTCTACACCTGAAATTGGCATAAAATAATACTGAATGTCGACTGTAATTGAAAAATTAAAAAGATAGAGAATAAGGTGAAGGGAAATAAGATGTTCAAATTTCCAGGTATAAAACAAGTAAGTCATAGGGATGTAACGTACAGCATACAGAATACAGTCAATAACACAGCGATTGCATGGTACATTGTCAGATGGTTGCTGGACTTCTCGTGGTGGTCACTTCTTTAGGTATATAAATGTTGAATAACTATGGTATATACTTGAGACTAATTTAATATTGTATGTTAGGTATATTTTTTTTAAATCTTTTTTTTTTCTTAAAAAGAAAAGAATTAAGAATGTTTAATACAAATGAATAGACAAAATGATCCAAGTCTTAAGGACAGATGTTCACATGTACATCTTTATTTTAAAATTTTTAATAAAATTAAAAGGGGCCTTACATTTATATTTACCAGTATTGTGATACTTTGTTTATGTTATCTACAATTGTACATAAAATTCAATAATTTGCTCTAATAAATTCCCAAGAAGCTATATTGAGCTGACAGAAAATAAGCTGTTCATGAATTATAATATGAAAACAAATCGCTGTTGTTACATATCACTAAAATCCACTCTACCAATGAGAGAGAACACACATTAAGCACTGCCTCCTCCAAAGGAGATGTTACCTGTTCTCTGAACAATGTGATATACAAAGGACAGCATAAGTATGGCAGATTTCCATTTGCCATGTTAATATTCACCCATATTCACACTGTAATCCTTGATGAGCTTCATATTAAAAATACAATGACATATCTTCTTTTTTCCTTCTGAATCAGATGAAATTTCTCAGAATAGGAAAGAAAAATTGTTTTTTTCTGCTCTCATCTGTCAAGAGCTATGACTTCAAGAACACACTGATGACATATTGCAATGACAAGATTGTATATGTACAGATATGTTTGTGTGTGTGTGTGTGTGTGTGTATTTTCCCACATTCAGCTGTTTTCCTCCCCAGTTTGCAGCTTCTATACACTTTAAAGTCACTGTACCCAATGAAAATCAGGAATACAGGAGACTTGTATTAGGAAGGTTCTAAACATTCTTGGGGCTGAAAAAGCTCTGTAACAAATAAACAGAACTGGTATTTTGAAAAAGCCTTTTAAGCTGTAATCAGAAATATTCTATAGAACACATTTCTATTATGTATAAATTAAGATCTTAGTTTCATTCAAGCTTTCCTTTTTTTTAGATGATAATCAATTGTTTAATTATTTGTCCAAAACTATCAAAGGCTAAAATGCTTTAAAAACTTAATTCTATAATTTTAGATAATAACTAGTACTGCTAAGGTTTCTATAGTTACCCAGGAAAGGGTCATGACTATCTGAAACACACACACTCTCTCTCTCTGATAATTAACTGCATCATGATAGACTGACAACACTTAATGATTAATTAGGCTAAGAACTCAAACCCTTAGCAGGAGGTAAAAGCACAGAATTTCATAATGTACTGACTACCTCCCAGAGAGATACAGAATACAAATAGAGCTAAATTTTAAAATTCAGGTTTGCAAATTCAGTATTACTAATATAAATGTCTCCTTGGGAGTCTCACAGCAGAAGAAATTAGGAATTCTCTGCTTACCAAATACAGCCACACAATCACAAGGAATCCTTTACAAAAGAGCTCAACTTGATTCATTCAATGCTGCCTTATATACAAAACTCAGCATTCTCCTCTCTACTCTTCAATGAAATACACAGTTTGTAGTTACTTCAAAGAGCAAACTGGATACATCATCTGCATGCTAGACCTTACTTTGTTTAGCATTTTACAGCTTTCAAAACAGCTTCGCATACTTTATGATAATCCGACTTCAATAGGTAAGTGGTTGAGCCCAGGTTTGGGAGTTAGATCAGTTTGGCCTTGAATTACAACCACTCTATGACTTATTAACCATGGGACCCTGGGATTGCTTAACAGGTATTTCTATTGTGATTTGGCCCTTGTTAATCAATAAAGTAGTTTGTAGGAATAAGAGCAAAGACTACCATGCATGTTAAGTCTTCAGTTCTCTAAGTTTCTGACCTATACTTTCCCATCAGATCATCAGAATGTCCCACGTTTGACTATATTACTCTGGCCTTAAAAAAACTGTCAACTAGAACATGGCCTACTTATATCCTTTATTTAACTGAGAGATATAAGAAATAGCAAGTTACTAGAAAGCTTACTAAATATTCCTAATGTCCTATATGACCAATTTGTATCAGTTCTGTTAAAGCCATTATTCCCTTACCTAGAACATATTTATTAAACAGTTGCTACGTACCAGGCATTGCATTGAGGATTTAGTAATTGTAAAAAGCGGAAATAATCCCTGCTCTCATGGAGCCTAATTCACCCAACAAATAACTGCATAAGAGAAATGAAATACGGAAGGAAGTGGACAAGCCTACTCAAGGCTTTCAAGGAAGGCATTCATGAGGAAAAAAAATAAATCAGAGCTTCGAGGGGAGAAGATGTTGGCCAGTGAAAAGGTCAGGCTAACGCATCTTAAGCATAGACGAAGCATGTGCAAAAGAGGCAAGTCTCCAGAGAGCCTGACATCTTGAAAGACAGAAGAGCTGGAGCCACACAAACACAGAGTAAAATGGTTTCAGACGAGGCTGCTATGACAGGCAGGGCCCACAGTACAGAGCTTTGGAGGCCATGTTCAAGGATGTGAAGGAGGGAAAGTAACATGATGAGATGTGCATGTTAAGAGGGTGGCTGTCGCTGTAATGGGAAAATAGACGTAAGGGAGGAAGGAACACACTACTCCGATGACACCCATTGAGAGGATACTGCAGTAGTCCAGGCTGACAATGGCCGCTTGCATTAGAGTATGAAGTGAAGTCAGTAAGAAGGATTCATTATGTATTTTAGAACTTTAATCAACAAAACTTGGCAACAAGTTGCTTGTGGGTGATGAGAGAGGAGATGCTATAGCTATTTCCAGTTTTGTAGAGTCTCAACCTACAGTCTCAACCACACTAGAAATTTCAGACTCTAGCACTGCACATCACTACTATCATCCCAGTTCAACCAAGTGGCAAAATGTACACATTCTACCCAAAATTATGTCTCAGGTTTACCAACCCTCTCCATCTTCACTCTCACTGCCTTGGTTCAACAAACTTGTCCTACAAGCTCTACATCCCTACAATCTCTCTCAATTCCAACACAATCTCTACCTTTCAGCCAGTGCTATTTCATTGTAAAACACAGAGGTGACCATGTCATTTCACTGCTTCAAAATGTTCAATGGCTCTCAATTATCAATAGAATAAATTACACACAATAACCTCCCATTCAGCAAGAAATATTTTGCAAAGTGTGTTTTAATAAAACC
Source organism: Hipposideros armiger (assembly GCF_001890085.2). Lineage (NCBI taxonomy): Eukaryota > Metazoa > Chordata > Mammalia > Chiroptera > Hipposideridae > Hipposideros > Hipposideros armiger. Next base: position 485,835 of record NW_017731749.1, read on the forward strand.
AAAAAATGCAGAATATACAGGATGACGACCTCAAGGGTATACATTAAGACATGATTTTAACCACCTCCTTTTAAATTCATATAAACCTTCATGTTTCCTCCCATCACTCTCCTTTCTGCAACCCTCTCCCTCCTACGCACACATCAAAGTAGTGTACCAGAAAGAGTACTGGCCTGAACTCAGGAGGCCTGGGTGTTAACCAAATGGTACAATGCCTGTACATGTTCAGATGAGTTCTAGCTCCAAAGAAAAAATGATTCATTGTCTATCCTTATTTCAAATGCTTTCTAACCATCAACGTTATTCAATCACTACGGGGTAAACTCATAACGTTCTGTGCAACTTGTTTACAGCTGTCTTTCTGCACTTTGCTTCTTCTCAGTCTTCACTAATTTGAAAGCCACCTTTCTCCACAACAGGAATGACTATATCATTGGGTTTATGTATCACTGTCACTTAGCAAAGCTGCTGCCAAGGGTACACCATGCAATGTTCAGATGTAAACCGTTGGCTTCCTTCTTGTTCTCAGGGGGGTTATCATCTGCTCACTTCCCATTCCCATATGACATGCAAACTCCTACTTGACTCACCCCCATCATGTCAGTCATCTCCTTGAGATCTCTAGACCACAACCTAGGCATAATTAAACACTAATATATCCTTCCTCTCCTGGGCTTAGAATTTCCTTGCTCAGGGGAATGACAGAGAAGAGGCATCACTTTCCTTGACTGTGCACTGGAAATTTCTCAAACCCTCTTTCTCGTGCTGTTGCTTAGATTCTTACCATGGTGGCTCTGTGGTTTGGCTGCTCAGGCCCAAAGCAATGGTTAGCAAACTCCCCACTCCTCGAAGTCTACCTATAGAATGGTCACCAAGTTTTATTATACAAGAGGCAAAATGTCACAATTACATCCTGTCTGGGGAGGAAGAAAGAAATAGGCTTGGAAAAGGGAGTCATGAATATTGCATACAATTCTGCTTTTAAGAAATGGCCACTTGCTTACTTAAGACCTGACTAACATAATAAAATATTACTACTGGCAGCTGGACTACCACAAAATGATAAAGATATTCTATTACTAATAATCTATTCTGTGCTCACACAGGTAACCTAAAGAGGAAACTATTCTATTACCTCACCTCTGAGGCTAACAAGTTCATCTAGAATCAATTTTCAATAAATCACCCTCATATTAAAGATCATATTTAATTAATGCTGGTCATCCTATCAAACGACTCTTACAAACTCTCAAAGCTTTCAACTCCCCTTCTACTCATTCATGTTAGTCCCAAAGCTAGAAAACACATCAACTATAATTGCTATCTGAAGAGTATTTTCCATCATTTCAGCAAAATTTCTCAGGAGATTGTGTCATTCAATAATATTCTTACAGAAAAGGTCAAATAATAACAAAGTTTTCTGTTAGAAGATCATCAGACCACATATTTGGTTACTGGCAGCTTTTTCTCGCTAGCAAAGCCACAGAAATTCCAGCTTCTGCTGACAAAACAAGTGAAAGAAAAGTAAATTTCTACTATAGGAATTAAATACAGCAATCTTCTTCTCACTCCAGCATTCAGGCTTATGGGGAAATAACACTATTACAAAATCTCCCCCAAGACAAGTGGAGGGAGGGACATGCAAGCCAAAAAGACTTTAAATGGCATGGATCCGTCTCACTGACTTAACCCCGTTGTTGATTTGATTTCTCTCCTCAGATGGAAAGGAGCTAACCGAGTCTACACACTGAGGGCACTTGCCAGAAACCAAAGCCCTAAGAAACAACCAAAAGGGACAGCTGAGTCAGCAGAGCTACTCACTATGTGGGGTTAGGTGGGGTGGTGAACAAAGAGGCTTCCACACTTGGAGGAGGCACTCTTATATCACACGATAGGGGGAAACAGAGGCACCATCACGAACCTCAGCCAAGTCATGAGGTTCCCTGGGGTTGAGATCCTGGGGTTGAGAGTAAGGGGTTCCTAGATCTCAAATTCTGGCTCACCATCTCCATCTGCATAACCAAGGACAACTTAATTAACTTTAAGCCTACTCTTCCTCAACTCAAAATAAGGATAATCAAAGGCACTTGATAATTGTTTTGGTTATAAATGACAGCATGTGAAATTCTGGGATAGTTTCTGCTACATAAGCATTCAATTACTATTACTATCATTATTAGCTGTATCTATGATCTATATTTAATATAACAGAGTTCATTAAGGAGGAATACTTTGTAAAACTGCCCAGCTTTAGTGCTTAAATTTCTCATAGCCAAAAAAATGCTTTTAATGCAGTACACCTCATTTGCTGATAGCTCATACAGGAGGCTTTTCTTATGAGCATTTACCAACTAAATTACTTTAACCACTGGATTTGTAAGTTATCCAACAATATCATCTTCATTGAACATAATTAAAGAAGATGGAGAACCTCAAGGCTATTGTAATCCAGAAATTCAGGTAACAGGCATTTCTGTCGACAATAACAAAGGGAATTACACATCTTGAGGATATCCATTGGCATTTTTAGGTCTTTAGAGAGAATTCAGTAAACTATTTCTTCCTAAAATATTATGGAAAGAGTTACTAATTTCTGTAAGTGTAGGGAAATGCCATGATTTCTTATTGGAAGAATTAGGCACACTTTTTTCCCCCTTCTTCCCAAGAATAAATGACTGAAGAGTGATACTGAAGGAGACACAATAAGATGAAAGGTGTACTCGCAAATTTTGTGGGTGAATTTTAGAAATAGAGAAAATGACAAAATGGTAAAATTTTCATAGTAGGGTTTCTGTAAAGGTATGATTACTATTTTTCAGGCTAAAAATCAAAACACATTATTCTAAAATGTGAGTGCAAGAAATAAGCATTCAAAAAATAGGAGGAATGAGGTGTAAGCACAAGTGGGAGAGAAAACCCTGGGGACAGGTGTCTGAGCTCAGGATGGGTCTAAAGGGCTTTGAAATGGCCAGCATTTGCAGAGCCCTGAGTGCATCCGCACTTGTACTCCAAATCTGCTCTTGATCATCTATTTGAAAAAGCGATTTCTATACCTACTCAAGCGCAGTTCTTTTGAATATTCATTTTTTAAACAGCTATATCAACTATTATGTCTCACAAGTAGGTACTGATAATTCACAGGAGGACAAACTATAAACTCTCAAGCCTCACTGGACTTGGGATTCTAATGGAGGAAAGAAGACAAACAAATATAGAATGTTAGGGAGTAGTAAGTGCAATGAAGAAAAATAAAGTAAGATAATAAAGAGGGAGGTGCAATTTGGGACATGCTAGTGAAGGAAGGCTTATCAGAAGACATGGCATCTGCTATAGACTGAATGCTGTGCTCCTCCCCCCAGGATTTCCACATTGAAACCATGAATGCTCAGTGTGATGGTATTAGGAGGTGGGGCCTTTTGGAGTTGAAGGGGATAGTGCCCTTATAAAAGAGGCCCCGCAGAGCTCCCTTACCAGAGCAGGCTCTTACTAGACACCAAATCTACCAGCACCTTGATCTTGGACTCCCCAGCCTCCAAAGCTCTGAGAAATAAATTTCTGTTTTTTATATAAGCCATTCAGTCTATGATATTTTTGCTACAGAAGCCCAAATAGACCTAGAATCTAAGCACACATCAGAATGAGATCAGGCAGCTGTTAAATATCTAGAAAAAGAACCTCTCGGGTGCCTAGGAAACAGAAGGAGCAAAAACTCTTTACTTGTGAATCTACAAGTTCCAAAATCCAGTCCTGAAGGTCGTGTGGCTGGAGTTCAGTGAGGGAGTGAAAATGAGGCCAGGGCAGCAGGCAGGATCTACACCATGATCAACACTTCAGATTTTACTCTAAGTGAGATGGAAAACCATTAAGTGTTCTGAGCACAATGGGGCATAATCAGATTTATAATTGTCCAAGGTCATTCTGGCAGGCATGTGGGAGCATGGAGGGAAAGCGGAAGTCGGGATAAAGAGGAGGCAGGCGGGGAGGCGACGAGGCAATTGCCGTGTTCCAAGAGAGAGATAATGACAGCTTGCACTGCCACACAAGGCAACAGTGGAGATTACAAGAAGTATTTGGTTTCTGGATGCCAAAGGTAAAGCCAACTTTGTATTTCAGAGGTAAAGGCAAATACTCAATATGACCTTGTTAAAAAGAAAGTCATCTCTGGGCCGGCTGAGTGGCTCAGTTGGTTAAGAGCTCGCTCAAGAGTTTGAGCTCTGAGCAACAGCGGTTCGAGTCAGCCCGAGCTGAGCAGCCGTGAGCGGCCAACAGGTGGCGGGATGGCTCAGCTAAAAAAAAAAAAAAAAAGTCATCTCTTACCAATTTGTTAAAGTTAAGACCTCCAGCGTTACTTAAAGTATCATTGATAAATCTAGCTATGTCAATTATGCCCAAGTCTCCCAGAGATAACAGAAAAATGATCTTCACATCATTAACATGAGGTAAAATACAGGTAAAGTCAAAATAATAAAATCCCCTGCTTTCATGAAGCATCCAAGGTGAGGCAGAAAGCTGAGAAGGAACATTCTAAATTTGAAGATGTATTTCCTCCCAGTAGCCCAAACCACCTGAGCTTGCATACGTCCATTTATTTTTCACAACAACCTTTCGAGGCAATTATAACACACGTTGTTTTATGTAAATCACACAGAATACAACAATTTTCCATTTGTTGCATTTCAATGGGAATACTTAAAAGTTACCATTCACATCTTTCTGAAAACTCCGTATTACTGTAATTTTATGGAGGAACTGAAGTTGCCATCATTTACTTTTTTTTTCATTGATTCTAAATCCTGTCTCTGTCTCTGCTTTCTTAAAAACGGGCTTGTCAACTGTTCACCTATGAAAATACAAACTATAAAATGTATAAACTTCCTTTATAGTAAACTCAAGCAGCTGCTGGGGGAATCAAACCACCTGAAAAATAAAATGCAAGATAGTCCTATTAAAATAACAGGTCTTCAAACCACAAATAGTTAATTATGCCTCGGAATCTTCACCCGTTGGGATCAGCTGCAGTTGTGCTCATCTATGAATTAGACTTTTTCCACCACTGACTTCCCATCTCTGCTAGAAGTAGGCAAATAACAGTAAATTGGTTACTGTGGTTACAATACTTTCTCTACAGACTCAAAAAACCTTAACTCTTTCAGTTCTGACTCTAATTAAGAAGGCAAATATACGCTAGATCTTCTTGCCATGGGAAATGTCATTATAAGGGTAAAGATCTCATTTACTGAAATTCAAAAAGTAAGTTAGATATAAATAATACTAACTACTACGGTAAACAATAATGATGCCAAGGCTTACTTAGATATAACCTAATCTCCATATTCACTATGAACTTGCTAAAAAGAAAGTTACTCTCACCAATTTGTTGTGTTCAGGCATAGACAAAGTAAAATAAGCATAAATTGTTGTAAGGAATTCTTAGGATTTGAAACTACTGAAACTACTTCATAAAAAACAATAAAATACAGAAAGACTACTACATAAAATTCTTTTTGTCTATCATGCTAAAATTACAAGTCTTGCACAATGAGCACATACTTATATTATGTGGTCAATAGATTTTTAAAGTCTCCAAAAGTCATACACAGAAAGTACTGCAGATTTTATACACAAGCCTCAGCGACATAAAAAATGCAACAAAGTATAATCGTAAAACCCATAGCTGTGAATGAATGTATTTTTAAAGACATTTAGAAAAAAAATGTCTCTTCAAATCAAACACAGCAATTTTAAATGGTTCCCTGACAAACTATAATTAACCACTAAGACACGGTATTATACAGTACAATTCTCTTATTATGCTCCAATGGCCAGGGTTTTCTGGCATCTCGGGGTGTCTGTGAGGGCCACACTTCACAGCCTGGGTGAACATGAATTCATAGCGACTAGAAGACGGCTACCCAGCACACGCTTACATACATACATACTCCAACTGAGAAACTCAAGACAAAAGACAAAAATGGGATCCATTTTGAAATGGAAGGGGGAAAAAAATCTATAAATTACTATAATTACTTTAATAGCCATTTCAGAAAAGATAGTAACAAAGGGCCGGTTCCCTCACGCGTGCTTGCACACACGCCTGTTCCGATCCTTAAGAGGGCCTGGGCTATTCTTATCTCCAATTCTTACCTAACACCAGCCATTTGCTAACAATGGGCCTCATTTATATCATTTCAATTCTGTTCTGATTGGACGTTGTTCCTGCTCCCGACACAAACATGACAATCTGCAAGTTATTTGTTAGGAAAAGCAGAGCTCAGGGTGCTGTTTGCCAAAATTACATGAGAGATTAAATTTTTTTCTAAACATATCTTGGTCAATGACAAAACAGCTACAGAGACCCCCCCCCCCAAACAGTCAAATACATGCCTGTCAGGTGTGACTGCGAGTGGAAAGTGGGAGGGGTGAGGAGAGGATGGGGGGTAAGCTGCTCACTGGCAGTGCCAGGGGGTGTGAGTAGGTATGAACAGATTTGTTCCTTCAAAGGGACAGAGAAATAAAAATCCTGCATAAACCCCTCAAAGCGTTTCATGCCCTAAGCATAGCAGATTTGCACACATATTTTGTTGACTGACTTAAGGAATAATGATAATTTCTGAAATTTAACCTGGTATATTTTCAAAGGACACTGCCATATTATTTTGAAAATATAAGCAACAACAGAGAGCAAAGTACTCTAGTCCAGACTTTCCTACAGGAATATTAGCATTAAGTTAATTTCTGAAGCAAGTCTGCAAAACCATTTACTTCAATCAATCTCTTATTATAATCTCATAATATACCATTTTACAAAAGGGCACCTTTCTACTTCATAAGCTTTAGAGGCACATTAGTTTGGTGGTTATTTCCTCAAATGTTTTATTTTACTTCCTCTTGGCCTTTATTTTTAATCACATCCATATCTGCATTTCATGTGTATAAGGATAGATATAGAGTTGACCACTATACTAGAATTCTGCCCTAGATTTGTCAAAGGAATTGAAATTTGGACTGTGCATATAACATAAAAAAAAGTCTAACAACAATAATGCATTAAGCATTCAGTGCATTAATATTTTTAATAGTGCAATTAAAAAAAGAAATCTGAATGAATGTATAACATGGTTATTCTGCATAGTGGCCGAAGTAGGGGAAGTAGATTCTAAGGGACTTTTTTATTTTTTAAATTATATACTTCTGTAATATTTGAATTTCCTATAATGAGTAATGTTTTTATAATTAGAACATTAAGTATTTTTTAAACATATGTACTATTTAAAACACATAAAACAAAGAGATTCAGAAGACAGTTTCTAAGAATTGTCAGATAAAAACTTTTACATCTGTTTCACTGTTCTAATAAACTACTCATATTATTTGATAGGTTTTTCTGCTTACTATACAAAATAAAATATACAGAATTATGTTAGAAGTTAAAGCACAATACAAATGTCAATTTTGTGAGGAAAGAAGACCACAACAAACTAGTATTGAGAGTAGAATTTTATAATTCATCCGTTTTTAAAACATGCCAAGTAGAACAGGAAACCATCAATATTAACAGCTTCCTTCATAACCGTTTGTTGGCTACACCAATCGCACTAGCTAGACAAGCTCAATGGGCTCTAAATTGCTGAAATTACACTTGGTTTCATACTCTAGCACATCAAGTACCACTAAATATTTCAACGGTTCATGTTGACTTTGTTCTAAGGCAAGGCCTACAGGTGTTACAAAGACGCGGGGCCATTTCTTCCATTATTAGTCTATAGCCTAAGGGCACCTGACAAATGTTCTTCCTCCATTTCCCACAGCTCCGTAAACTAAGGAAGACTGAGTGATGCTTCTTTCAGGCTTTGTATTGTTAATTGCATAGCAGGAAAAAATAACACAGTTGAAATATATTTGAAATTATTAATGCCTTGGACCATTTGTAAGAAAGTCACAGAACACAATTCCCTCATTTTATAATCAGGGAATGTGGATACAGAGGGGGCCATGGTCACACGGCTACTAAGAGGCTGAGACCAGAACTCAGGTTTTTTCAATTCAAAGAACACCACCCCATTCTACAAACCTCATCGCAACCACCGTAAAAAAGAGCAGTGGTTTTCCCATTTTAGAAGCATTGGAATGCCCTCAGGCTTGTGAAAACACAGATTGCTGATCTCCGCCCCTAGAGTTTCCGGTTCAATGGTTTCAATGGGGATGCGTTTTTTACCCTCAAACAATTTCTCAGGTGATGCTGATGCTGCTCTCGTAACTCCATTTTGAGAACCCACTGAGAAGCACCATCCATCCAGTGGAACCGATTTACTTACCTCTTTCCTACCCTAGAGTCAAACCAGTTAAATACTAGGAAGTAGGTCATTTCTTCAGGAAATCAAAACTCAGTTTGCTGATCAAAAAAATAAGCTGGTTGGTGGTAAATCTCCATTTAACTTTCTCTCTATAACCCAGAAAATGGTCGAGATGACCTTTAAATCCATTCCTCACCCCCTCTAAATCCAACTGGAATATTAAGTGGAATGACATAAAATGCATCAGTTCTTCCTAAATTGATTTTTTTTTTAATTTGTCAAAAACACAAATGATTCTAGAAGCCAGACAGGTTAATATGAATGAACCAAGTCAGTGTCACATGAGAGAAGATGGAGCTAACTATTGCTGCTGCAGAATATCTTATCCAAACATATTTCAAATTTAAAAAAAAAATCACCACACACACACACACACACACACACACACACACGCGCGCGCGCCAAATTCAGCCTGCAGGTCAGGCAGCTAACTTGCCCAGATTGTAGTCGTTATAAAATTCAGTATTAACATCCAGGTATGTAGCATGGTCCTCCATTTATTCAAGGTTCAAAGAAATTCTTAGTAAACCTATGAAAATTGGGAAGAAATCTTCCCACAGAAAAGAAACTTGGTTTCTAGAAGAGTAAACATCTTAAGTATAGACCAAATACTCATTTCCTACATATTATGTAAATTGAGAAATCACTCTATTCCATAACCAGGGAAGACAGGTGGTCTAATCAATAACCAATACACGTTACCTTTTCATATAAAAAATATGTATGTTGAACAAGGATGAATAGCCTGGTGTATAATTATTATGTATTTTCACCAAGTCCATGAGGCTCGATATTGAAGCAGGCATATTATCCTTGACATTGCTCCACATATTATTCGGAGCTCACTTCCTGGCATTATGTACACATGAAATGTCTTCTAAGAAAAAAGCCCAGAATATGCATCAATCAGTAACTTCTACTATTGACTGTAAAAATGTACTATTTATCTCATTAAAAAAAAATAACTTCATGGAGACCTGTGATCCTTTTAAAATTACTTTTACTTTCTATAAGATCCCATCCTCTTTGGTTCACTGGAAACTACTCTTAGCACCTGTTTGAGGGGGCAGAAAAATAACTACTATATTTCACAGAGTTTTGAGTGTTTTGTTATTCTAGCTAGAAAACCAATTTATCAAGGCAAAGATGCCCATGTGTCACACCTGAAAAACGCAGTTACACGAAATATTCAGGTAGAGTTAAACCTTTAATTGGTAAAATTAAATGAAAAGAACAAACACAAAGTAAACTTAATCTGTATGCAGTCACTTTACATAGGGGGTACTCTGGCTTCGTTTTAGCTAGAACCGAGTTAGCTGGATAGAACAGCAGTGTGTTGTCCACAGTGCAATATAGCTTACAATACATTATGCTCCTGGTAGGTGGAGCCAAGAAATGCATGTCTAGGAAGACATCATATAGCTCTGCCATAGGGTTGCAAAATATGTGAGGCAAGGGGCAGTGTAGGAAACCTAAGTGTCCACCGAAGCAAGAGGAGCAGTTGACAGCTAAGTTCCCTCATCAGCAGCAGGTCTCCTGTGTGTCATTCCAAGTCATTTCATCATAACCGTGATGATATGGCGTCGGCACTTAACTCTCTCTCATATCAATTAGTCTATAGTAAAATTAGCTTTGTTATATGTCATTTCCCATAAAGTCAGAGAACCTATGCAGTTAAATGAGGACTTAACCGTACTACAGGAAGTATATAACATTAAAAACAATAAGAAAAGGGAATAAGTCATCATGTGATCCAAGACCCCAGATGAAACAAAACTCCAATGTCCATATTGCATTAATAGACAGCTTTAAAAAAAATCAATGTACAGCTTATTTCTAATTCAAAGCAAATAATAGTTATCTACAGATGTATCAAGCCTCAATTTTAAGTTTACTTATATCTTAATATAAATCCTGCCTGTTGAGTTTCTGGAAATGTATTTGATTTAGCTTTAGAAAATCTTTATTATTAAACAATGCTTATTTATTTAAAATAAAGATTGTGGGCTCAATGGCAAAATGAGGCATTTTCCTCAGATATTAAAGGCAATGACAATGCCCATCCCAGAAACATGAGAGTAAACAGGACATTTTTGAAATTGAAAGCCTGAGTCATGTAGGCATCATGATACTAATGCAACATATGCATGTGATATTATAACTACACCATATGCTCTGTTTCAAAGAATCACAAAATTTAAAACAAGGCTTATAACTATTTATTTGTCCAATAAATATTTGACACAGTATTTCATTAAAACTGAAATAATAAAAAATTCCTTGTCTTAAATTTAAAAAAATTCCTCATCTTAAAAATATAAAAACTAGATAAGCACTCATTCTTAAGCCTTATAAACAAAGTTTTAAAAATATTTTAATACATATAAACTGTGATAAAATAATTGAAGGCATCATGGTATGAAGTTACTCTTTAAGGAAACTATAAAATCTGTTTATTATAGTTTTCACATAGAAATATAAACTCACCTTATCAAAGAAAACTCATGGGAAGATTTAATAAATGGAAAAAAAATAGCCAGCCCTGAACTAACCACACAACAGAATTCTCTCTCCTGAATCTAATTCCTTAAAACTCAGACAACATGAAGGACTGGTTCACTGGCTTGACATTACAGTTACTCCTGCTCTTAGGTGGCTTTATCTTGGTGGCTACTCCTTCAGCAAAAGGCTGCATGGCGTGCCTTTGAGCAACTTTACATTCTATTGTAATAAGAACCATAAAATGTGGTCATTCCCATTTTTAGCTTCTAGAATATCATGAAGCTTAAGTGGCACACAAAAGTCACAGAAGACCACAAAAGGCTAAAATGAACTCTTTGGAATCATGATTTGTTGGCCAAAATTCACTCTCGGGTGTACAGTGATTGTGGGTTTGGAGTCAGGTTTGCATCCCAGCTCTGTCCCTAATAGATTCTGTCATCAATGGCCAAATTACTTAACCTACTGAGATTTACTTTTGTCAGTCATAAAATGTGATAACAACACTTCAAGATGCTCTTGTAGAGATTAAATAAAAGAACATCTATAAAATACTAGTACAAATATGAATATAGAAGGTAGTCAATAATTTTGGTAGCTATTTAGAGGCTCTCCTATGACAGATAGAAAGAAATGGCCATAAAGATAATTAAGTATTTCTAAGTACTGAGTGATGTGGACACCTCTAGTTTCACGAATCTATGCTAAACATGCAACTTCACTCACATCAATGACGTACAACAGATATTTTTAAAAAAGAAAGGCAATTTATAGCATGCTCTTTCACTCATTAAAAGTAAATAATATCCTATTAATATACCATAACACAATAAATATTTCTTAATATCCTAAAGAACATACACTTTTCCACATTTTCTGTCACTTTCCAAAAAATGACAAGACATTTGAGAAATAAGTTTAATCATGAACCAGGAAACCTATATGTGCCTCAAAGTAAGAGGTTAAATTTTTTTTAATATCCTTATTGATAAAACAGTTTCAATATATTAAAAGAAAAACTACAGAGGCCAGATATGAAATGGAATTCATCAAGTCATGATTTTTTAATCACAATATAATAAAATACTTCTCAATGCCATTTTTTCATTATATAAAGTATACTTTTTTCTAACTTTCCTAAATATTCTACATGTCAGACTATCTTTTCAATAGTCATTTACTCTATTTTTTAAATACAGGAAGAAATTCTCACAAAATCTAGAAAAGTAAAGACACTTTCCTTTCACAGTTCAAGAAAGAAACATGAATTACTTGTAATATAAACCCTTTAAAGATGCTACAACCCACTAGGTGAAAAGTACCATACCAGCATCAGATGTGTCTATAGATTTTTAGTACTTTGTTCATTATATACCTGGTACAGACTATTTGGCGACTTTTATTTCAGCATAGGGTATAGTTTCAAAGTAGCACCAGGGAGTGTCTATATTACATTGGATTTTCGTAACTGTTCTTAACAAAAGTTGAAATTTTCAAATCTCCTCTTTGGTCCAGTAAAGTCTATCACTCTAATATTTATAGAGTGTATTTATCATGTGTATCAGGCTCTGTTCATGTTCTTTGTAAAGAAAACAGATTACTGCACTAGTTCAGATGAGATAAGAGCCTAAACTAAAGCAAACATGAAAAATTGGTTAAAATCTAGTGTAAAGATGTGAGAAAATAGGTATTCTGATGAACTATTAAGGAGATACTAATTAGTGGCATCTCTCTGGAAGGCATTTTGGCAATAGCTATCAAAATTTAAGCACACAAACTGTTTGATCCAGCAATTCCCATTATTAATACATATATATGTGTGTGTGTGTGTGTGTGTGTGTGTGTGTGTGTATATATATATATATATATATATATATATATANTGTGTGTGTGTGTGTGTGTGTGTGTGTGTGTGTGTATATATATATATATATATATATATATATATATATAAAGATATATGTAACAATATTGGAAATAAGTTAACCAGACAAAATGTAAATAGTACCAAGAAGGGTAATTTACATAATTTAAGCTATAGCCAGAAAATGAAATATAATGAAATAATGAAAATGCCCAAAAGTGACAAAAATCTGATATATTAGACTTCTAAAAGTTCATTAAAATATATTATGCTAATCTCATTGCTATACATTTTAAATTACATATTTTTTGGTATATGCCTAAAAATGTTCTGGAAACACAATAAAGCACTAATAGCTCCCTCTAATGAATTAAAACTATGGATGGGCATGGATATTTTCTTTATATTTTATATCTATCTGAAAAGTTTTAATTTACCAGACACAGATATTTCATCTTGAAATAAATTAACATCATTCAAAGATAAAGGTAAGGCCAACCACAGATATAAAAACCTATGCATTTAAATTTTAATTCTGTGTAGAAAGAAAACCAAAAAAAGAAAAAAGTGCTGGATTACAGAAATCATTTGAGTAACTGCAGTCATGGAGAATTATTCTGAAAGACATGAAAGGAGAAAGGACAGTAAAAGTGCCACACTGCTTAGACACCAGAAAGGCAACTGCTCTGGGGAGTGGAAGGAGGGTTAAGAATCAGAGGGTTTGGAGTGACAAAGACAGATACAAAAGGATGATAACGAGTCTACGTGAGACATAAGCAGGAATATGAATATTGGAGAAGAAAAACCCAGGAACTGAAATCAGATATATCTATATGAGGTACTGTAATGTCACTTAAGGGAAAATACTGAACCACTTTAGCATTCTGAGAAGAGGACAAATACAATAGAGAGGATACCTCGGGAAAAAGGTGTTTCTGGAATAAGCAAAAGAAGTCATAACCTAGAAGCCCAACAAAAATCATAAAAAATGCCATGGTTGATCCTTTATTCACTGTACATTTGACAAACATTATATCTCTCTTTCAGTGATGCCAAGAAAAGAAATGATTGTCCTCCAAGTCAATTTCAACAAAAGCATACCCCTAAAACCATCATTCTCAGCCTTGACTATACTTTAGAATCCTGCCAAAGAGCCTGCAAGTACACTTGTCTCTGAGTCAACTCCTAGAAATTTTTAATTAATTGGCCTGGATGCTATCTAAGCAACTGGAATGTTCAAAGTTCCCCAAGTAATTCTAACGCACAGCCCAAGTTAAAAAGCACTGCCCTAAACCACTCTGCTTCTCACATTCATAGTGTAAACTGTCCCACCTGTCAAGATACATGTCTTTCCATCAGCGCCCTTTCCACCCTTGTGGGAGACTGCTTCATGGGTGGGTCCCTGTGTAACACACCTGAAGGATTCAGTCCTTTGTGTAGAACCTCTCTCATATTAATTCTGGGCTCAACCATGTGACTTGTTTTAGCCAAGAGACAGGCAAGCACTTAAGTTATGGTGTTTATTCTCTTCAAAACCCCATCCTGGTACCCATCTGCTATGTTTTAAATAAACCAGCTGGAGAGAGAGACTGTATGCAAGAAAACCAAGAGGTCCTAGCTAAGCCCAACTCAATACAGATGGAGAGACCCCCCAACCACAATCATGTGGAAAAAACCAGCCAGTCAACCCATAGATTTGTGAGGTAATAAAAGTCATTGTTTTAAGCCGCTAAGTTTGTTTGTTTTTTTTTAGCTGAGCCATCCTGCCACCTGTTGGGAGCTCAGCGGCAGCTCAGCTCAGGCTGGGCATCGAACCGCTGTTGCTCAGAGCTCACACTCTTGAGCGAGCTCTTAACCAACTGAGCCACTCGGCCGGCCCAAGCCACTAAGTTTTAAAGTGTTTTTTTACCAAACGGATGATTAAATCATTTACTACTTGTAACCTTTACAGTTAGTCCTTGAACAGAATTTTTAAGTAAAAATTAATAAGTTTTAAAATTAAATAATAACATCATATCAGTGAGAGATGCTTTGCTATTTTTGATCTTTCACTAAGGTGTCTTTATCTGGACATGATAAATGGATTCCATTTCCATTCAGTTTATTTTCGTACTCATTATTTCATTAATATATAATTATATGATTAATATATAAATTAGAAACGCCTTCTTTATACCATTATAAGCTATTAGGAATGACAGCAAGTATTTGGTGAGTCTCTCAGATAGTTCACGATATTTGGAGCAAATGTAGATCTAGGAATTATGGAGAGATTTCTTATTTTTATCTGCTTTCAGATAGTTGAAACACCTACCATATGGAAAGCAAGGTCGATGATTTCTTTTGACATAAATAAATCTTTATATTCCATTGCAGCATTTCTATAGATATTTAAATATGCTATTCAACTTCTTCATCTAGAATGAAGAAAATCAAGTTATAGAGAAAAAAAAATAAAATTCTCAGTAGGAACCATTTGTAGTCAGTCTTCTTTAAAATCTGCAATAACCTACCCTCCATGTTTAATACTGTGATAATGCAGCTGTAAAAAGGTAGGGCCAAGCTATTTAAGAAACTGAATTACCACACGGAAACACCAACCAAGGAAGCCATTTAAAATAATAGAAATAAATGAATCCACTGCCAAGAAGAAATGCTTTTCTTCCATCTTTCAGGTAAACTTGTTTGAGCTTTCTGCCAAGGGCAGCCAGCCAGCATTCTTGAATAGGAAAAAAGGCAGTCTTATATTTCTTTGCCCAACACACTAAGCTATATACTCAGGAACTGCTATTCCATCCTAGTCAAAATTTCCACTGCTTCCTTCATCCCTGATTCATAATTAGCAGGCAGATTATTGACCAGCAACTGCTCTTGAAGGAAAAAAAAAAAAAAAGATGAACAGGTATTCAGGAAAAACTCATTTACAAAGCAAACGCCACCCTGTCAACCCCCAAAATGTGTTTCACTCTCTCAGTAAATCCTAAGCCACCTTGTCAGTCTACATCAGATCTCAAAACAATCACTCCCTTTATCTGTAGTACAGGATCTGAAGGGATAAATAATGCTAAAAGCCATTAAACAATCCTCCCTCATTAGACTATAAGTTCTATGAGGGCAAGGGCTTTGTCTGTTTGTTCAATGTCATATTTCCAGTGTGTGGACCACTTCTCAACACAAGAGTAGGCTCTGAAAAATGTTATTTGTTGAATGCATAGATTTATGTATTTCATACATTCCAAATTATCATGTTGTCTCTATACCTCAGTTCTTTTGCCTCACTGTGAGGAAAACGTTAGTACACAAAATAGTGAATATTCTTTTATATGCTAATGGTCACTGATATGGGACATGTCATTTAACAAAGGGGTGTTACCAGTAATTAATCTGCTTCCCCTCTATACACAACATCATTAAAGTTTGAGCTAGTTGACGGGCTTCTAGGTAGTGTGACTTATGTCACACAAGGGATCGACATTCTAAATGATGTCTCTAGGGTTTTAGTGTCTGTCTTCAGGAGGAAAATGATCAATTTTACATGGGAAAGACTTATTTGGCAGTTTCATAACAGGTAACTAGAGGGTCAATGGATGACAAGTCGATGAAATCTGAATGCTAGACAGTCATTGCCATACTTGCTATTCACGTTTCCCTATTCAAAAGCCTCTGGTAAATTATGACACTACGAGTCCCTTCTGACAACTTATATAGGTTCAAATACTCCAGTATTTGAACTGGAGTCTGATGCTAATATATTTTTTTAATTAGTGTACGGAACAACATAGTGATCAGGCATTTGCATAATTCACAAAATGATAACCCCAATAAGTCTGCTACCCACCTGACATTGTACATAGTTATTAGAACATTATTGACTACATTCCCCAGGCTGCACTACATACACATCCCCATGACTTTTAAAACAAAATTATAGTTGACATTCAATATTGTTTTATATTAGTTTCAGGTGTACAACATAGTGGTTAGACATTTATATAATTCATGAAGTGATCCCCCAATAGTGTCTACTACCTATCTGACACTATACATAGTTTTTACAGTATTATTGACTATATTCCCCATATTGTACTTTACATCCCCATGACTCTCCTGTAACTATCAGTTTGTAATTCTTAATCCCTTCACCTTTCTTACCCAGAGCCCTAACACCTCTCACATCTAGTAACCATCCGTTTGTTCTCTATATCTATGAGTCTGTTTCTGTTTTGCGTGTTCATCTATTTTGTTCTTTAGATTCCACATATAAGTGAGATCATATGGTATTTGCCTTTCTCAGTCTGATTTATTTCATTAAGCATAATACCCTCTAGGTCCATCCAGGTTGTCGCAAATGGCAGCATTTCATTCTTTTTTATAGCAGAGTAATATCCCATTGTATATATGTACCACATCATCTTTATCTAATCGTCTATTGATGGACATTTCAGTTGTTTCCATATCTTGGCTATTGTAAATGCTGCTGCAGTGAACATACCGGTGCATATATCTTTTTGAATTAGTGTTTTGGATTTCTTTGGATAAATATCCAAGAGTGGAATTGCTGGGTCATAAGGTAGCTCTATCAATGTGGCCTCTTCTTTATATTCTTAGTTATAAGGGTTCTGCTAAGCTAGTCTTCAGATGATTCTCAAGGTTGATTGTTCTATAATTTAGTTGTAATTCTGTGTGATCCTGGGAGGCAGCAGGCATAGCATTTACCTATTTTGCCATCTTGGACCCTCTTCTACTTTAATTCTATTTTTGTCATGTAATTATCACTTTTGAAACAATCCATTTTTGTTTACAGAGAAATTAAAATAACAATAGTAAGGAGTAAGGCACATGCAAATATAAAATGTTTTAGCATAGAACATGCACCTTTACTGAAAAAAAAAACTGAGGAATTTAGTCCTCAAAATGTAATAAGATTTATGGATAGATGTTAGTTGTTTCTGAATATATTCTTTCATTCTCAATAAAACCATCACTTTGGACTCATCACACAGCCCCCCACACACACACACCACCACCAATTAAAAACCATTATTTTACATTCTCCTTTGAAGCTTAATTACAAGTCCAAACTAAGTTCTGGTCAACAAGATGTAAGCCAAATGTTTGTATATGATCTCTAAAACTT
The DNA here is from genome assembly GCF_001890085.2 of Hipposideros armiger. NCBI lineage: Eukaryota > Metazoa > Chordata > Mammalia > Chiroptera > Hipposideridae > Hipposideros > Hipposideros armiger. Next base: position 503,689 of record NW_017731749.1, read on the forward strand.
GCGCCTAAAGGGGTAGAGACACACCTTTCTATCATTCTTTTGACCTGGTTGGAATTCAAACAAGCTGTCTTGAGCCATGTGGTAGAAACCCACCGAAACTGGTTAAAACAAAGATTCCTGCTTCCTAATCCACAGGACATTGGCTACCTATGGATTGTTTTAATATTTGAGAGAAATAAGCTACTAGCTTAAGTCACTGCTATATTAGGATTTTCAGCTATTTGTGCCCAAATGTACTCTTAACTGACACTATTATAAATTTTCTGTGAAAACAAAATAATGATAATAATTATAATACAAGATTACATACATATTTATTTGGTGACATACTTATTCTAAATGCCTTACACTAGGAACGCATTAACGCTCACAACTACCTTGTAATACGACCTTATACGTATTTTATATGAGGAAACTGAGGCATGAAGAGGTTAAGCAACTTGTTCAAAAATCACACAGCCATTGAGAGGCAGTACTCGGATTTGAACCCAAGAAGACAGGTTTCCAAGTCTTAACCTTTTGGGCTCTATTGCTTCTAACAATTATTCATAATTAGATATGCTATACTGCTTGTCATAGCTAATTATTAACATTTAAAATCTGTGGAATATATGTGAACCACGTTATCTCATTGTTCTGTACCACCTCAGATGGCAAAACACCTGTGAAGTATTTGCTGAGTTAGTGCATCACAGAAGTCCATGGACCCCACTTTGAGGTTCTCAGGTCATTTTATTCCCCAGTGGAACTGAAACTGTTGCTTAGTGGCATTGATTCCCAGAGGCTATCCTCACTGCTAGGATCCTAGCAGGCAAACAGAAAGCCAGAGCCATTTTATAGATGCCTGCATCGGCATGGCCCCTTTTAGCACATCCACAGAACCGACCTGACCATCAATCACCTCTCATCAAGTATGGGACACAAGTTCTACAAGAACGTGAACACTGCTCACTGCCTTCAAATGTCCAATGAATAATTTAGACTGGACATAATTGTGAATTCATTTCTGACCACTGGATATATACCAGGGACCAATGCTTAATCGTATTGCCCCATCTGATTTCGAATAAAGCATTTTATATGCTGCTTTGTGACAGTAGAGTCAAAGGCTGTTAGAGCTGAAAGGGGAATTAGAGATACATAATGAATGAGAAAAGCAAGGCATAGAGAGATTAACTTATTTGTTCAAAAATCACATAACTGTTGAGTGACATAGCTGGAACTAGGCCATGGGTCTTCTATTTACGTATCAGAATCAGGTTTTAGGTTTTGTGTTTAACTACAATATGTTTTTTGTTTCTTGTTTTTAATTCTAAATAAGCTGTAGATGCTTAACATTTTTCTAAATAATAGGTGAGCTAAAAATTTCCCAAACTGAGTTGGACTTTTTTTAGTTACTACACATAATATTCTCAGGTGTAAATTTACAGAACTTTGTGACTGATAGAAATTTTGATTTCTCTCTCTGATGGCTTGTTTCTGACAAATAGATAAATTTCCTTGATAATGAATCATTCATAATACCATTTAGTAGAAATGTTTCAACATATTTGGAAGCACCTAGCTATAACGTGGAAGAAAAGCTGAAGAGAGAAAAGGCAGTATTCCCAGCTTACAAAATCTTAGGTAATAAAAATGTGACTAACTACATCTTTCAATGGAAATTTCTCACTTTGAGAAAGACCTAAAATCTCATTTAATGGTGAATGATTTACTTTTTAATATAAACTATAAGCAAGTAAACAAGGCCAAGGCCTGAGTATTTTGACAAAACGGTGTATTACACCCCCTATATAGGTCTTGTCTTGAAAATACTGAGTAAGACTCCTGGTTTTATCTAAAAGTTGCCCAAAAAGTGCACCAAGTTTCAAAAGCATGTTGTTTTCAAAGGCTGTGCATTTAGCAAGTAGATGATCGCTGGCATTTTGCTCTTCAAACCGGGATCAGAAAATGTGGTATTCATATAAAATTAGTCTGTGCAGTGCACGATTCAAGGTCCTAGACAGTGTGCCGGATTAACCACTTAATAAAGTCTAGGAAGAATCCGTAGAACTGAAACCTCACAGATGAGAACTGCATGCAACATGATGAGGATGTTAATGGGGAATGGGAAATAGACCATTTTATACAAATTATTCCTATTCCAAAAGGCTTGGCAGTGATTTATGGATTCAGATGGTATAAAATTAGAAATTAAAGGATCAAAGAGAATAGAGATCAACTGAAGAAAGCAAAGTAGTTGTTCTCCGACTTGAACAAATTGTGCTATCAGAATAATGAATGCAGCGCTAAGCTTACTGATATCTAAGGCAAAAGTGAAAATAGGTTGGGTTACACAGTTCTAATTTTCTGATAAGAAAAAACAGTCACATTTATAAGACACCAATTTTTATTCATTTACTAAAAGTAGGAATTTATCAGATGTGTGGTTATATAATACTGAATCAATGGCTAAAACAATGACAGCTGCAGCAATAGGTAAATACTCGGAAGTGATCACTATCTCCCAGATACTTTACCGAGCACCCCACATTTACTATACCATTTAATTGTTAGAAGAACCTTAGGAGACCTCCCTTTATAGAGGAGGAAATTGGAGCACCAAAGCACAAAGACTGCCCAATGGCGCAGAATAAGTGATATGCTAAAAGCCACTGGGCCTAATTCCAAAATTAACACCTTGAAAGATAATCTTTCTTTCTGAATATATAAAATTAGCATATTTTCTAAATGTTTTACAATGGCTATAAGAAAGTGAGCCTGAGGTACGATGGTTATACTTAAATATTTTAAGTTCTAAAGCCTGTATCTTTTAATACTTCTCTGTCTCACTGAGCGAATATCTAGAAAGACACTAGACATTAGGATCAGCAAGACAGACACGAAACCTTAACATCATAGATCTGACAGACAACATATATTATATACAAATATATGATACAAAAATACAGTTCCAACAGATGGTTCTCCTCTTGAGCCTCTATGTAACACATAACATGAAATTATGTCAGGGATTACATTCTTCTAGGAATAATGTGACTCAGATACTTTGCTTGCTGCTGTGCTAACTTAAAAATCCAATAAATTGCCAACCATATCCATGACACACAGTTGGCTCTCAAGTTTCAACAACCTTTGGCCAGGTACTAGGTTTTGGTCAACTCATAAGCAACCAATTAAAAACTATTGACTCAGCAAGTTTCATTTGAAGATTTCAGGTTATCGGTAGATGCTTTGTAAAACAGGACTCAAGTTGAGGTGGAAATTCTGTTGAAGAAAAACTGATTTTCAATTGGGAGTAGGGGTTTGAAAAATGTGACCAGATCAGGAAAGAACTTTGGAGGCCACCTCATGCCTATAAGCAGAAACTATAGTCCTTTTTTCACCTTAAAGGTCTTATGAAGCTTAAATTTAAGGGCCCCTCATGCCAGCGACTCTTTCAGGGCCCTGGAGGGTAATCCAATGCTTTCACTTAGAGGTTTTTATAAATGTCCAAATGTTTTTTGTTTTTTTTTTCCATCAGAGCCTACCACACTTTCTGTGGCCCTTCTTGAGTCCCTTAAGACTTTGAATCCTCTCAAACTTTTGCAATAGTGATGCTAGGACCCCAATGGCATATATCAAAATACAAAAAAAAAAAAATTCTTTCAGTTACTTCCGTATCAATTCCTTTCATTGTGATTTTCTTCTACCTATTACTGACAGGTGGTAGCAGTTTTAATAAAACTCACAGGATAATAGGGGGAACAAAAAACAAAAACAAAAAAAAATGAGTATTAACTTTTTCACAGGCATATAATAGCCTTGTTTTATGTAAAATTCAACCTTTCAAAAATGCTAAGAACTGTCTCAATATACGGGTATTTACCTATGGTGAAATTGTCAAATAAGCATGGTCTATAATTTTTTTCTAAAGGCAAAGCCTTTGTAAAAGTTACTCAAATTACATCCAGTATTTAATCTGATTCATATATTATGCAAACTTTTTTCTCAATTTTTTAAAACAATTTTAAAGAAAGTCAGTCAAGTAAAACAGCCTAGCTGTAGAGCACTTAAAATAAGAAAACAACGATATTTATCTGCTTTTAAAAAAGCAAATTAGTAAATACAGTCCCCCTTCTTTATTAAAAGGTAGATGGCATTATGAATATTTTAAAGAAATATGATAAATGATTCCTTCAGTATCAGGTTTTGGAGCACCATCTTCCAGCTCTAAGCTCTAAAGTGATAATGCTTAGATTTCCAAATAATACATGAAAAATTTTAGTTACTGAGATGTAACAAATTCCTATGGCATTCTTTTGTCATCTAAGTAAAAACGCTGACATCAGAAACTTTTTCAAAGCCACATCTATTAGCTCCTTTGTGTGTATCATAGTCAAGCCATCCTTTGAAAAATAGTTCCCTATCAGAGTTATTTTTCTTTCACACATTTCAACCCAATTAGAGACAAGAGAGAGGAGTGTTAACAAGACGGTTAATTTTAGAAAATATATGCAAAGAAGCCAAATGTTTTTAATTACTTTAATATTTTCTACATGTAGAACTGTATCATATTAGGCATTAAAACAAATCTAAAAAGGAAAAACCAGAGCCATCAGTACTCTGTATGAGGTGATCAACTGAACACAAGTTAAAATATATGTTCAGAATCTTCCTCTAGCAACTATCGAGTATCTGTGTAAAGAGTATTATATGAAAACCTCCTCAAGCATAGTTAACCCACATACTTTTATCAGGTAAACACATGAAGCTCTTACAGATGTTCTGGTTATCTTCTAAACCATATCAAGAACCACAAAAAAATATAATTAGGATCCCTTTGCTCTTTTATTTATGTTTTCCAGAGTGGCTTTATTTTGGAATAAAAAGGAGATAGACCCTACTTTGTAGTCTCATTAGATCAAACTTGAATTGGTGGGATCCCAAATGAAAGGAAACTGGTAAACCACAACGCTAAACCACCTATTTTACCACACGTATTCTCTATGAAATTAGTATATTTCCCTAGATGCAATTTATTCAGGACATTTGAGAGGTCTCTTATTAATATTGAGATATTCTAAAAATGAAAAAAAGTCCAAAAAGCATTTCTTAGAGCTCAATGCTATATAATGAGAGTGCTGTTATAATATACCAAAATTATTCTCTGAAATCAAAAATTGATAAAGGAGGCTCACTGATACTTGAGAGAAAAAGTCATTAAAACAAGCCCTGTGTTTCAATACCCTTAGAAATCATGCCTTTTAAACACTGAGCTAATCGAGAAATTATTCACTGTATATTTAAATGGCCCTCGGTGGTATTACCATTTCTAAAGATAGAGGCTAGAATATCTGTAGTTTTTTACTTTAGATAATCAACAGACCAGTTTGGGGTGGGAGGGGAAATTCCCTGTGAAATTGTAGAATTTCAATTAATTGTGAATTTGTCACAGATTATTGAAAAATTACCTTTAAAATTACCAGTGAATGAGGGGTTGGCTCAAATACACAAAATTTTAAGCATGTAAATGATCGAGGCTGCGAGGAACAAATGATCCTTCCCAACAAATTTAAAAAAGTCTTGTCAGATTTACCTTTGAACCCATTCTCATTCATTAGTTTGCTAATATGGACATGAGTGTATGAAAAACAAGGAAGTTTCTAAAAACACAATATAAGATGTTTCCCTAAGTAGACTGTTAGCATTAACATTTTTAATTGTCATCCAATATCATTTTATTTCATCTCTGTACAGCAATGGTTCTCAAACTGTGGGCTCTGACCAGCAGTATCAGGTTACTTAAAAACTTGTCAGAAATGCAATTCTCAGGCCCCACTCCAGATCTACTAAATCAGACGCTCTAGAAGTGGGGCTCGGCAGTCTGTGTTTTAACAAGCCTTCCGAGTGATTCAAATGCATGCTAACTTTGGAGAACCATTGCCCTAAACATTGTGAGATGAAACAGTATCTCTATGCCTCATTTAAAAAGTACTCAGATAGGGCAGGCCGAGTGGCGCATTGGTTAAGAGCTGACTTGGGACGCCAGAGGGCCCCAGTTCGGATCCCACATATGAAGGCCAGTGACACTGCCCTCTACAGCTAAGACGCTGAACAACAGCTCAACTTGGAGCTGGGCTGCAGTGAGTCGCCAGCAACAGAGTAGGCTGCAGCCCCTGCTGCAGTGGGTTGCCATGGGCTACTGTGTGTAGCCAGCAGCCAGCGAGAGCGGCCAGCAGCCGCAGTGAGCAGCTATCCAGAAGCTGGCGACTGATCTGCCTCGCCCGGGAAGAGCGCAATGATGGTGCCAACTTGGGCCAGTGAGGCAACGTCCTCCACAACTAGACTGAAGAACAAAAGGACAGCAACTTGTCTGTTCCCCTTCCCCTAATTCCCCAGTGCTGTTCCCATCCCCCAATTCCCCAATAAAAAAAATCTTAAAAAAAAAATAAGTACTCAAAGAAATAAAAATCCACTCTCATCACCCTAGACTTCATAACTTCATAACCTACTTCGCTATATGAGCATTATATTGGATGTCCGTGGCCCTATTCCAGGCTTAAGGAAGAGTTGAACTCTTAGCCAAGAAACAGCAGCAGTTGATTCTAAAGCTCAGAACATTATACTTGGAGCCGTATTACTGCTATTTCCAGGCTGAAGTTTTTGCTATTCTGCCGTGACATTTTCTGCTCATCTTGAGCTGTCATCTGGTCCTCTACTAATCTTTAAAAAGTTTGGCATCTGGCAAGGTGTATCTACATTTCTGATCCTTCTTTAATTGAGCACTGTATTCAACCACATCGTTTTAACCTTCATAGGACTAATTTTACTTTGCCTAGATTGACAGATAGCATAAGAACTCAATAAAATGCAGTGCTATTTTTTTCTAAACAGTGTTCTTGAGGATGTTGTTTATCGCATTACTCACGTCTCAGTACTGTGGGTAATCTTCTGAGGGACTAGGTTATTTTTATCTTATCAACCCTCAGCGTTGCGTAATTCAGGTTTTTTCCTTCATGTTTCATGTTAAAATGATGAGCCAATTTTACAGCCCAAGCCTAGTAAATATGCTAAAATTAACACCACAAGTTTGTATACTAACTTACCCTTGATTACATGTTTATTTTTTCTAATTCTTCCCCTTATTTCTCACTTATTTTTTTAATCCTGCCTTATTATATTTCTGTTGTTAGTTGTAAATCTTTTTTTTTTTTGAATGAAGAAAAGCATAAAGGAAGAAAGGAAGAAAGCAGGAATGGGGGGGTAGCAGTTCACTGGGGAGATTTAGCGAGTCAACTGTGCTCAGCTTAACAGCCTTTAAGTTAAGCTGACTTTAACTTCCATCTCCAGGATTTACCAGCTGGACATATTACTTACATTGGCCCAACTTTCTTCAATGGGTAAAATAAAAATGACAGTATCTACCTTGCAGTGTATTATAATCATTAGAAATAACACATCAAAAATTGTTAACAGTACCCAGCACAGACTAGGTGGTCATGAAATGTTAGCTATTGTTATTAAGGTCCATGTAGGCAGCTCATTTAAGAGCCCAACATCCAAGTTCCTTTACCTTTTCCAAGGGAGTGACCATCGCTGTAAAAGTCACTGGCCATAATCTGGACCCTGACATTGCCCATGATGGGTTTACCTCCAACATCAATTCTAGGATTCCATCTCCTCTCTTCCATCTGTTTATCTCTAAGTGTCGGCTTGGACCACTGAGGCCCCCAAGTTCTTTAAAGCTGTCCTGTGCCTCAGAGTTTCGGCCCTTTCCTGTTTTCATTCCCTTCCCTCCTCAGACTGGACCCCACGACTAAACACTTCTGCTTTCTCACTTGCCAACGGTATTTTTTCGCCTCTTTTCCCTCAGTCCTTCTGTTGCATATGACTGAACAGTACTACCCGAGATTATTTAATCATTTACTTCTCCTGCTCCTGAAGAACGGAGAATTTCTGAGGGAGAATGGAGCAGTGGTACCTGTTGGTTCAGATATTGGTTTTCAGCTTAAATCTCACCCTCAGAAATCCTTTAGTTTACACCGCAGTTACCACAAACCCAGTCACATCACCCTTAGCTGGCACCCTTGCCTCTCTTCAGGAATTATGTTTGTCAGCTCCCAAACTCTGACACACAGTCACGCTGCTACTCCCTGGTCTCAGAGAACAACGTGTCTATTCCGAGTCCAACAGCTACATCTGACGGGCCCTGGACTTTTCTTCCTGAATCCTCTTGGACCTTGTTTTAGCCATTTAAACCCTTTCTCTCTGTTCACATTCTTTCAGCTGCTTTCTCCCCAGTTTCTCATTCCTCACTAATTAAAAACATTCACTTGTCTCTCCCATCCTGAAAAACAAGAACCCACAGTTTCAAACTGGCAATTAATAATTAGGAAAATGTGATGTGAAATTCAAAAAGGGTTGCAGCAATGAAAGCCACAAACCTCAGGGTTTTCTGTTTTCTTTTTTTGGCCCAGCTGGAGTCAGAGCCGATATGGCCACAGTGGAACAAGGCTGCCGAGGGCCCAGCCTGTGTTCATGGTCAACTTCGTCTCCTCTCCAGTGTTGGGTGGAAGGGCACATGTGCTCCAAGTTGGACCAATCTCAAAGATCTTATAAGTCAGGCAGGCCTAGTTTTGAGAAAGGAGATAATTTTACAATTCAGTCTTGGACTTGTCCATCTTTACTAAATCACCTGCAAGTTGGAGGAAAGAATGAAGGCGACGTATGGAGTGAGGCAGGGAGCAAGTCCACTTCGGGACAGCTTTTCACTTCCCTTTTTCCCGTGTAAGGTCTATGTTTATCAGTGCTTACCCTTGGGTTCCGTTAGATATTCTGAAACCAGGCTTTGCTTAAGATAGTCCTGGTTGATTGTTATGACTACCAACCAGAGTCAAAACACTTCTCAGCGAAAGAAGTTAGTGTTTCTTTCTCTGTAGCCCTGCCCACATTATCCCTTCTGAAATGTCACAGTGTCCACAGACTGAGTAGGGTTAAAGGAAGGGGAACCACCTGGGAAAGGTCTGATATTACCTTACAGGTGAAAACTGAGGCCCATCAGGGAAATTAATAATGAAAATAGTGTTAAAAGTGACAATGTGAAACTATATAAGGGAAAAAAAACACTTGGCCACTTAGGAAGTTATGGGGAGACGGACCAATAAGATGAAACTCAGAAACCCAAATCAGTCTCCTAGTAAAAACATCTGGTGAAGGTCTTGCCATTTGTTACACCATTAAAGCAATATAACAGGTATTCCCCACCCTCCACAAGTGCACATGATGAGAAACCTTACCAGTAAATGCCATAGTATACAGCTTTATAACAGCACATTTTTCAAGATATGTTCATAAAATCTATCCTAGTTTAGAGCTTGTTTTAAATTTTCCTCTTTGAAATTAAGTGGAATATTTCAAACAAAGAACCATAAAGTAAAGATCAACTTTAAAAATCCATAAGCAATTAAGAATTTCAAAAGGAGATCAATATTTAACTACAAAAATATAGTAAAAACACAACCCAGAGCAGTGGCAAAAATAATCTTTCCAAGGCTCTTTTTAATATAGAAGCAAAAAAAATAGTTAACTAAATTAACAAAGCCAACATTCATTATTTAGTGGACACCTACTATGGGTACATATACCAAAACTAACAGATAACATCTTTAAATGCTATATTGAAATTATGAATAACTCAATTATTCCAAAAAATCAATGAAGAACTAAAGCAAAAACAGGGCTAACTTACTCAAAGCCATGTTGCTTCCCAAGATACTACGAAATAGGAAATGTGGGCTTCCAAGGAGACAAAACCTGAGAAAAATCCTTGTAAGAGGAAACAATGTAAGTGAAATCTTTTACTTCATGAAACAATATTATGTTCTTGAAGAAAGCAACTAACACCTTTTTCCAGATGGGCACCACCTCCATATTTAATCTAACACAACCATAATCTATATATTACAGTCTACAACATATTCTACATACTGTAATACTGTTACACATTATAGAACCATAATAGGTAGAAAACAGTTTTATAATCAAGTTAGTAATGATGCAGGCCAAGGTAGTGACAACTGTGCAATCATTACAGTCATGTTACTGAGGGAGTGAGTTTATACGGGCTAAAGGCAAAGGGAGTTCTTGACCATCGGGAGACTCAATCAACCAATGAAAGGATGTTGATTCAACCTCCCCACTATCCCTGGAAGGGAAGAGCCCTGACTAAAAGCAAATGGCAGAGCATCAGCTGACACTCAATTCCTACCTAGCTTCCCTGATGATGCTTGCAGCTGAGCTCCCCACACGGTCATACACCTCGTCACGCCGTCCTATTTCACCCTGTTCTCTGCACTGTCTTCCCACCCCTTATGTCAATCTCTAGCTCCACACAGTCCCACCCTGGTCTACTTCTGTCTACATTGTTATGTGATTTTCTGTGTTTCTATCTCGAAATCTCGAAGGGACAATGGCAGACAGGGTTTTCTTTTGTGCTTTTTAAATTAATACACAAAATAAAAAAAAAAACCAGGTTGACATGTACATATACCTATCATATGTAATAGTGGGTAAATAATACACAAAAAAACTGTCTTACATAGATAATAATACTTATACAGAAGGATAAGAGGGTGAAGTTTATGCTAAATGCTAGCAGCAATGACAATATCTACCTTGCAGGATAGTAAAAATCTTAGACAGTGGTACATATCCCCCACAATGGCTTGTTAAAACACACGATGCTAGACCCCAAGCCCAAAGTTTTGAGTAAGCAGGTCTAGGGTGAGTCCTAAGAACCTGCATTTGTACCAAGTTCCCAGGTAAAATTGATGTCTTGGAGCCTGGGGACCACACTGAGAACCTCTTACTTTGTGTCAGCATCACTTAATCCTAACGCTCTAACTCAAGGTCCGCTGAATCCTTGAAAAAAATGATTTTCAGAGAAGACCAATATGTACGTAATGAATAGCAAGAACAACAAGGAGGGATAGGGTTCCTCTGCAGCCAGTGTGCTCCTACTGGGACAGCCACCTATATTGACTTTACACTGTTATATCTGCTAACTGTCAGAAAGCATCATGTAAAAGCTATGGTGTTAAACACGAACAGGTTAGAAACCAAAAAACAAGAGGTGTTTTTTTTGTTTTTAAGGTGACAGAAATGGAAGGGCAACCAGGAGATTTTTCAAGACTTTTACCCTCAAATTAGTAATAAATAAATATGGTCTTAATAATCTAAAGGCTATTGGGAGAATACATATGGGGCTCTAAGTTTAAACAAAGTACTAGAAATGTCAAAAAATACTAAAAAATGAACTAAAAGTGTATCAGCAGGGCTTGTTTGAGGAGACTTAGTATAGCAGGCGGCTGTGTTAACACATTCCTGTTCAAGACCCATGACAATATAGGTGGATGGAGTCCTAATTTTCTGACGTCTGTCTTAAGAGTAAAGATAGAACTCAACATCATCAGGTCCCATTTTAGGGAACATAAGAAAAAGTTCTCTCTTTTCTTTGAGAAACCCAAGAACAAGACAAATAGAATTTGAATTTATAAAAGCTTTTTTTATGTTTTTCTCTTTTATATCACTATCTCATAATGTTTTCCACCCCCTTATTTCTAAAAGTTGATAGCTTCTCTACAAAATTCTAAGAGTTCATTAGTGAAGACACAGAAATATAGCAAAATCTGCCATATTGCATTATGCTGCAATCTTCATAAAGTAAAAAATCAAAACAAAAAAAACCTATGCCTTATACAAATTGATACAAATTATTTTGAAATGAAATAAAAATATTACTTAGCTATGAATTATATATATTTTTTCCATCTATCCAAGAGTCTCAATTTTATGGCTTAGAAGTCACAGTTGCTTTTTTTCGGGAGACAAAACCATGACTTAGACTCTCTAAACACACTTTAAGAAAGTTATATATAATGCCAACTATAAAACATGGAACATAATGTTGGGACACATCTCATTTAAGATGTGAAACAAGGTTTTTAGATGAACACTCAGTTGTGCTGGGAGCCGTGAGGCGTAATGTACGAAACTTGACTCCCTTGAAGTCACTCTGCTGTGAGGAAACTCAAGACCCTGGGGCAGCATTTGAACGCAGTCTTCTGCTGGACAGTCCCAGCTGAGCCCAGCCTCCGAGTCCTCCCAGGCCCAGCACAGACAGAAAAGTGAAGAGGCCTCCAGGTGATTTTAGGACTCGGCCTTTTCAGCCTCCTCTGGCTGTAGAAGCCTTCGCAGCTGAAGTCCCAGACATCAAGATGCAGAGACAAGGCATCCTGGCCTGAATTTCTGAACCACCCAAATCCTTGAGCATAATAAAATGGTTTTTGTTTTACACTATGATGGCTGGGCTGGCATATTAGCCAGAACAGATATCTGGAGCATGCTAGCAATAAAGTTATGTGTGGCTGGATTCGATCTGATATAGAGCAATTTAAAAAGAAATGTGGTAAACATGTAAAGAGAAATAAAATTCAGAGAATAAGTTTGAAATTACAATATAAAGAACTGTAAAAAAGGCATTATACATTTCCTTTAAAAATGTTCATATTTCTATAAGTGTTAATGATTACAAAATAAAGCTGCGAAGTTTTTGTTTCTTTTTCCTTAAAGAGCAAATGCCTATCTTCTTCCACTGTATTAAAACCAAATGTTTTTTTCTAATCAAAATATGCCTTATTTTAAAAATACATTAAATAGATATAATACATTCATCATTTTTGTCTCCTAGAAATCAAAGTAGAAATTCTTAAGCAGAATTATAAGAGTAAGCCCAATGATGCTCACTCTGGTATAACCTCCCCATCTTCGAGTATAGGTGGAACCTGTTCATGTGATGACATATCATCCCATAATTATTTTATGTTTATGGCACAGTTGACCTTAAGACAGAGATTTTTCTGATGGACCTAATCTAATCACACCATCCCTTTAAAAAGCAGAGATGTTTTTCCCTGATGTTAGCATAAGAGGAAGTCAGGAAAGATCAAGTATGAAAAAAAAAATAATAATAATATTGGTCTGCAGATGGAAGGGGTATACGTGAGAGAAAATGCAGGTGGCCTCTAGCAACAGAAAGCTCCTCCTAGATGACAGCCAGCAAGGACTGAGGCCTCAGAATTACCACTCCAGTGAGCTGAACTCTGCCAACAGAACTTCCCAGAGTCCCCAGATCAAAGCCCATCCAGCTTGACACCATGATTTTGGCTTTGTGAATCCCTAATCAGAGAAGCCTGCTTAGTCTGCCAGGCTGCTGAGTTACAGAACCGTGAGCTTATAAAACTAGTCTTGTTTGAACAGCAAAGTTTGTGGTACTTTGTTATATGGTAATATAAATCTAATACACTAGGCTTGAACACAAATCTCATCCGTTCCCTACAGAAAATTAAGACTTTGTTTTAAGTAGCTGCATTTTCTTTTTTAATTAACCTAAACTAACTTAAAAATCAGTTAATCTTTAGTTTTTCAAACTCATGAAATAATTTTAATTATATTACTCAAAGATTTCCTTCCTCTATGCAGAAGTATACAGTTTTAGTAAAACTGTAATGTTTGGAACAGAGTAAAAGAGGGATGCACCTTGTCAAGTGGCCATATCATTCAAGAATGCAACGTTTCAGAGTTTCTAAGGTCTACTGCTTTTCAGAACTATCTTTCCCAAAAGGAGAGTATAGATCTTATTTTTCTACTTTTAATCATTAAAACTTTTAAGCACATAGGAAAGTTAAGAAGAGTAAAATTAATGCTCATATACCCTCCACTTGGATTTAACAACCCGCGTTCTGCTACACTTACTTTAATTACTTGTGGCTGTGTATCATTCCTTTTATTTTAAACCAAAGTAAGTTGTAGACAACTTGATACTACACCATGCTATTCCTAAGAATAATAACATTCTTATAATAATCTCATCATAGCCACAGCACTATTGTCGCACCCAAAGAATTAACAAAATTCCATTCTGCTTAATGGCCTATCTGTATTTGCAAATTTTCCCACTTGGTCTAAAATGTCTTTTGTAACTTTTTTTTTCCTAATCAGAATCCAGTCAAGCTTCACACATTACCATAGGAAAGGCACACTTTACCCATTAGACGTAGTCAATTTGTAGAGTAACATGTAAATGTCTTGTTTTCCAACAACTTCCTCTAACAGTTTACCAGTCACTGATGATTCTTGATTGAATCAATTACTACTTCAGGATTTTCAAAATGGTGATCTTATAAATCCTATAATTCTCCCTAAATTTATTAGTTGGCAGACTGCTGAAAGGATTTTTTTTGTTTTTCCAAATACCACTGTGGTCTTACTTTTAAACAGCTTTACTGAGGAATAATTTACATACAATAAAATTCACCTGTATCAATGGTAGAGTGAGTTTTGACAAACATACACCATTGTGCAACCATCACCACAGTCAAGATGTAAACTATTTCTACCATTCTAATTCCCTTCTGCTCCTTTGCAGTTAATTCACTCACTTCACCCCCCAGAAACCACTGATCTAATTTGCATGATTATAGTTTTGCCCTTTTAGAATTTCATTTAATGGAATCATATTATAGTATGCAGTCTTTGGTGTCTGGCTTCTTTCACTTTGCAAAATGCTTTTGAGATACATCCACTCTGCCGCATGTAAAAATAGTTGTTCCATTTTATTGAGTAGAATTTCATTGTACAGATAGAACACAATGGGCTCTTCTATTTACCAGTTGATGGACATTTGGGTTGTTTCTAGTCTGGGGCTATTATAAATAAAGTTGCTCTGAACATTCATATACAAGTATTTGTGTGAACCTATGTTTCATTTCTGATACTTAAAGATGGAACTGCTAAGCAAACATAAGTTTAACTTAAGAAAACGTCAGAATGTTTGCCAAAATGATTGCACTGTTCGGAATTCCCACCAGCTATGTATGAGAATTTCAGTTGTTCTGCACTCTTGCCAATACGTGTTATTTTCATTTTTTAATTTTAGCTATTTCAGTGGGTAGTGGTATCATTGTAGTTTTAATTTGTATTTCTCTGATAACTAGAGATATGATATGGTGCACCTTTTCATGTGTTTTTTGGCTATTTGTATATCTTCTTTGATGTGTCTGTTCAAATCTTTTGTCCATTCTTTAATCAGGAAGACTTCTTGCATTAAATTGTAAGTTATTTGCATATGCCAGATACTAGTCCCTTATCAAATATATGTTTTCTGAATATTTTCTCCCAGTTTGTGGCTGGCCTTTTTAATCTTTATTAGTATCTTTTGATTGAATTTTGATAAAGTCCAATTTATATTTTTCTTTTATGGTTCAGGTATATGTAAGCAATATTTGCCTAACCTAAAATTGAAGAAAATTTTCTCCAGTGCTTTAGTCTAAAAATTGAATATAGTGTCTATTTGAAATAATTTTGTGTACATGGATGGAGATTTTTTTTCATATAAATATCCAGTTTTACTAGCACCATTTGATGACCAGACTGTCTTGTCCCCCACTCAATTACTTGGGTGGGTATCTTTGTCAAAAATTAATAGACATATAAATGTGGTCTATTTCTGAATTCTATTCAAGTTATTGATCTATTTTTCTATCCCAATGTCAACACCACACTGTTTTACTTAAGTAGCTTTATAGGAGATCTTGAAATCAGGTATTGTAAGTTCTCTTTACTTTTTTCCCCAAAATTGTTTTTGCTATTCTAGGTTATTTATATTTCCATATAAATTCTAGCAACAGCATACCATTCATACCAAAAAAAAATTGTTAAAAGCTTTCTGTGTTTTTTGGGGATTACACTGAATCTACATATATATAATCAATTTGAGAAAGATTAGCATTTTAATAACAGAGTAGTCTGATCCATAAAAACTCTATTTATTTAGGTCAGTCTCTTCTCATCTCTCTCAGCAATATTATATAGTTTGCAATGTGCAGATCTTGCACACCAAGTGTCACATTTATCCCTAAGCATTTTACGATGTTACTATAAGTGGTATTATTCTATATCACTGTATATTGCCACTTTCTCAGGTTTTTTATTCAATATGTTACAATCTATTAAAGTCTTTCTCCTTTTTTAATGTGCAAATTCCAAAATTTGGCCAGTGCAAGCTCTGTCCAACTGGCTTCTGAGTCCTTCTGAGGTGATGTCATTAGACTGAGTGTCTTCCAGGTTAAGGATTCTCCAAACTCACTTTGTATCTTCCCTGTGTGAATCCCTTTGACACCTTAAATGAATGTTCAACAAACACTCCTTCAAAAAGAATTACTGCCAAAGTCACCAAAATGATAGGCACCATGCTAGAAGTGAGATGGAAACTTGAGTGAGGCTCATAATTAGAATGCCATTTGTCCCCTCATTGTAAAGTTGGGCCAGAAAAGCAGAAGTTAGGCATTCCTCTGTTGGAAAATATTTGTATTACTGAGTTGTCGGAAAAGTCATGATGTATTTTGTCTGTTTTTCAAAGGTCATTTATTTATATAAAGAACAAAGATCAATCAATGACATATTGCCCGTTTTGTTCGATAACCTTTTGCCATCTTTCAGTGAGCTTCATAATTCCTCATTCATAGAGGGACCTGTCTTTATTTGCAAAAAACTGAACAAGGTGCTGATTTACAACCTCATCTGAATTGAACGTTATACCACGCAAGGAGTTTTAAAGAGAGCAAAACAAGTGCAAGTCTGACAGCACAAGGTCAGGTGAGTATGGTGCGTGTGGCAACACATCCCATCCAAGCTCCAATCATTTTTGACGGGAGATCAAATTTGTGTGTGATCTCACGTTGTCGTGATGGAACACAACTTTACAATTAACAAGCTCTGGACGTTTCTGGATGATGGATTCGTTCAAACTGTCCAATTTCTGACAGTACACATTCGAACTGATTATTTGGTTCCTTGGTAGAAGCTCAAAAAACACGACACCTTTAAAATCCCACCACACTGAGAGCATAACCTTCCTCTGATGTCTGCTTTCGATATCCTTTGAGGCAAATCATCACGTCGGGACCAAGACAGTTTGCACACCACATTTTTGTAAACAATCCATTTCTCATCACCAGTTACCAGTCACTTCAAAAAAGGATCGTTTTCTTCACGTTTAATGAGCCCATTGCAGGTGTTTATATGCACCATCAAATGAACTTCTTTGAGTTCATGTGGAACCCAAATAACGAGCTTGCTTACGTATCCCAGCTTCTTCAGGTGGTCGTGAATGCTGGAATGATGGATGTTCAATGTTTCTACAATCTCTTGTGTTGTGTAACGTGGGTTTGACTCGATCAACGCCTTTATTTTGTCGTCATCAACCTTGGTGGGCCTCTCTGACCAAAGAGCATGGCTGAGATCAAAATCACCAGCACGGAATTTTGTGAACCATTGTTGGCACTGATGTTCTTGTAGAGCATTGTCACTGTAAACTTTATGCAACTTTTCACAAGCTTGATGTGTGTTCTTCCCTTTATGGAAGTAAAACAGTAAAATATGGCAAAAATGCAGTTTGGTCTTCCATCTTCAACTTGTTGTATAATCTCCAAAACTCAACCAAGTTGCTCAATTTTTTTTTAGAATGAAGCTAGAACTGTCAGCTGTCAAATGACATAGCAGAAACATAAATGCAAATGACTCTAGTACTTCCAAAAATGAACTAGTGCCATCTGTTGCAAACATGTGACATGACTTTTCCAACAACCCAATAAATCAAGTATTTTTCCCAATAGTCTACCCTTACAAATAAATCTCACTCAGGCTTGTAAAAATGAGCTTCCAAGTACTAATCTCCACCTAGTTCAAATATCCACAATTAAGGTAGATATGTCACTAGAATTAGACCAAAAAAGGATTTTACCTAAACCAAATGTGTTCTCAAGCTGCTACTAACAGAACTGCTTAAATTTGAACAGTATCGAAAGAGGACAAAAAAACAAGAAATCCTTACTTTCTTCTTTGTGAACAGATGTATTGTAATGCTAGACAAAGGAGCCAGGTAATAATAAATTAATAGTCTCCTATCAGTGGTTTCCTACCCAGCACCATAGTATCAGGGCTCTGATAATGTCCAGAGAAAACCAGGACTAGAGTAAAACTGGGATATTTCCCTGCCCTCCACACCCAATATGTTTGCCAACTCAGCGCAGTAGGTCCCAGAAGTGACACTGTCTAAGAATCATGGTCAGGGTTCTGAAACCCAGTCTTTCGCCTTGGCACAACTGCTTGAGGGCGGCAGTGGGTGAATATATATGTAATAAGAAAGGTTGTATTTTCATTGCTAGACATCACTTATTTTTATTCTGAAAACCATACACACATGCATGCACACACAAAAAACCCCACAATGATATACAATTATTTTTTCTGTTGAAAGAGGATGGTGCATTAGGTAAATTATGTTGGTAAATTAGTAGGCTTACAGAAAACAACCTCACTGCAAGTGAGGAGTGAAGGGGAGAACTTGCTGGTTCAACCTATTCTTCCCTCATGAAAAGGGGAAAGTAAATATCGTCTGGGCAATGAAAAGAGTGCCCGAGAGTTCAGCTAGGTCAGTAAGTGCTCAGCGCTAAGAAAGCAGTGGAGCAAAGTTGCAAAGGAAGCTGGTCAGAACAGGTTCGAACCCGATTATACTATCTGAGAAGTCCAAAACAAATGTAACTTTCAGCTAGACCACACATAATTGTGTCTTTTACTTAAATCTAAACAATTTAATGTTATTCAACTTTAACTCAAAGAGTTTCAAGTTTTATCTGGTTAAATTTTTCATTCACGTTTCTCCTGACTATATCCCATACTCAGTCAATTCAAAGGTGATTCTATTAACAAGCACTCTACATAAAGGTCTGACCAATATAGTTCTCCACTGAGCTAATCTAGAGAAAAGTCATCTCTTGCATTGGTATTTTGTGACAACAAACTCCTAAGTGGTCTAGATTGCTTTTACATAATCTAAGCCCACTTTGGGGGGAAAATATTAAAACAATCATTTATCAACCTTCTAACACAATTCATAATTCATACAAGGAATGTTCTTTTGTTAGTAAAATGTAATTTAACTTTGTTTTGATTTTAATCACAGACAATGGTAGACAATAAAGGAACACAGGTTACTGTAAGAATCAACAGCCAATAAATGTGTTGATTGGTTTTAATGTAGATAAATAGAGTAAGTGGTAATGAAGCATTGTGCACCAATTTTTAGAATCCACAATCAAAGGCTCTAAAGCAGAATAACAACCATTCATTGATTCAATAAGTGAAAACCAGGACAGCAATTGTGTATTATTATTATAGTATAAACAATAATAAAAAAATGGCAGAAACAAAACTAGGCACAGCTTTCCATCACTAGGGACAGAGGTGTGGTTAGGGCTTACAAACCACTCCATTTGCAGTTAACCACCACCCTTCAAAATATCTAAGTGTGTCCACTAACTTCTCTGCCTCCTCCTACACTTCCAATCCCTCAGAATTCCATTTCTTTTTTAAAGCTGTTGCCACTGAAATCTGGCCACTGAAAGGCTGATTTTGGTCAAACACAATGTATGCTCAAGAAGTCTACAAATCCCAAAGAAAGAGAAATCAGGGCAGAGAGAATTTGCCATCCTATGTAGCACCAGATGGCACAAATAAAGGGATGTCGTGCATTCCAGCTCAGCAAAGAGGTCGTTTTATCACTGTCATTTTTACATGCCCCAAAGGTGCGCAATCCAAACTGATGTGGCGATTCTTCAATGACAGCTGAGACTGAAGTATTCCATCTGTGTTTAATACAGAGATTACATCCTTTATTCTCCGATGAGAGCCTTTCAGAATATCACTATGCAATTTTCTTTCTTCTGAAAGACAACGGCCTTCTCATTATTCTTTCCCCCTGCATCTGTCTACAAGATTGCTTTTAGGAGAATGGCATAAGTTTAAGAAAGAAAGCGTAAGTATTCTTCCTCTTCACTTTTACATCAATTTGAGGCCTTGCAAAACCACATGCTAATTTTGCTATATAGGACAAAATACTATGGTACTAGAAACCTGCTGACAAAGCAGTATAAATTAGAAATTAACCATCTAAAACCAAAGGTGTAGTACTATTTACATAGAGATATCTATATACATATATCTCTACATACATAAACATTTATATGTATGATACAGATATCTTAAACAGTCTGTAACTAGAGAGGAAAATAAAAATAACAATTTCTATAAGAAGAAAAAGAAAAAAAAGAGGAATCTATGATCACAGTAGTCAGAGCCATATATATACAAATTTGGTTTTTCAATTTAGTTACTCCTTCAGAGTACACACACACACACACACACACACACACACACACACACACACAAAGAAAAGAAAAAAT
This sequence comes from Hipposideros armiger, assembly GCF_001890085.2. NCBI lineage: Eukaryota > Metazoa > Chordata > Mammalia > Chiroptera > Hipposideridae > Hipposideros > Hipposideros armiger. Next base: position 524,031 of record NW_017731749.1, read on the forward strand.
TAATGGTTAACCAAAGGGGTTTAATTGTCCAAAGCAAGTACATAGTGAAAAATGTGGGTCATAGATTATAAAAATAATAAATCATTGAACAGGATATTCTAGTGACTTTTAAAAATAAGAGCAAAGCATTTACTAAATGCTTAAATGGTGCTCTGCTATGTTATACATCAATGTACCTTTCATCCTCTGAGGGCTCATAATGCAATTACCTAAAGAGGATAATTTAAGAAATAAAGTTGTAATACTTATGTTATTGCTATATTAACATTTTTAGACATAGGAGATGTCTACTAAGCATCACATTTCAAGATGCTATCATAAAAATCATACCTTAAGCATCTGTAAGATGGACAATCATTTGTAGATTTATCAGTATGAGAGATTTAGCATTACAGAAACGAGAGCCTGGGGAGTGAGCCAGTTAATGCCTCCAGAAGCACAATTTGCCTCTTCTCATCGAGGAGGTAGGCAAGAATCCAAGAAACATGGCGAGAATTTGCAAATCTCTAAGTCCTTTATCCTGCAAAAGCTGGTCCTCAAAGAAACATTGGGATCAATGTAGGAAAAAACCTGGCAACCAAAGAAGCCAAGTGCTTGGTTTTTATATTTCAATGATCCGTGAAGATTGGCAAACAGTAGTCATGAATACTCAGTTGCATGACTATGTAAGACCCAATTAAAACTCTCAGCCAAATGTATTATTTTGTATCATCACCACAGAACGTTCACCAAATACTTTGTCAGGCTCTACCCAGGGAAAGTACAGGATGGGGCCCCCAACCTCATACCCACCAAGGCTCTCGACAAATTCTAAATCCCAAACCTTACATTCAACCTGCCAACCAGTCCTGAAATAACAATGAATCTTTCTTCCTCTTTAAGGGTAATGGCAGGTCCCATTCAGCACCTTCTAGAACCTGTTCCCTTTAAGTACTGAGAGACATTATCTGCAAAAACCAGCCCTTCCTTTCCCAACATCTCCTCCCTCATTATCTTCCGAAGTTCCCTTCTAAATTTGTTATCAAACAGTCTTCAATTAAAAGGAAAGAGGACTCAGAAAGCAGAAAGATTACAGGAGTGGATTAAGATTACCTCCATTCAGGTCCAGGCTCAGCTACTCTCTACTTATGTGGTCTATGAAATGCACACCATGATTGTCTCATCTATAAAATGGGGATAACAACAATTTTACTGACATACCTAATTGGATCTTCAGGAGGAAAAATTGCAAGGAAGCATGCTTTGCAAGCTGTTGAGTACAAATATGCAACACGGAATAAATCGTTTATAGGACCAAGTTCAATCCAACAAATACGCAAGTTCTCCCTTACATCTTACAGTTGAACTTCTTGACGAAGCTGTACACTCTTGCTGCCTCAGCCTCAATACCTTTTACACTTTGTTAAAGTAAGCTCTTATGATTTCAGCACTCCATTGGGCACAGCCCAGTAGGCCAACCCCACAAGAAACAGCGCAGGCTTTCTTCTTCCTACATCGCACATCACTGCTCATGTCCTGCCACCCTGAAGCCCTTGTCTTCCTTAACCTCTCCTGAATTTCCTATTCCTTGATCACTGTGATAGTCAAGTTGTGCCATCATCACTTATTCAAGTATTTTCTGGAACTAGGTGGAGAACAAACCATACATAAATCGATAAAGATATCTCACAGGCAATTCATACATTTATTTGCTATGGTAAAATTATACAAAGAGCATAACTGAAAATATTTTACATACCTGTGTTTAGAAATGAGCCATCAACATGTAATTTCCTACATGGCGGATTCAGGAATTTCAGATAATATTTTTGGTTTATTGAGTTTAAAGTATTCCTGAGAGACTGTAACATAAATCCATTAAAAATATCATCTAGACCCTTAGACACTTAGGTGTGGTCATTCAAATGGAATGAAACCTACACACACCAGAAAACAAACAGGGCAAGAAAAAATACTTCACATCAAGGGCTGCCTTACCTATCTGGCTAGTCAGACCCATTGGCTCTGACACAGTCTCCCATTTTGGTCTAATGTCCTTATTTGCCATACAATAATTCTTCTTACTATAATCTTTTAGTAGTAGTAGTAGTAGTAGTAGTAGTAGTAGTAGTAGTAGTAGTGGTAGTAGTAGTAGTTGTTGTTGTTTCAGGCATACAAAAAAACATAATGATCAGACATCTACACACCTCACAAAGTGATAACCCCAACAAGTCTACCACCCATCTGACACCATACTATATAACACTATTATAATACCACTGACTATATTCCCTATGCTGTACTTGACATCCCATGACTAGACAGATAGATAGATATAGCTATAGATATATATTATAGTTGACATTCAACATTCTTCTATATTAGCTTCAGATGTATGGCATAGTGGTCAGGCATTTATATAATTTATGCAGTGAACCCTGCGATAAGTCTAGTACCCATTTGACACCCTACATAGTCTTTACATTATTATGATAGTCTCTAGTGAGCTTCTTAAATGTTCAAAGGAGCTTCAGTGAATTATAAGGAAAGAAACCAGAATTATAGGATTAGGAGGTGAAATGACATCATGTTCTCCTTTAAACAACTAATTTAAGAAACTTGTCTAAGAAAGGAGAAAGGGAGATGAGAGAATTGCAGAGAAATGAATGCAAGGAGGACACACAGGAGGGTTTGTTTGTTCACTTGTTTGTATTCCCTGCTTGGTTTTAAGAACACAGAGCTGGGATGAGTCAGTACAGTAGGGACATTGAAGATAGGAGAAAAGACTGTTAAAAGTTCTAGGGGTAGAAGGAAGGAATGAGATCTCAAGGGGAAGTGGAAGAATTAGCCTTGGGTAGGAGAAGCAATTCCAAGTCCTGAGGGCAGAAATTAATTTTTTTCATTTTTTTAGACTGTAAGGTGAGGAACTGAGAAACTTTATTCACGCCTCAAGGTCTTTAATTTTTTTCTGTAAGGAAGATCATCAACTATGAGTTAAGAGGCCAGGGATGGGTTTGGGCTTAACTAGGACAGTGAGATTTTAGAGCCAGCATGGAAGGAATATGGGAGGAGCAAGTCAAGTAAAAACACCCAATTTGATGATTTTCTCCAGGAGTACTCAGTAGACAAGCTATAGATGATGAAATAGCAAAAGCAGATGACATTTCCATGTTTTTATTTTCACAGTCCATAGGCCGTTGACTCCCTTGCCCAAAAACGCACTCCAACTCCCAGGCTGCCATCTTGAAACAGTGTGAGATCAGACACGAATGAGGATGAACCAGTAGCTAAACTAGGAATGCATTTTAAGTGACGCTGTAAGTGATGGCTGAACAATTCTTTACATTCAAGGTCAAATTCACATTAAAACTGCAGTACTCTTCATAACAAAAGGTGCATTTCTTACCTGTCACTGTCCAGAATGGGAATGAACATAAACATCTCTTCCCTTTTACAGAGAGAAGCTACCGCTGACAGTAAAGAACTTCCTGTACGTACAAGTATGGCAGAGCGACTGATGGGTGGCCTACAGCCCTCCCTGTACTCAATCTGTCTATTAGTTAATGTTAATAGCCACTGTCTGCAGGCTGCCACTGCTGTGTTCTGCTTCTTAGCCTCCTAGTCAGCATGACATTTTTCATCCAACTGAGCTAGTCCATTTCTGATTTCCGCTGTGCCAACGTGGTCTGTCAGCTACTGTCACTTCCCAGGTGTCAGTGGCTACGTGACACTGGTGGGGATTATGTCAGAACTGTCCTTGAAACACTTATTGTCACCTCCCACAAGTGTACAGAGTTGGTCACAGGGGGGTTCTTTGGTTTTTCTGTCATTTTCTTTAAAATTCTCACTGGGATACTCTAATAAAGGAAGGCAACATTTTACTAAATATTTGATAAATACATTCTAGAGCCTCAAACTCGTGCATGCTTTATACCTAATTGCTTGAATATATAAAATATGTAAAGTAGGTTTCACAGACTCTAACATGCTGAAAATGGCCAGTGGATATTAAACCAAATGGTGCCATTAAGGAAAAGAGATTCTTCAGACTTGATCATAGTTCCAAAGCATTTTTTTTCATTTTAAGATGTTGCAAAATATAAATTCAAATAATTAGAAGGGAAATAAAATATAGAAAATGTAAGGTTATAGCACATGAAATAAGTAAAATCAGTATGCTCACTTTAGTTCTTAACTTTATACTCGTATTAACCATATTTTCTGTCATGCTTATTAAATTAAAGACATTGAAATACACTTCCATATACCATATATGTTTATGGCACTTTCTCTTTTGCTTTTCCCAGGTAACAAAGGATTATACCTTTTTCAAAGATGATTCCTTATTCTTTAAGTAATATCCTTAATTGTGTCTGCCAAACTAGGTCTCTATGTCATACAAAGATTCCTTCTTCTGTCTGATTAAGTGCAATTTTGTGATGGATTGTTCAAATAGCCATAGTTTACACAAAAGAAGGAAACCTCCAGGAAAAAACCCTAGATTTGTCTTTCTTTATATTCAATTTCCTCATATTCAATCTCCTGTATTTTTAAATATTTACCACTATACTTCAGTATAGAGATTTCTATCACACTGTACTTATTCATGACACCATGCCACTTGCCTAATTCTCACTCCCTCTTGCCCTGCCTGGTGGCCCCATCAAATGCTAATGATTATAAATAGACTGGATCAGCCTTAGTTCTCCGTCCCTTCTCTCTGGCTCACCCACACCCATCCTGTAGCATATACGGCCTCTATTATTTCTTGAGGCACAAAATCAGACTTCCAAGCCTACCTTGTCTCCACAATAAGATCATGAACTCCTTGAAAGCACGGACAATATTTTCTACCAATTTGTATCTTCTACTACCAATTCCCCTTCCACATAGTCACTCCATAAATAATTAATAAACTGAATATCAAAGGGCCACCTCTCCAAGTTATGCAGTATGCCTATTATTCAAACCAAAATATTGTAGATAATCAGAGGGAATTCCTGGAAGGGAATTTTTAACTATCCACTGATGACAGAGGTCACAGCTAAAATAGTGAAAAGCAAACTTACGCTGAATAAGAAAGCAATAATTTAATATTGAGGGAATACCTGGATGAATAACACCAATAATTAATTCTAAAGCACAGTCTCGCTGTGAATACATTACTAAGTATCGTTTCATGTGAGGCATGAGATCCGCAGAAGATTTCACCCTGAATCATCACTGTAAGATGGAGGGACCTTATATTTTTTAAACATTATTATGCATTATTTGCTCGTATCTTCTAAGGAAAAGACAAGCTAAAGTGCAAAAGAAAACATAAGCTAAAATTTGAGATTTTGATTAGCAACAAACAATGCCTGAGAAAAATAAATGATTCCCTGTCAATCTTTCCTTAATGAAAGTAGCTACAGCACCGCCCTTTAAGGTGAATGGAGACAGACTGTCATGAAAAGTGCTTTGGAATGTCAAAGGTAATATCCAGGCTTCCAGAACAGTAGTACATAAGGGGGTTCTGACGAGAAGAGAATATAATGATACCGGTATAAGCAAAGGCATTAGCCATTACGTTAGTAATTGTAGGAATAACAATTTTCATGTTCTTGTTTTGTGTCTGAAAGGCATATAGAAGAACTCAATCAGCAAATTTATTCCTTGCATAGGAAAAAAAAAAGAAAATCACTCTTTTTTGCCAGAAGAAACTTGAAATTTACTCTGAGGTCATAAAAGTATTTAGGTTAGAGCAACAAGTCAGTCACAACATGCTGGCCTCCCTCAAAAATCTTACCTGGTCAACCTTTCACTTACTGCCTTCATGCCTACTTTCTACTACAAATGATCATGACCTTTATCGCCCCTCCATCCTGTCCTCTCCCAGTGTTCTCAAATCTCTTCTAGTAAGTGATTTATCTCACTGCTCTCTTTGCCCATTCCTGATTTCAGGCCCATTTGCAATTATAAAAAGTTACAACAGTACTTCTGGTTCCCCTTAAAAGAGAGAGGTGGCTCTCCATCCTGAGGTCCTGTCAGCTAAACATGGAACAGGGGGACTCCCTTCAGAATACGTAGTAACGTGTTAAAAATCATTGTCTTCTGACTGGTGGTGTAGAGAATAGTGAGAAATCCAATAAACCAAATGACAAAATCTTCCTTTTTCGTCCTTTCACCAATCTGAAGGAATACAGGAGTGTCTTTGGCTTCCCGAGAAGCACAATCAAGTTCAACTTTTTTTCACACATTGCAAAATATATGTATCTGCCTAAAAGAAATGTCAGCTAATTCCATAAATGTATCGCTCTCATTTTCAATATATTCCTTAAATAAACATGAAATGAACTGAATCATTATCAGTGGCTAAGACACCCTAAAACCAGGGTACTTTACTTTGTTAAAAATTTACTCAATAGCATCTAAAAGTTTGTGTTGGGGTGAAAAGATGAAGTTATAACAAGTGTAGCTAATTTTTCTAAAAATAATAATAATGATAGCTGATTAAGGAAATATTTTCCTCCACATTTAGAAGTGGCCAAATGGTTTATATATGGGATATCACCTATTCATTTCCCAGAGATAGGTAAAGCATCAAAATAGTGACCTTTATAAAAATTATACCTCAATTACTAAATTTTGATTAAACAATCACCCTTTCTATGTTAATTCTCGGCCGCTTTCCTTGACCCACCATTTTCAGCCAAACCAAACAGCAGGAGGTAAAGGGTGGGAGCGGAAAACAGATCCCACAGCCTCTGTCCCTCTTTAAATAACTGAGGGGCAGCAGGAGAGCATCCTGCTCATAGTCAGAGGATGTCTGTACAGAGCTCCACACAACGAACGCATTATAGACATGGTAATTTGAAAAATTTAAGCACTCAAGTCTTGGTATTTCCTCATCCAGATTAACAAGGACCAAAAACAACACTACCTGGAATCAATAAAAGAGCAAGATGGCAACACCCGTCCATATGAGAGCACATATCAGCCCACAGGCCTCACCTCTTTTCTCACTAATCAAGCATTTTAGAGACTAGATCCCAAGAGCGCTGTCTTTCACAAAAGGAATATATTTCCATTTGTGCAATAGGAACAGTAACCAAACATGATTATTCTGAGACGCATTTAAGGGTCCTGGTTTTAATTTAAATTATAGAAACTAAGCCCACCTAATCCAACAGCACTGTCATCCAAGAAGCTGCCACTGCCAATGCATTTGACAACCAGCATTACCAGATAAACGTGTCCCAAGATACAAGTCAGACATTTTTAGAAATATATTTTATATGTCATTATAAAGTCATGACAAATTCCACTTCATTGAATAATGTCTTGATCAACTAAGCAAAAGAATTAACTTTCAACCAATTAACTCAATCTGTGAGATTCAATATTTGTCAGTGGATAAAAAGCTTATTTCCATCTACCTAGTTAATAATAACAGGGAAAGAATAATATGTCAGAAATATGTCTTGTTTGCTATTTCCTATCGATATTAGTTTAATTAAAATCAGTATATGTCTTGTCTTAGAGGTTGAAATGTTAATTGTTATCTAACAAAAGTATCATTGATTTAGCATCCATTCATTGAGTACTTTTATGCCAGACATCGTGGAAAGCACAAAAAATATCAGTACAGTGTCTTATAGTTTACAAAGTGCCTGAGCATATACAGAGCTGGGGACGATAGAAGATAGTAAAAATATATCACTAGATCACTGATAAACTAAAAGTAGCCAAAATCTGTAAGCTTACTTCATTAAAAGTTTATCCACAATTAGAATTCTAGAAGCATCACTGAAAAATTTTAAACTGAGTACAATAACTTAGGAATACCAAAGTATCACATATAGTTTAAATGGCAAAAGGCTACTATCTATTAACACACATTTTATTGTTGTCACTTTTGGCAAATTTCTTTTCATATTTTTAACTATTAGAACAAGTTTTGAGGAAAATTAGTTTGTCACTGAGAAAAATGCTCTGTCTTCTAAATATTATGCCACAAAATTGATGTCAGGATTTATAAGTACGTGTCTTTTAACCCATATCCAATTTAAAGTTGTTAAATTTGGCTGACATTTCAATGAAGATCTAGCTTTCTATATGGATCTGTGAAAACCTAAGCTACTTTCCTACATGGAAACGGGTAGAGCTGCCCCTTTAAAGGAGCCCTTCCACTCTGGGGAAGACCTGGCCCTTTTCACCTGCTTGGCCCTTAAAGGTCCGAGTTTGTACCTCCTATAGGTGTTCAGTGGAACATCGCCCCAATTTTACTCATTCTGAGTAGCCTCACACTCTATCACTATCTTTTCTCCTCTACCAATCGACCTTAAATCATTATTATTTTTGAGTGTCTCAAACTCTAACTGGGAGGTTACCTAGCATCTACCCTCTTTCCAGTATTAAAGTCAATCAAGTTTTAGCTGCACCCTTGCCTATAGCTAGAGACTATTTTCCCTAGCCTAGCCTCTCTTCCAGTGAAGTGAGGTCTAATGGCTAAATTCTGACCCCGGATTCTGATTCTGTAGGTCTGGGGTGGTATTAATTCTCAGAGATTAGATTACAATCTGACACAGAACCCAGAAGGCTTTTTTTTCTTCTTTCTTTAGTTCCCCAGATGAATCTAATGTATAGACAGGGTTAAGAACCATGGCTAAAATATGACAGAGTGATAAGACAAGCCCTCTGAGATCAGAGACACTTGCCTTTTACTCCCCAAATCACCTTCATCTCCAACTTCTCCATGAGACAGAAATAAGCCTTTTATCATGTTTATCAAGCCTCTGTCATCTGGTCTCTGTCCAAGCAGTGGAACACATAAGCTAACTCCTACAACTGGCATCACTGATGTCCACCCTAGTCAGCTCTGAATCATTGGACTGTGGGCTGAAGTTCAAGTGCCTACTGCTTGCTGACAGAACCAAACCAGCATCATCTGATCGGGTCCTTGGAAAAGTGAATGTTCTTCAAAGTTCAATTGTTTTCCCTTTTGTTTCAAGAACTCACTAAAAATACAAAAGACATCACTTCATTCTCTTTCTTCTTCCAATCATGAACCATCTGATTCCTTTTGTATATTAGGTAGCAAGTTGTTTAATGGTAACCCTTTGCCAACTAATGGATAATTTCTTAATTATCATTTGAATGTTAAGCAATATTCAGTTTTTACCTTGATTCCCATATTTTAGTTTGAGTTATTTTATCACACTGAAATTTTAAAAGGCTCAATACCATCCTTCCATTCTAATTTGGGCAGACCGCAGGCAAAAATACAGTATGGCCACGACTGTGAAAGCTGCACAGTGGGCTACCAGGAGCAGCAGGGATTCTCATGTGGCAAGAAACCTAACATGGCTTCTGTCCGGTACATGTGACACAGATTCAGAGATGCTATCTCATATATGAATATTTTTGTTGGCTCGCAGTAATTTAAAATTTTAGAATGAAATTTCTAGTATCACTTTGCCATAATTAATCCAAATGCCAATTAATCTACTGCTAAATAGCAGAGTTAACCGCATTTTCACTCGACCTTTATAAAAGTCCTATAAAGGCAGCATTGTTACATGCCTCTTGCAGATATTGACAAAGAAACCTTAAAAAAGGAAGTAGCTTCAAAAGGCAAATACTTAGCATTTTTACTTTAACATAGAAAAGAAACAGAGAAGTAGGATATGAATGGACACATTTTTCCTGGATTTAGTCACAGAAAAATACAGCATTTAAAAGACTGGGTTACATGTAGTTCTTATATAGTCACAAAGTTTCAGGTGGTTATTACTTAATTCAGAAGTACATTAAAAATGATTATATAGCTTATCCTGAAATTCACAGTTATAAAAAAAGATAACTATATAAGCAATAATACTTCTGGTTTCTCTGGTATTAAGAACTGTGTGAAAAGACAAAATGAAATAACTTGAACATTACAGGTGGTTAAAAATTTGCATATTTTCATCCAAATTACAAGTTTTTAAGTAAAAACACATCACTTCACATAGCATTACAGTGAATTAAATTAGCAGTTAATTTACACTTTAAAGATATCGACTATTAAGATGTTCATAACTCATATTTTCTATCTATTCAAATATCATCTTTAATTTCAAAAATAAAGAGACAAGCAGTTGAAGGCATTTGGACCTAATCCCTCAACTCTGCTAATCCACTGGGCTTTGAAAACATCCCTCAGTCTACAAATTGTCAATGTTACCCTTGCTTGCCATGAAATAATTACTCCATTATCAGTACTATAACAGATTACTTTCAACTAAAGTAATCTAAAAGATGTGCTTTTGAACAGTTTCATTAGAAGCGTGTCTTTATGTAAGGAGATCACAGAATAAGTAGGAATTTCAACAGCATCATAAAACACAACTAGAAATATACTTCATTTTCAAAACTGTTAGAGAAAAAATTGGTTTGGTTAATAGGTTGTTGTCTCTCCACTAGATAATAGATTCCCTCAAGGTGTATTTTATTCATGGTTGTAAATTCTACCAAATGTGTCTTGAAAGGAGTTATAGCTGTATGATTGTTGGTTAACTAAACCTGTCATGGAGAATCATGGTTAAAATGCAATGATATATACGTATCATTGCCTGATATATATATATATATATATTGTCTGATGCTTCTGCAGTCTCCGAGGAAAGCAGGTTTACATGTCATATGACCTACCCAAGCTCAACACAGCTGACGGCTGGGGAGGCACATCTCTCAAAGGCAGCCAAACAGTTGTTTGGTTTGGCTTACAGGGATAAACTAAAGAGGTCTGCTACTCTCACTCCCTTTTGAATTTGATCCAAGACACAAGAGACTATTGCCATTCAACAATGGCTATTGAACCTAATAAGTCATGACAATGCTGGGATGGAGGGCAAGAGTAAGGTCAGAAAGCAGTAAGAACTAATCAAGGGGAAAAGGGGAGAGAAACAGAAGAAGAGACGGAGAGACTAGATCTCCCGAGAACCATACAGATGAACAAAACCATGTAAGTCCCGAGGGAGTAATTGCTTCAGGTCCTGAAAACGTTCCCGTGCCTACATTCATTTCTCATGAGGCCTGTCTTTCTACCCTAGGGTTTCCTGAAATGTCCAGGTTTCCATACAATAACACACTTTAGTTAGAGTTAGACTTAGCCCCTTGAAACCAAAAGTGCCATAATTACAACATTCACATCATATTAAAAGACATGCAATGCATGCAAATTTGGTCTGAGGTGACTCAGCAGAACTGCCACCACAGATGTCAATCACTGTGGCCATGGAGCACAGAAACTGAGAATTTACTAAGGGAAGCTGTGCCTTCCTTTGTCAGTGGCTGACAGACACACAAGCAGCCACCCCTGGGCTACTGCCACTCCAACTATCTGAGGCAAATGTGCCATCCCAAAAACGTCAATCCTGCAGCCATGTCTCTCTCTACTTCTGCTACTCTCAAGTTCTTTGATTCCCAGTTTGGCGCTCTGGCTACCTGCCCACCTTCGGCTGACATGGGGATCACTGCGATTCTTTCTGCTCCCTCTATAATAGTACACTTTTTTAAATCGTTCAGCATTACGTGGGATGTCTGCTGAATTGCTTATTGCGTAGCCATTCCTCCCTTCGATCCATGCCACCAGTGAACTCACCACACCCCCAAACTGGATGAATTAAAATCAAAAGAGAGGAAAGAGACTTTCAGCTGTTTGCACTACAGGGATAAGTTGGGGGAAATGGGAGGAACGCTTTAAAGAGGAGAGAAAATAGAAAGACTTAAGGAACATTTTCATACTTAGAGCATTTACAAGTACATAGATTCAATTAAGAGGAAAACCCTATGGAAGTAATTAGCCATTTTTAATTATTTACTCATGTAGGCATTATTGATTGGACCTAAAGAAGTTAGAAATACTTTAATATTAAACCGAAATGTCTTAGACCCGTTTACCCAAGTCGCAAGTTTCCACTGAATCTATTCCCTACAGTTGAAAAAATGTTTGGGTTTTCCACAAAGGCACTTTATTCTTGCAAATCTCAGATCACCTAATTAAACCTACAATTGTCATTAACTGCCTCACTCTCCAGTAATTAAAGGAATGAGCTGCACAGTACATTGTGGAAAATTCTAGCAGAAATTATGGAAAAATGAAATTTCTCCCAACCTACATGAATATAAAGACATTAGGTAACCTTATCCTTACATATCCTTACATAAAATCTGGACTTCTTTCACACATAATTTATATAACAGTTCATTCCCACTATCTTCTCTTCAAAACATCCAATCTTTCTTTTTCTTTTTCTTTTTTTTAAAAAAAAACTTTATTGGGGAACAGTGTGTTTTTCCAGGACCCATCAGCTCCAAGTCAAGTCACTGTCTTCAATCTAGCTGTGGAGGGCGCAGCTCACTGGCCCACGTGGGAATCAAACCAGCAACCTTGGTATTATGAGCCAACACTCTAACCACCTGAGTTAATCGGTGGTCCCCAATCTTTCAATACACATCTTTTAATGAGTCAAGTCCCCTGGTCTCATTAAATAGTCACTCCATGTCTAACAGGTTAAAATTCTGCCCAGTATGTTCCAAGAATGCATTGTAATTCTGGCCCTCTAAGAGAGAGTTTCTCAAACTGTAATGTACATACAAATCACTGTGGGTTTTTGTTTCAGCGCAGGTTTCGACTCTGTAAGAGTGGGCCCCAAGGTTCTGGATTAGTGGGTGATGAAGATGTCGCTGGTCTGTGGGCCACACTCTGAGTAGCAAAGCACTATATCCTAACACCAAAGCGCTAATACCATACATAAGGGGGCCAACACCAATCAGACTGGAGATAACAATTACCACTTAGGGACAGTAGAGGGTTCTCCATCTTAATATTCGTCAAGCATTTATGGATCATCTAATGAACATGGGGCACTGAGATACAAATGCAATGAAGAACCGATCCCTACCTTTCAAGTATGCACTGTGATGCAGTAATGTTCCAGTGATAGCATATATAGGAATTTCCTGGAATGCTTGTTAAAAATGTAAATCCATGGCCTCACTCCCCGAGACAGAGCCTCAGTATGCCCAAGTCCAGTTCCATGAGTGTGTTTGCCAGGCAAGTGTGATGGTCCACACTGAGAAACATGGCTTTAGTGGAACAGACAGATAATTACCAAATTGTAAGACAGGCTGAATTTGAGTCAATGCAACGTGAAAAGGGATCTCAGAGGATGGGAGGCTGACCAGGGCAGAGCTGCAGAGGAGGAATAGGAATGTGGCTGGCGGTGAAGGGAGAGAGCAGCATTAGCTAAAGGTCAGCAGTGAGAATCACAGCGGGCTCTCAAGTCCAGGCAAAATTGAAAGCCAGATCCGGAGAGAGCTGCGGGAGTAGGGTAGTGGAGTGAGGGGGTGTGTGGAAAGTAAGTTGGAAAGACTATTTGAGGCCATATCACAAAGACCCATGATTGTGGACTTCATCCTTTAGATCAAAGGGACGAAGAGGGATGTTAAGATGCCTTAGGCTACAAGAACAGGGCATTCCCCAAGTCTTTTCTCTTTCATAGGAGACCATCATCTTTTCTAAAATGTCTTGCAAATTTCAAACTGGGACTTCTCATATGCTTTGCACAGAAGTCTGGTTACAAAACAAAGTAGTCTGGGTTACAATTTAAGTTTTAACTGATCAAGTGCCAGAAATACTCAGTTTTGTGGTCAACAGCAGTAGAAATGGAAAGAAAAACAGCATCTGCTTTTTAAAAACTTAAACTGAAATAGCTTAAAAAGCATTTTTTTAAATGACAACCAAAATTCGTGTCTAACGAAATCTAAAAAGAATCCACCCACTAAAAAAAATGACTGATTTTCAAAAAACACATTTAAAAAAAAATTTGTTCTTAAAATGTCAGTGTCACAGGGAATTCAATTTTACTAGGATTAAATATAAAGTCATCAGTAGAGGCAAGGACCCCACATGAAATTATAAATTTTAAATGACTGCTTAATAACTACTAATCTATTTTAATTATTTGTTTATCTCCAATAGTTCTTCACTCTTGGTCTCTAAACACTAGGATTTCTAAAGAGCATTCTGTTCAAAAGCAACTACAACCTCAATTGAAACAGGTTAGTAGAGATTAGCAAAGCACTCTGCATGTTCACTTCAAGGATGCCTTGTTGGTAAGCCTTTTAAAAGCTGGTTCTTTGTAAGTGTCCTGTAATTTTGTTTTTAAAGGATAATTTGCCACCTCTCATTGCTTAGGATACCTCTAATTGTAATATGGAAGCTATTCAGCCATTAAATGTAATATCATTTCTGTTGTATAGCTTAAAATGAAAATTATAGCACATCACTATAACATATTGTCAAATTGGAAAGTGAATGGTGAATCCACAAGCAAAGTGATTAGGTATTAGATCCTGATGATTTGCCAGGAGTTCATGCTGAGTTTTCTGTTTTGTTGGTTGGGATTTTTTTTTTTTGTAAATTACAGTGAAGAAGTTATCAGAGCTTTCACTTCATATAATTTGATAGCATAGAGATAACTAGACAGTATAATGGGGGTTCTCAAATAATTTGGACTTCTTATGTGCATATTCTCACTGTGTCTGGTTTCTTCTTTTAAAATAATTTCCTTAAGTTAGAAGAGTTCTCTCCTATTCTTTGTGGAATGACAGAGCTAACTGACCAATCACCCTACTTTTGTCAGGGCAGTTTGGTGATGAGTGACAGACACCCAAGCTAATAGAGGCAAAATGAAGAATTTCTTGGCTCATATAACTTAATCGCAGAAAGAGCAGGTACTTTATTTTGAGTTTGACACAAACTAAAACAACTGTTAGAAAAATTATAAGAAAAATAGGGAAATATGAAACACTTACTGGTTGATGATTTTGAAATTTTTTTTTCTTTCTGGCCTAATAAGGGCATTATGGTTATGCTTGAAAAGAACATTTAAGTATACAGATACTGTACTCAAGCCAGTAAATTTGCTCTATACGGGGTATGGGCTGGCAAATCTGAAATTATATTGCATATATAATAAGACTGAGCAAATAAGTATATATTATGGATACTGATAGCCAGATTTCTCATTCTCATAGAAAGGAGCTATACATAAAACGAGAGAGAAGGTCAGAATGAAGCCAGCAAGAGTGGATGGGAATCAGAGGTATCAGTATGACCTCAGAGATTTTAATACAAGTGAGTAAGCATAAAAATAAATATAAATGTGCATATATACATGTGTTAATAGACATGTATTTCTTAGCGCTGTACACTGAGAGGGCCCAGACACAACACATCAATAATAATGAGTACAACTAGCACCCAGCTCTCTCCAAATACCATTCTGAATAAAAGGAATTAGAATTTCTTGGGAGAAATTACTGATTCCAGGGCTGGACAGAATATAAGATGATCCTCAAACAAAACTGATGGATGAATGGATAAACAAATGTGATATAGACATATTTTGGAATACTATTTAGCCTTAAAGGGGAAAAGAAATTATAACACAAGTTACCACATGGATGAACCTTGAAGACGTTATCCTAAGTGAAATAATCCAATCTCAAAAAAGACAAATATGGTATGATTCTACTTATATGAGGTATCTGGTATCTTAGAACAGTCAAATTCATAGAGACAGAAAGTAGATGGTGATTGTCGGGGGCTGGGAGGAGGGGGGGGGATTGGGGAGTTAATGTTTAATGGGTACAAAGTACCGGCTGAGGAAAATGCAAAAGGTCTGGAGACAGATGGTGGGGATGGCTGCACAACAATGTAAATGTACTTAATGCCACTGGACGGTATGGTTAAAATGGTGAAGTGTATGTTACGCATATTTTGCCACAACAAAACATAAGACAATAAATATATAGGCAATGAAAACTGGCACACCCAATTTGGAAAACAATTTGGCATTATCTTATAATGCCAAATTACAAGTAATATCAGTAAATTTACTCCTCTTATACTTTAGATATATTCCTGCCCATGTCCTTCAAAAGACAAAACATGAATGTTCAATAATGAAATGAAACAGAGCAAAACAAAAAACATTGTATACAGTCCAAACATGCTTCGATAGGAAGCAGTGAAAACGAAAGGGCCAAACGTACACGCATCAATGTGGTTGAATCTCAAAAGCATATTGATTGAAAAAAGCAAGTCACAACAGGATATATACAATAACAATATACATAGAGTCCTAAGACATGTAAAACTTAACATTACCACATATGATTTGGGGAGTGTACAGAGAGAACATGCAGAGGAAAGCCCAGGAAAGTGGTGATGCCATTCTATTGTATAAACAACCGCCTTGCCATCTCAGGCATCATAGCAGCTACCCTAAATACTCTGTTGCTCAAAAAACCTGCTCTGCTTTTCAAATCTTACATATCTGAATCCTCTCATTTATCCTTGCCAACAAAAACAGACAATGCACGTTGCACAGGTCCACAATGCCTCATCCAGTACTCCAACATCCAAAGTGCACTGAAAGCCCAGTTGGGTTTTTTCTTTGTCTAATTTTTATAAATTTGGTACAAACTATGCTGACTGGATGCGATTTATCATCTTTACCCCACTAACTGTAAATATTAACATGTTTTGCTAGAGAAATATTAATGTGTATCATATGGGGTACTGCACCAGATCTACTGGAGGGAGTGGTACTTAGTATATGGTACATTGCATCTATTACCTTTCTAAAATCTGAAAATTTTCCAATTCTGAAACCCATCTGTCTGTAAGAGCTCCTATTCCATTGCAGATGGTGTCCAGTTTTTCCTTTACGAAATCTGTGACCCTAGACTTCTTTCTCTACATCTCAATCATTCTTCATCTATTCAACCTGACTCATTTTTTCTTCTACTTTTGAAGGAAAAATGTCACTCCAAATTTTTCAAGATCAATCCCTACTTGGGCTGGTGACCACACTCCATCCAATTTTCTGGAGTCAGATTCTATCACTCATCTCCTCATTTGCATCTTGACTTCTTCCTCTCCACTGTCCCTGTTTCCTTCTCAAACTTTGATGGCTTTTTTATCCTACTCTTAAATACCTGCAAGCTATTCACTCTCATTCACTCTCTCCTCTCATCCTCTCATCCTCTCATCCTCTCTCATCCTCTCATCCTCTCATCCTCTCATCCTCTCATCCTCTCATCCTCTCATCCTCTCATCTTCTCATCCTCTCTCCTCTCTCCTCTCTCTCTCTCTCTCTCTCTCTCTCTCTCTCTCTCTCTCTCCCTCCCTCCTTTTCTTGAAAACCTTTAAAAAGGCTTAAGGTCTGTCTTCTGTCTTCATTCACTCAACCACTCACCCAATCTAAGAGTCTTTGCTGAGCACCTATTATGCACTAAATATTTGCAATGAATATATGTTCATCACTCAGCTACCTCACAGTGTTGGTTGGAGAGGGGAGAGGAGTATAGCTGATGAGACAAAACTGTAGCCAATGACCATATAATACACTTTGCTCATGTTTGGCAGAACAGAAAACCTGCTATATCTCACACACTTTGTTGGTTTGGACTTCTAGTTCCCTTCTCTGAGGAAAACACAACCACTGACACTGAACTGTCCTGACTGTGAAGACACATTCTTTATCTTTTCTCCTCCCTAGTCGAGTATCTAGTCAGTACTCTGTACATGATATTTAATAAAAACATCCATTAAACAGAGTCATAGAGTAAATAAATATTTGCTTATTTAACAGTATTACAATATATGCTTATTTTATTACTTTAATTTTATTCTATTGTACAGTAATTTTATTCATACAGTGTATAGTATAGGAGAGGTATCTGTGTGCTCACTATTAAAATTTTATGTGACTAATATTTCAAAATGACCTTCATTCATTATTCTCATATGTCATGTCCTCAGAAGAGCTTCCTTGAATTGCTTTGTTTAAAATGCCTTTCCCCGCACTGCTGCCACCAATTACTACCTATTCTTTGTACTCTGCTATGTTGGTCTTTCTAGCACTTACCATGCGTTACTTTCTACACAATGGCTGCTGCTCTGCTCGTCTTTTTCCCCCCCTCAAGAATAGAGGCTCTATGAAGGGAGACACTTGTCTGTCACATTCCCCTCAAACCATGAGTGCCTATAACACAGCAGGTGCCCAATACTAAACAAAATGAAAATAAATAAAGAATAATACAGGCATGCTCAGGGCATCCCTGAAAATAAGATGTTGAGTCTAAGTGCAAGTAGGTGACTAATTTTCAATTAATTCTGCCCTTCCTGTATTATATTTGACAGTGTTGCATGCACTATGCAGTTTTCCTTCCCGCTTTTGTGCTAAAATAAACCTTTTATTTAAGTGTCTCTGGTCCAAAATACATTAAAATTGGGCAGTGCTAATAAATACTACTACACGATGACTTGCTCCAGTTCTCTGCAGTAATTAGGACCCTGGTGATGAAATGTGCCTCTAGGTTCAAAATTTTATAATGTTTTGACAGTTGGAATCTTACCAAGCATGAAATGAACCAATAAATAATTCTTTTTTGTTATTCTCCAGGCATTAAAAATATATATTCTCAACATATAACAGTAGTGCTCTAAGAAAAAAAAACCACAAAAACAACACAGTGACCCCCTCAGATTCAAAGGGAGGCATTCATGTAGCATTCAAATGAAGAGAAGATAAATGTAAAATCTCTGATAACTATAAGCGGAAAGCAACTTCTATTTAACAGGCAAGTGCATCTCAATCACTTTGATTAGCAAAGCAAGATAATATGTACTAAAATCTTTATGCCAGTCAAAAATCTCATAAACACCATATTTTATGTTCCATCTTTAACTGTTTGATGATCACAGTATCTTGAATCATCTCAAGTGGTTTTAGGAGATTGTTTTTATGTTAATATAGTTTTCCCCTCCACATCCTTGCATCCCAAAGAAAATAAGCATGACCCTGATGATATTTCAAAAGCTGGGCAAAGATTTCCTTTGTATCGTTAGATGCCATGTGTTTTACCTGCAGTAACAAAAGCTACAATTTCAAAGTTTATTTTCACATACATTAAAATGTCAAAAGCTTTAAAGGTTCTAAGCATCTCAATGAATCCAAACATATTCTCGATGATATCTGCATTATTTTATTCAAAATAAAAAATACTCATAAGATGAAAAGTTCTGCCAATGGATAGTAGTTATGGTTGTACAACATTGTGAATGTACTTAATTCCAGTAAACTGTACACTTAGAAATGGTTAAAATGGTAAATTTTGGTATGTATGTTTTACCACAATAAAAACACTCCTATATAGGCTACCTCTTTTACTTGAACATTAATTTCCTCATATTTTATTCTGAAACATTTATGCTTTTTCGGAAGGAATTCTACAATTAATTTCCCAAATGTATGCCCTGACACTATGTAAGGTTCCAATGAACCTCTTTGATATTTGGCACTCATTCATTAACTTACTTGAATTTTTAAGGAGCCAAGAGAAGTGTTAAAGAAATTACTAGAAATGCGCCTTCCTTCGCAGCATCAAATTTACCACCATAAAATATGAATTTTCTTTATAAATTATGCAGTAATATAGGATAAGCTATGTGGTAGGTAGTCATGAACACTCTCAGTATGTGGTAGGATATGAGGCAGAATTTAAGAGTTCCTCGATAAGGGATATTGTAACCGTACCCCTGGAAAATGAAATGCCAGAATTACAAGTTGGTTATTTTTTAATGATTAAGCTAACGAGTGCTGAACTTTTAACCTATATGGGTTTCATAATTACACAGCTTGAAATCCTCATCAGAAAATCTGTCTGCTCCTGAAATTCAAATCATCTTATAATCTTGAATAATGCATGGCAACTCTAGAGAAATTAAAACATTTCATAAAAGTAAAGAAATTCACAACCTACTTTTTTTTTTTTTACAAGAACATAAAGCAGCAGAAATAAAGTAATTGTCTCTTCCTCTGAACCTCCAGCCCAACCCCTCTCCCTACACACCCTATCTCTTTAACAAGAGGCATCTTATTGCTTTTTACATAAACTACCTACCGGGTATAGATTCATGGTACAAAGACTATACGTGAGCTAGTGCAGAGACAATTCAATAGAGTTCCAAGTACCTCGAGCATGAAAAAGCAAACCGTTTCTAAGCATAGTGGTTAGGAATTCTGGCTTTAGAGATTGGAGTTTGATTCCTGGCACAGCCACAGACTGGCTCTGTGGCGGTGGGCAAACCACTTAATTCTGCTCCAAGCAGTAGTTTCTTTACCTGTAACATGGGGACAACAAATGTACCTCACTGGATTATCCTAAAGATTCAATGAGATCACGTAAGTAATGAGGTTAGCAGTGTACCTCATACTTGACAAACTCTCAATAAAGTAAATATTAATTAGAATCATAGATGGTATTGTAACTCCCATCTTGTAATTCTGTAATAATTATTTTCATGTTTAGAAGCCTTCCTCAGTAGAAGATATCCACAAATATGTTTCTTTTCAGTTGATGGGGAAAAAAGTATTCTATGGCATTAATAAAATGCTAGATGATGGTTAAATCCCCAACAAAATAACATTCAACAGAAAGTAGATGTTTTAAACATATCTAAAAGTTAGACTTGCCTTAAACTCCTCATATATGTATTTCAAGGAAGAAATATTTTTAAAGCAAATTATAGCTAATAATTTACCACTAATCTCTTGCAAAACAAATGGAAAATTTTCTTTCAAACACCATAATAGAGATCAGAACCAATACAGTGCTGCCTAGGTAGGCAACCAGTTCCATAAGCTCTATTACCAGGGTCATTTACTTACAGTTTTCTATTATAGATAGGAATTCTAGGCTGTACTTAAAAGTGCTACAAGTTGTTTTCCTAAAATATCCCAAGATTTTTATACTAGAATACTTCTTGCTTTTAAAATTAACCCACAGTTCCTAGAGTAATTATTAACTAGAATTCTAGCAGAAAGTTCAAACATAAAGAAAAATGCTAAAAATCCCCAGTTAAACAAGAATAGAACACTACACCAACATTAAAAATCACCTTTCAAAGAATAAACACATAGCAAAGTGACGTGGTAAGTCAAAGAAAAGCATGTAAATGTACTAATTTTGTATGAAAAGCATATATGTAATATTGATGTTTGAATGTTTATGAAATGTAATGTCCCACTTCTAATAAGGATTACTTCTGCTTCATGTGATTACAGACGATTTTGGTATTCTTCTTTTCACTGTATTTTAAATATTGACATTTAACAGGTATTAATATTTTAGGTAGTGAAATCGTTTTATATCATTTTAAACCAAAGGTAAAAAACCTGCAGAGGTGCCTTTTGTTCAAAACTCCTGTCCTACAACCTTTTACTCTTATTGTTTCTTTTGACACTATCCGTATGTCACTCATATTCAACAAGAAAGTTACACATAAAAATTGTCCCGCCTTGGATAAATTCTTGAAGCGTTTAGACTGTACTTTAAACACTATAACCAGGACACTGGCGTTGTCCCAAGGAGTATGAGGAGGAGTTCAAAAGCGGATGCCAGGTTTTATGCATCTTGCAGCTCGAGATCTAATGGGCAGCGAAAGGAGATATTTTAAAACAATGATTTGGCTGACGTGTTAATCAACTAGATGTCATAATAAAACACTGTCAAAAATTAAATCCAGAGCTGTGTTCCTCTCATTATATGGAGACACTATCAGACTTTATACATTTTTAAATCTGTTATTTATTTCATACAAAGTGTACGACCATCAAAGTAGTGCTCTGAATAGTCCAGTCATGATTATTTTCACTATTTAAAAATGAAATTTTCAAATAAAGTTTTATATATATAACTAAAATTTTTTTAAAAATTCTAAATCCCAAATTGTCATGTTTACTTTTGGTGGCATTAGGCCATCAGACACTAGAGTTGAATAAAACAAACATTTTCCCATTTAAGAGAAAAAAATATTTAATTTGGGGGAAATCTAAGCAGTATGCTGAATTAAATGACCAGGAAACAGACTTCCATAAGTATTTATTTCAATAAATCTGATCTTCGTTTTCAGCTTCTGACTTCCAACGAATAGCAAAGATTTAAAGAACAGTACCCTAGGATGTTTAATATGCTACTTTTATTGGAATAGTCATTTCAAATAGCAGCGTACCAAGAAGTATACAAGTTCTCAATCTAAGTTTTCTTGAAACACGACAACTTGATCAATTTTCTGTTTGTATTTATATACACAAAAATATACTAAAATTTAAAATAAAACCTAGCCAACCAGAAGTTGCAATCCATATTTTAATGCATTATATATGAGTACAAGATTTATCTCAGATTGAAGAAGCCTCTGTCAAGTGCAAAATATTTCATCCATTATGTTCAATGACTGCAGTTAAATACTTAACTTCCTTAAATAGAAGTTTCCATTTGGGAAAGACATCTAAATAGCTTGAGTGTTTATGCCTTTGACATTAGGTCTCCCTAAGGAAATGTCAACATCGTTTTATCATTTTTCTATCACTTTCTTATTCATACTATTCTTTGTTGCTTGTTTTATTTTGACATTTATCAAAGCACTTCCTTTTTCCGGCACACTGAATCTGCAAATTATTTTTCTAACCAGTTACATTCATGCCCCCAACCCCAACACTTCCCACTTAACCTCCAATCTTTCTAAATACATCAAAACATCCCCTGTAGTTTGAGGAGAGGGGCGAGTTCTGCAGCAAGCTCAAAGAGCTCTGATTTTAACTACCATGTAGCTACTTCAGAAAACAATGATCATGATTGAAGTGTCACAATGTAAAGAACCACTGTCTTTATGTTACTTGGATATAAAATGTATTGTCTAACAAAATTATTCCCAAAGCCCATGCTGTGACCACTCCCACTGCCTTGGTGATAGGAAAAAAATCCCCATTCGGCCCCATCCAGGGGCTCAGGGCTCCCTGGGCTGCCCCTGCTCCACCAGGGACATCTAAACACCTTTTGATAACTTAGGTAAAATAGAGGTTAGGAAAAATGCCCTGTGTCAGGTCAAGGGCTCCATTTCTTTTGAGATGATTTGGGAAAACTCTAATAATTATAACATTTTTTCAGGGCTTATGGGAAGCTGCAGTATTAACCATGTTATCTCATGCCATTGCAGAATTATTTAAAAGATTACTATACTTCATTCTAAGTTCTGGCAAGCTTCTTAAACTGCCTGCGTTTCCTTGCTCCCTTCCTTCCCCACCCCGCCTTCCTTTTTGTTTGCTTTAAACCTAGTCTCCAGTTTCTTGATGTAAATAAGATGGCATCTAGTTAAAGAGGACATTTTGAGATTAGCAGCAAATGTTTCTTCTATGTTATTAAAACAAATATTAGGAAAACTAGATCAAAAAAAGCTCCCTGGGAAAAATCGCGTCTGTGTTCCCCTGTAAGACACACAAACTTATTTATGTTTTAAGTATCTAAAAAGGCCAAAAACAGAACTTTCTGATTCTCCAGGCCCTATAATACTGGTTGTCAGTATATAATTTTTGAAAGAATGAATGAGTGAAATAATGAGAGTTTAAGACAAGCACAAATCTAAATAGTTTAACATCATGAATTGTTTCTTCTAGAAAAAAAATTCAACAATCACAGATAATAAATAATTTAAAATAAAAGATATAATTCTCACCAAATGAAAAAATTCCAAATCAATCTTTCCTATTAAATAAAAATCATGCAAAGCAAACAACTGAAACATACATTTTAACCTGAAGGGTCTTAATTCTTTCACCGACAATTCAAAACCTTCTGAAAGGAAAAAGCTAAGTCACTTGGAAGAAGCATGAATAAAATTCAGAAAAATTTTCAAATTAAAGGTGTATAGAGCTAAATGAAAAAAAGAAAAAGATGGATAGGGAAGAAAAAGCATGCAGTAATTGAGTGGGAATAAACAGGAGTGAGGAAATCGAACTCAAACTCCTCTCTAACAGTGAGTCATAATTGGGCAACTTCAATCTGTGAATCACAGAAAAATGCATGGACTTCAGAGTTGACTAAATCCACTGGCTAACAGGCCATGTCCCTGAGATGCTCAGGATTCTGGCTCTCTTCCCCAGATGGGTCCCACCTCATGCTGGAAGCTAGTTGGCTGCAGGGGTTCTTAAGCCTCTACAAGAACAAAATTTAGAGGAAAAACCTTGCCCACAAGACGAAGGAAACCGCTTAACCATAAGGCTCAGCAAACCTCTCTTTGAGCATCTTCGGCACAAACAAAATCACATGACCATTCTCAAAGTCATCACTGGCCCAAGGAACAGGATCATCGATGAAGGACCACCCAGACTCAGCCTTGGAGGCAGATGACCAAACCATATGGGCTGCATGTTGAAGGCAGAGAGATACCTGGACAAACGTGGAGTTCTCCTAGGAAGGAGAAAGTAGATGCTAGGTAAACAAACAAAAGTATAGCTATGCTATAATCCGCTTATATAGGCCAACCCTAAATTTCTAGATTGAAATGCGTTCCTCATGGACTCATAGTTGGCCTGTAGAGGGTCTACTCAAATGCCAAACCTAGAAGAGGAATTCCTGGCAAATGTTCGCTCCAATCTTGCTTATATGCTCTTAACAGCTGAGGGCCTGCGCTTAACAATTGAAGAGCTATTCATTTTACTGAGCTGACTGACGTGTACTTCCTTAAAACCTTACTGGTCCAACTTTTTGGGAGAACAGTGAATGAATTTATTCCAAATATTTGAGGACAGTTATGGCAGGTTCCCTTGAACTCGCCCTTCTTAAGTGCTAGCAGTCTAGAAAATCAGGCTCTAATCCTCTTATTGAGAACTATGAGATTCTTCAACTTTTTGTTCATATGTATAACTGCGTATTTCAGATTGTCGGACTATCAGAATCATCTCAAATCATATTAGTTTGCAGTCTTTCAGGTCTGTTATGGTTAAGTATTGTATAAATATGTGTTTCGCTCATAACATATTTTGAATTGAGATTAATATATTATATATGAACACACTTCTATGCTTTTTTCCTCTTCTGATGAAAGTCTGCACAAGGAGGCTTTCTTCTTTATTGCTAAGGAAATGTCACTTGATCCTTCAAAATTGATTCATAACATCAAAAGGAGGGAAGCTAAGAAGAGAACTTAAGTTAAAGCAGTCTATAGAAAGTTCAGTCATCCTGCCAAAAGCCTCTCGATGAAGTTTCTGTAATCATGATGGGGAAATACACTTTATTTTTAAACAGAAAATTATATCCTTATAGGACTTTAAAAAGCTACAATTTAAAAAGCCAAGTTTAAGGAAATTAAGTATTCTCATTTACTAAAAATGTATCTATCAATGTAAGGCATCTGTACATGTAAATTTGAACAAGTATCTCAACATAAGTGTTATAAACATTACTGTGATTCCAAGAGAAGCCCCCAAAAGTCCAATTACTTCGCAATGTAGCTAATTAATAATAGTTTCTTTAAGAAGAACCCAGTAGTGAACACATATATTATCAGGCTCCAGAGCCTTGGGAAGCTCGGGAAAGTATCCTTGTCTTGTAGCTTATTACTTCCTTGTGGAAGCTCTCATATATTTTCTTCCCACCCATTAAATTTTTAAGGGCAAATGCAATCCTCCTCCTTCCAGTAACCTGACTCTTCCTATGACTCTTACCCCTGCCTGCCTTCCTGGCTAAGGGGTTCCTTTTCCTCTGAACACCTCACTGGATGAGAAGACTGTTCTTTCCACGTAACCACCTCCTTCCTACCTCCCAAGCGTCTCTCACATTCCTCAGCCCTAAATCAGTGTTCTTACACCATAGCAAGTCCCTCCTAGACAAACAAGTAAATATTTGCTTAAATGCCTCAGGATCCCTGCCCCAAGGGATAAGAACAAAAATGCTATATTTGGTACATCATAGTTCAAAGTGTCACCACCATACACTTAATTTCATTTGATCCTCCTCTAACCCAGCGTGGTCTGTGGGGCAAGGGTAGCTGATTTCACTACTGAGAAAGCTGAGGTTGAGAGAAGTTAGAATAACAATAAGAAAAAACTAGATGCGAACTGCCAAAACCCAGTACTCTGCCATGTAACACTACAAAATTCCTTAGTCAAACTGATTTTAGCTAGATATTGGGGGGGAGGGGTACAATCTGATTGAAACGATATATACCTAGGTGTTCATGATGCAACGCCCAATTAGCACCGGAGATGTGCGCCTTTTACCAAGAGGATGTTTCATAGCTTACATAATTTTCCATTTGGTGTAATTTCAGGTATTTGAATGACACTGCCATTTTGCAAGTTATGTAAGTCGAAAATAGACGTATTAAAAAAATAATGGTCCCGTACCTCTTGATAATAGATATGCCTATACAAATACCTTAGAAAGACGTTAATGTGGGAGAGAAAACACTGATAGAGCTCCATCCGATAACATAGCACAATGCTATAGGCGTGCTGTATGGTAACAATGTTCACTGAATTTTTTTTTTTTTTTAAGAATTACATTTTTAGCTCTAAGTAAAGCAGTATTTTAGTCTCAGGTTTTATGGCCTTTTTCCCTCCAACTCAACTTGAAGTTTTATACATCTATTAAACATTTCCTTCTATTTTAACCTGCACTGTACTCAAAAGCCTAGCTAATATAACAGCACCATCAGACATGGTATTTTCTTTCCAACCTCTAGTAAAAAACTTTGCATCACAGATGTGCACAACGGGCACACATACACTCCACACACACGTACATCTGTGCAGGTTCTATCTCTCTCCCTCCCTCTCTCTCTCTCTCGCTCGCTCGCTCTCTCTCTCTCTCTCTCTCTCTCTCTCTCTCTCTCTCTTTTTTTCTCTCTCTCTCTCTCTCTCTCACACACACACACACACACACACACACACACACACACACACAAAGTTGTCAACCTACTAAATTGCAGAAGGCACCAGGGAGAACAGATTTGACATGGCCGTCATCTGGATTACTTTGGTGTAAGTTACTGTCTCCCAACACCATTTGTCTTTGCCACAGGAAGGTCACAAAGGCATTGATTCCAAAGTGCTCCTCTGAGGTTGAAACGTGCCCACAAACTGCCTCCTAATAAAATATTTAAAAGCGACAACTTAAATTGGTGAAAGAAAAAAAAAAGACTATTTGAAATCTTCAATTGTAATTCCAACTCTATCACTGATTAAAATCAAACCTGTTTATTAAACACTAAACCACAGGTAAGAAGTCCAGGTGTTAAAAAATATTTTAAAAGACCATCCCAGTTGTAAAGGAGCATATAAGGCACTTGGGGATACAAAATTAAGACTTAAGTTAAACCATAATAAGATTCTTAAGAATTTCAAAATGGCAATTGATAAATATTACTAAGCAATAATATTTTTTTAAAGAATACTTAATGATTTCTATAAAATTACAGAGCACAGAGAATTCACTTAGGATTGGGATGGTCGGCAAACATTGAACAGAAAAAAATACAATTTGACCTGGATCTTGAAAGATCGATAAGAATTGAGCAGCAGGAATAAATACATTTTACGTGTATATAGTTTATAATTTCCATTGTATTTTCACAAAGAACTTCTCAACCTTCCCAATGACACTGAGAAAGATATCATTTATCACTCTAATTTATCAAGGGAAAAAAACTGGAGTTTACGGTGGTGAAATGGCTTACTGAGGACCTGAAATCACACACATACATATCCATTCTACTCCACGCTACAACCATCTGAGCAGCTATGAAGGGCCAGGCAGTGGTGCAGACAGTGGGAACGCAGCAGTGAACAAGAGACCCTCTCCTCCTGGAGCTTACCTTCTATAATATACAGAATGAATCCTGGACAGGCAAGGAGTGGGGCAAGGACATACCAGGCAAGTGAATAAGCAAGCTATGGAGCACGAAAGCATGTGGTACGTGAGAGAACAGTCAGTAAAGGAGTTTCATTACTACTGAGGTGAGAGAAGGTCAGTTTGAGAAAAATAGTTTGGGGGCATTCTGAGGCCTCGGAATATAATGTATGGCTATGAGGTTTGGACTTGCTTCAGTATACACTGGAAGCAACGGTATGACCCAAGCAGTGGTTTAGAAATAATATAATCTACATTAGCAATAGTAGTATGTTCATTGTAATGAAACATAACACATACTGCTGACTTATTACAGGCCAGGCACTCTCCTCAACACTTTACATATATTAACTTGTAAAACTGGTACTATTTGCTGTTCCAACTGCCCATGAAGGGACTAAGGACAAAAAGGTTAAGGAACTTGCCCAAAGCCACACACACACACACACACACACACACACACACACACACACACACACACACACACAGCAAAGCCAAAAAGTGAATGAACTGCCTTTGTGTCCAGAATCCAAGCTCTTAGCTTCTCAGCTTGCACACATGCCATAGAAGAGCTGAGGGGTTAAAAAGCTAAAAGCAAGACCACCAATTTCTTATCAATTAAGTAACCCCGCCTAAGGTTTCCTGGATTTCACTTTGGTAACTATGGAAATACAAAGAAGCGAACACACACAAGAGGCAGGTTAAAAATGAATTAGATGTATTCAATAAGTATATTTTTTTAAACACCAACTTTCAAATATGCAATACAGCATTATTAACTATAGTCACTATGCCGTATACTACATCCCCATGACTTCATTATCTTATAATTGAAAGTGTGTACCTTTTGACCTGCTTCACTGATTTTTCCTACCCCCTGCCTCTGGCAACCACCAGAGTCTGTTCCCTGTATCCATGAGCTCAGTGTTTTGTTTTGTTTTTTAGATTCCACACATAAGTGAGATCACATGGTATTTGTCTTTCTCTTAGCTTAATGTCCTCAAGGTCCATCCATATTGTCACAAAGAACTGTATACTTTTAAATGGGTAAATTATATGGTACGTTAATTATATCTCAATAAACTGTTTTTTAAACAAATAAAAACAACTGCATGTTCAAACCTGGAAGGCTATGTGATGTTCCTATCAACAAAAATAAGAAAGTCGAATGGAGGAAGCCCACTTGGAGGGAAGAAATTGGGTAGTTTTGATCTACACCAGATGTTATCAGGATTCTAGGGAGGAAATGCAGAAATGGACTCAGGAAAAACATCAGCGAAAAATATGGAGCCCTTTAAGCTCTTCCTGGTTCAGACATTTCTTTTTTGCTAGATGATGGGGCTAGGCCACATGATTGCTGAGACCTCTTCTGGTTCTGATTCTATAATTTTGTAATTGTATAAGCAGAGATTATTCTTTAAAAGTGTAAGATAGAAATTCTTGGCCAAGGTTATCCTTTTGTTCTGTAGTGGTTTCTACATTTATTTTTGGAATATTCTGCAAAATTTCTCTCAAATGTAGTTTCAAAACTTGAACACCCATGAACCAAAAAAAAATTTTTTAAGAAAAACCCAAAACCTCATATTCTGATTTGCTTAAAAAGCATATATATATATATATATATATATATATATATATATATATATATATATAGTTAGATAGCTAGATCAAGGGTTTCAAATAGGTGCTTCCCTTTGAAATGGGAGTTGCACTGACAAAATTAAGCCTCAAAAATGAAATAATTCAGAACCTTTTTTTTAAGGAGTCTAACTTAATTTAGCATCCTCTATCTCCAGAAAAACACAATATAGCTCATATGTTGTTTAACTACACACTGAAAAAGTTACATCCTTCATCCCAACCAGTCATTCACTTTTCAACTGGTGAATAGGAAGATTGGAAGACGCCTAAACCAAAAGAAGGAATTTTATAAATGCAAAGATTTTGCTTTAGCCCTTCTAAGAAAACTCACAAAAGCATAGTAAATATTGGTATGGTTGGTGACCCGAAAGAAATAAGAACTACTGGATGAAATATAAATTCTGTTTTCACTGTCCACAACTGAGTCTGGTAGGACTAAAAATACAATAAAAGTTAATTTGGAATGAAGTAGAATCCAATACATTCAGGGACTGTCTTGTGTAAGCTGGTTTCCAGGTAGCTATGGACTCCACTAGAGGGCAACAGAGGGTGCTCAGACAGCCACTTGGCTGAAGGACCCAGTCTGGTTTTAGGTCACCAGTTCATTCAGTGTGCAAACCAGTCTCCATTTCAAAACCACATTCGATCCCTGAATGCTTCTTTTATTACCAAACACTATATTCTGATAAAAGGATTATTTTAATGTTAAAGTTAGTCACACTGGCATTTTGATTTCTTAATAATATATAAATCCAAATGTTTTATAATAAAGAATCTCCCCATAAAACTACTAAACAATTTAATAACTTTTAAACAAATTTAATAACAGCTTTTAAAAACAGAATTATTGCAAAGTAGCTTATTTGATGTTTTAATACTTAAATGTAAAACATTGAATGGTTAAATCAAAACACACAGGTTAAAAAATACACGAACACTACCATAATATTATTACTAATATAACAACTAACATTTGAGTGCTGTTACACCATACTGTACTTAAAACTTAATAGTTTTCCTACACTAACCCTATAAGATAAAAAATAACATTATATCCATTTTCCCAAAGGGGAAATGAAGGCTAATAGAAAAAAAAGAAAATTTGCCCAAGGACACATAACTAAGAAGAAATAAAGCTGAACTGAAATGGTTAATATCTGAGCACCAGATATCACATGTGATCCAGGGAGCCAACCCACCCTCACTGGAGTCCAGATTTTGACATTGCCCCAAAATGAACCCCAGTGACAGTCAAAGTTTTGTCAAAGAGAGACAGTCTCCCATTGTACTTTACCACATAATGTAGTTTCCCTTTTTTATACTGAGTAAAACCATGGCACTAATCCAATTTACATAACAGAAGTTATACATTGCCGTATTTCAGTATTATATTGCAATTGTCCTCCACAACCAAATCAAGATATAACAATGACAATTAACAAGGAAACAATCATTTAAAACGTTCAGTATCCAGAGGTTCTCAAACTTAAAAATAGCAATTAGTGAACAATAAGCTCTACAGTGGCTTATTAAGCGTCAATCTTTAGATTTCTTAGGGCCTTTACATACTACAATGAGAAACTGATAAGTATTACATAGCTTTTGGGTGTGGCACAGAAATAATTTCTACACAATACAACAGCATAGCATTCAAGTCCCAAAGAGTGAAGCTCACCCAATGAAGTGAGAACCAATTTGTGATGGACTTTGCAAGGAATGCACCGAGCAATCAACCAGCCTGAAGTATAAGCTATTTTCCTTGTCCTGTAAGATCTTAAAAGCCCAGTTAGTATAAAACTGGAAAGGACCATCATCGCTCTAAAAGTTCAAAATTAGATAAGAGAGTGTATGGCTGTCCTATCGATGTTATAACAAATTACCACAAATATAGTGGCTTCGAGCAACACAAATTTATCCTATAATTCTGGAGGTGAGAAGTCTGAGACGGCTAAAACCAAGGTATCAGCAAGGCTGTGTCCTTCCGGTGGCTCTATAGGAGAATAAAACTCCTTGCCTTTTTCAGCTTCTAGAAGGTGATTGCATTCTTTGGCTCCATTTTCAAAGCCAGCATTGGACATTCTACGAACTATCTCATATCACCTATCTCTAATATTGGCTCTCCTGCTTTCCTGTTTCATTTATAAGGACCCTTCTGATTACATTGGGCCCACCCAAATTATCCAGAACAATCTCCCTTTTGAAGGTCCTTAGTCACATTTGCAAAGACGCTTTTGCTATGTAACCTACATCACCACAAGCTCTGGGCACTGGGATGTAGGTATCCTTGGGGTCCATTACTGTGCCTGCTGCAGACAGCACAATATGTAACTCGTGCACATTCTGCAACCCACCTGAACAGTGGTTAGTGGAATATAGAATTTATTTATCTATGAAACTGTATATAGTGGTTAGGCAACAAGTGTAGTCACAAGTCCACTTGGAATTAAACTGTACCTGAACTGAGTAATCTGGAACCTGGAAAACGGGATGCAAGAGAAAGCAACAGAGGTAAAAACTGACAGGCGTTGACAATAAATTAAATGCAAGCTCCAGGCAAAGAGAGTTGAAGTTAACTATAATATATATGCATGACATACTAATTCCAAATTGATTTTGTTAATACTCCATAGTCCTATTATCTTTTAACAGTGATGGCAATAAACAAATTTATGCTTATGATTGATGCATTTTCATAATCAGAAATTTTGGACACAAACACCCAACACACTGCTTGGCACATTGTAAAAGAACAAAACAGAGTGAGGAAATTTAAATTCTAGGTTCTAGAGTCTGATTCTGCCACTTACTACCTGTGTGGTCTTTGGCAAATCGCAATTTCTGTGGCTATTCTCAGAAATTAAAACTAGGGATAATAAATAGCTCCTGCATGCAAGGTTGCTCGAAAATAAAATATGTAAGTGCCAAAGATATTCTGGGTCACTATTAGTGCTCGATAAAATATGAAATAGTTATTAGGTGAACTAAAGTCAGTAGACTTGGGCAGCCAGGGAACAGACATGAGTGTTAATGATGTAAACTCTTAAATATTTATCCTAAAGAACTTGAATCATCAGACTGGTACATAAAATTGAAGGATTTGGAGAACGACTGTCATACTGGATAATTACTAGGTTTCAGCACAAATTTTACACAAATATTATTTATAAGATATAAAATTCCAAAGCTGCTCCAATCACACGTTGACAAAATACAGGACAAATAGTGCATCATGGTAAATACTTGGTTAACCTGTAAAGGGCCTCTAATGGAAAGCAAGTTTAAATAATTAATTAATTAAATAAATAAATAAAAAATAAACAAACAAAACAAACCTCCCAAAGAAACGCTATGTATGCACCATGTACTGTGCTGGCCAAAGGAATAATAGAGGTGAGGCCAGAGGTAAACTATTGCTACTACCAGAAGTTTAGAAAGTCATTTCTTTAGAAAACTGACCAAACTATATTAGTCCCTTGTCCGAGTTTAAGTAGAATATGACTTAACCTCTAGTTTCAGTCTTTACAGAAGTGTGCTGGTGGCTTTTCCATGTACTGAATAAATGGCCTCAGCTTATACTGCTTTCTGGTTCATCCTTTCCAGCGAAACTATCAAAGGTTCCTAATTGCCATTTCTCTCCTATAGTGAGAGTCCTTCCTAGGAGTTGAGGAATGTCGGCTTTGGCACAAGGATTACTTATATCCATCCATACCTCTTTGGGCTTGCTTTCTATCTATATTCTAAAGGCAAGAGACAATTAGGCAGCCAATTTCAAAATAGGTGAGTTGTAATTTTATCTAAGCTCCATATTGCCTCAAAGGATCTTGGGTGAATTTCATATGTCACTAAACATCCAGAAGCATCATTTTTAATTACATCTTAATCTAAAGTGACAACAAGTAAGGCAAAATGAAGTCTGGCAGAATTTCTTTCCAGACTAGTCCTACGGAGTATGAAGAAATCTTAAAACCACAGAGAGAATGTCAGAAAAACCCAAGTGATGCGTTCTTTTTCTCTTACAGTATTTTTAAAAAGAAAAAAATGGAGTACAATTTTTTTTTTCTGGCAATATCACAAGTGTAATCCTCATCAACTCTGCAGAACAATACCTGTTAAGCTTCATGGAGAAGAGTTAAAGTATATTACGGGAATGGGTAAACCCGCACCCAAACAGCACTAATCCTTTGCTAGAGTTTTAACTATCTCAGTTTTTCACCTTATTTTATAGTAGTGGTGAAGTCCCATTAAAACAGAGATTATGTATAATAATGCTGTTCATGTGTCTAGTAAATGGATTATAGTTAAAAAGCTCACTGCCAAGGTAGTTAAAAAGAATTCTCTAAAAAGCTCTATAGGACAAATTATTTCCCTGGGCACTGTTCATGGAATTGTCCTTCCCGTAATGAGGTCTTGAATGAGGCTGGGGTGAGACATTTTCTTCTGGCCCTTCTTAAACTTGCCACTTTTCTGCTTTTCATTTTAATACACTGGATGTCAGTGAAATTGAGACGGGAAGACCTTCTTCATTAAAAACCAGATGCCTGGACTATTTCAAAGGAAGACGATGACTATAGAGAAGCAGCCGAGAGTAAAACAGGGAGATACTGAAGTGAAAGCCCTCCTTCAAACTTATGGAGGTGAGCCCAAACAACAAACAAAATGTACGCATCAAAATCATGTACAGCAGGAGTTAATAGTAGAGAGTGAAGCCTTCTTTTTCACTCAGCAATTCAGTAAGTGTTCTTTGACAATCAAGTTTGGGTAAGATACTGTACCAGGTATTATTAATATATGGAACACAAAAGAAATAAAAATCTCCTGATCCATGTCCTTCAGGAGCTTACAATCTATTTAGAGAGATAAGCCCCGTATGAAACAGCTAATTATAATGCAAGACAAACCAAGGTTGACTCCCAACAGAAAACCGAGAAAATAAGTGGGTAGGATGTCTACAAAGACTAATGTAAATTTGAACAGTCCAAAAAGATCTTATGGAAAAGGAAAAATGTAAATTTTACCTGAGTTCAATAAATCATTTATTTATATTCCTGTCCAGTTGGCACGCGTGCACACACACACACACACCCCTACCTAAGACTGCAAAAAAAAAATACAAAGAAACATGTTTATAGATAAAATTAGTCTAGTGCAAAGAGCACTAAGGATGCACACTAGAAGAAACTTTGAAGCAGGGATCTGTCACGGAGCTGCAGTTCAATTTTGAAGGACACAGTGATGCTAAGAGGAGCCCAGCACAAAAGTAGTGATAAACTATGTGTCTCAACAGCAATTATCCAGCATACTGCAACTGAATAGTTTAACTTACACCTTTTTCAGTTCAGCATCAGAAGAAAAATCCCATGAAAACAAGACATGTGCAATGGAATTGTTCTCAAGTTGGTAGCAACTTTTGGAATATTCAATTCCATGTTTACTTTCACAAGGAAAACAAAAATGATCATGAAAGATAGTTGCTTGCCAGCTACTGTAGGAAAATCTTCATTACAACTCTGCCTAAGACTTTCCTCCCCATTGTGTTTTCTACTGTGAAATGTGTTCCAATCTAAGGCATGAAGGCGCATATTTAGCAAGGACCAAGAATAAACTCCAGAGATGTTGGCAATGAGAATTCCAGCAGCCTCAGGGCCTGACACTAATTTACCGAGATGCATCAGGAACTCTTGGGAATGAAGCGTTTGCTAATTAGGCCACCATGAACAGATTCCCAAACCTTGACCAAGTTTTTCCAAACATCTGATGGAGAACTTTGATTTATGGGCTGTCCAGGTGAAACCTGAACAGGCGGTGCCTTTTAATAATAACTGACACCTGAGTTTGTTTAGGATCTCAAGTTCTGGAAAACACACAACTCTACAGAGGAAAACAAACAGGACCAATTTTGGAGTCATCTACCTTGTCTTTGTCTTCAACAACATCTGCCAAGATGTCATCTGGATCCAGGATCCCGCCATCTGTGTATTCTAAGTGATGAATCTTCACCCAGTAGCCAGGGTCCTGTAGAAGAACCAACAACAAGTTTCAGGACTCAAACTTTTCAAAAAGGTAACATACTCTTTAATTTTAAAAGACATACACTGGCACATTGAAAAATATGAACCAGTAATAATAAACTTTTTAAACACCCAAAATAAATGTTATCTATTTATTTGGATAAATATTTGGCATTTTTATCCTGTTTAACATAAATCAGTAAATCAGACTGTACATATTTCATCAATTTTCCTGGAAGATACATTGCAATGCACAAATAAACTGCTCAGCTCTTTGAAAAGCATAACCAAGGAATTTTTTACAACCTACAATTTAGGTAATTTAAAATACTTTGGAAAAGATCTTCTTGAGGGTACTTTCTGAAACTTGGGATTGAAAGTTCAAACCGAGATCCCAAATCTGTAGGGAAAAAAAATCAAGAGGCAGAAACCTGTGTTGGCAATAGCTATCACTTTGGAAGATGTGAACGAAATAGGGTGACTCTCAACCACGTCACCTGTTTAAATCGCCACGCTATGTGTGCGCCCTCAGCTCTAAGATTTGCAGTGATATAACAGCAACTCAGGCTCTGTTCAGAGTTGAAGAGGGGCCTCACTCAATTGGGATACTGATTGAGGAGATTTCCCAGTATTGTTTTTAAAAAACTGCTTAGGAGTATAAAGTTTAAGGGAAAAAAATTATCTTCCCTATTTGATATATGTCTAGATACACTAATACTACAGCTTAGAATTGCATAATGTAGCTCATTCAGTTATGTATGTACTGCCTATCTCCAGAAAAGATATGAAAGTTAAACATTATAATAATGAAACAAGAACATGAACCAATGAATGAAGAAAAACATTAGTAAGATTTTTACCAGCATGCTCAAGCTATGCTCAATTTGGTTCTGTGATTCTTAGACAGCCTCTCAAACTGGGCAACTTTTGAACTCTGAATCAGTTTCCAATAAAGGAACAGACACCGGTTTGTGAGAAGAGATGGACATTCTCCTACGCCTTTACCACACGAATCTTTATCAAGTATTAAGAACATACTTCACAGGATTCACGAGCTATTTTACAAAAACTAACAGAAATAGTGTCATACAGCCTCCAATTTAAAGGTCTCATATCATTCAATAGTAATTCTTTTGAAGTATCTGTTCAAAAGGCTACTGAAGTGTGGCCCAAGTACATAGCTTTTCGGTAATTTGACTTGATAAAGTAATAGGCTTAAAAAAATTCAAAGGAATTCTCCTTAGCTAGGCTTTCAACATTTCAAAATTATCTTTTCTGTAGAGTATCTAAAGAGCTATTCCAAGCAAAATAAAAGGAATTCCTTTTGCTTCTAATACTCGTCTTACAGGTAGAAACACTAATGATTTATTAGGGAACTTTGCCTGACTTTCCTGCCCAGATAGAGATCACAAAGACATGAGCAGTGATTGTACAACTAGGTAAGAAAAGTATGAGACACCCATCAGTCAGAGTCTTTAACCAGAGATCTTTGCCAACTCGAAGCATCTGTGCTATAAAAGATAAGCTAAGTACAACAGACTAGATAATACTTGAGTAGACACAACACTATGTGATGGTCACTAGACTATACAGTTAAGAGAGCAAGAAAGAAGTCTCCCAGTAATCTTTGGGAATTGAATCTTGTTCTATAGCCATGCCATGAGCAACATCTTGCCCAAAATTACCCAGGACTTCTGACTGGAATCCATAGAGTATTATCTTCCTTGTAAAACTAGCCTTCTTAAAAAAGGACTTCCATTTAATTAATTTCTATTAACTTCCATTGTGTTGACTTTTGATATCTTACAGGACTGTAAATAGAGTCTGTTGATTTTAAACATGTTTATATAACGAGTTATTCTAAAGAATTTGTTTTTATCTTCAATTACATAAAAGCAGACATGTATTAAGTTGTCTGCTTTCTTTGCATGTTCAGTTTGTAAAAGCAGATGTTATCAACTAAGATGAGGTAAACAGCTACCCCCAACCACTGTAGTACAAGTTCAAGTATACCTCTCTTCCTGCCTAGAGGTAGAAACAGAGAGAAGAAAACCAAAGGCTGCTTTAACATCAAGAAACTCAGGAAATAGCAAGGGGTAGGATCTGATCAGCAGCAAAGGAGCAGCAGACAAGTGGCAGCAAGACTGGGCTGTTAAGTCACGTAGCATTCCTCCCTCACACATACTTGTGGGATCTACGATGTTCTGGAAAATAAGGCACGAGGGTTGCAACTAAGATAATTATCTTTAATTCTGATTCAAAAGAGTACAGAACTTAAAGGTTTTACAGAACTAAATCAGGTTTAAAAAAAAAGTAATTTCATACATTTTGGAATCATATATTCAGTCAAAAACATTTTTTCAGTGAAATACATGGTGACAGAATATAAAGGCTGTTTGCAATTTTAACTCTTCCCACTCCACACTGGCGACTGCATTTTATACACTCCCAAGAAGGGAAGGGTAAGCTAATGATGAGCACACATCTAATCCTGAACAAAAACAAACAAGCTATATGCAAGTAGTCTCACATCCAAGTTACATATCCAAGAAAGGTAAATCAACAAACACAGCACATACCAGCTATGAGTCTGTCCCCATGGTATTTGGCCGTGGTGCTATAGATCACTTTAAGAATATACATACAATATTAGCAGCCGACAGCCATCATAAGACTATAAATTCACCCTGACTCCTTTATGCATGTAAAAATTTCAACCATTACCTTGCAGTCAACACTTTGCATTTCATTTGCTTGCTTTTATTAGCATCAAGAATAAAACTGATCAAAGATGAAAAGATGTTCACATATGTGTCATGGTTCACACAATTAATCACTTGGAAAAATTTACTGCATTATTCATAATCGTGACATTTAATCTACCTTTATATTACACAAATATCTCTAATACGTATAACTTTTAAATTATTTTGAAAACGTCTCTAGTATATGTGCTATGCAATAAATCTTATTACTACACTGCTAGGATCATTAAAGTATTGAAAAATAACATAATATACATTATGTTTTCTTCCACTTTTGATAGTATCTTATCTGCTTTTTAAATAATGTACAGTTAACTAAGACCCTACTGCAATTTCAAAACTAAAAATAGTCTACAACGATAAATTGGAAAAGGAAATAAAAACGTATGCATTACAGGGAGAAGACAATTACAGGGTACTTTTATGATCAATGTAAAAATTGCTCCAAACAGGCACTGATATTAATAGCAACAAATATTCTTCACTGTGGATAGATGACATGAAATTTGCCCCTATACCTTAGAAAATGTATATTAGCCAAAGTTCAGAAGAACAATAGTTTTCCATCTGCAATTCCCAGAGGAGTAAGTAGATTGGCAATGCCATGACGACCAAGCACTGAGATTATGTCAACAATCAGAAAACAGGAAAAACTTGGAGGTGTCTAAACAAAATGGCTCTGGTTCAAGAAGAGAAAAAATACCCTGCAATGGTGACAAGGTCCCATTGGGAGGACAGCCTGCTAAGAAAAAGCCAAAGGCTGAAGAAGGACTGTATTCATCAGTGGTGGCAATTACTATGTTCAATAATGCACCTGGTTTTTTGTGGCTTAATGTTTCCCCAGGAATAATCTTACCCACTGGAAAACAAGAACAATTGTAAAATGGAAGATAATGGAAAATAAGAATTTTTCTGGTAGAATTTAACTTTGTGAATTTGGTGGAACGTGTCCATTAAATGAGATGTCACCATTTTCATCATTATCTTCAACATCATAATCCTAATAGCAGATAGTTTATTTTAGTGCTTACTACAGACCGGGGACTAGGCACTATATGTTTTATCTGATTAACTCATTTATCGCCACACAGACTTACGAAGTGGTTATCAATCCATTTTACAGAGGAGGAAAGCAAGGCATGGGTAGGTGAATTAATTTACCCCAAAATCAGGCGCTTAATCAACAGCAGAGCCAAGGTGCCTTTTTAAACAGGAACCAAAAAAAATTTTTTTTTAAGAATTTAAAAGAACAATTATCTAAGAACAAGGCAGGGAATTAGATCCATTTCTACAGCTACTTAAGTATATGGACCCAGGCAAGTTGTCATGACTCTGGGCCCCAGTTGCCTCATCACTAGTGAACCAGGCCTCTGCACAATGCACCACATAGAGGTCGAAGCAAAGGACACAAGATGGCAATAATGGAAGGATCCGAAGTCTTCACCTAAGTGTGTCCAGTGTTTCACAAGTGAGAGAAGCTTCCAATCATAATTCCTCATAGTCATGACATTCAAGATTTGGGAATCGATGAAAAAAGATCTCCCTGCTAAAGCTAGAGAGGGAGCTTGGGGCATTAGAAGTTGGATAGAAAATTATCAAGTTTTATTTGCATGCACATTTTAACTATTTCTCTCCTAATCCTCTGGGGTTATTCTCCCCTCTGGGCAGGACCAGAAGAGAATCAGATGACCCAGAATGCACCCAGGGAAAACATAGTGGTTAGAACAGGTCTGGAGACTGAGGCAGGCAGAGTGCCCAAGTCTCTGAAGAAGCAAGCACAGAGTAGGCAAACACACGAGTTCCAGAAATTGATGCCTGAGCAAAGCCTAGCAGAGCAGCACTGACACCTGAAAGGGAAGCATTAAGCCAGACAAGGTACTAATGAATATAGAGCTTATTATGAGATGGCCCTCACTGACTTTAGAATGTCTCCACCTTCCTGAAATAGATCAACCTAGTGCAAACTTGAGAAAAGACGAGAGAGACGCGTGAACTGATGTCACTTAAAATCATGTATGTTTCCAAAGAACTCAGGAGAACTAAAATAGGACCAAGGATGTTTATGCTGGCTTGAAAGTAATACCTGGCGAATTCAACGTCAAAATTATAAGTCTCAATTGATGTATAAAATGAAGGTGAGTCAACGCATATGTAAATTTACTTCCAGCTTTAAAACTATCTATGATTCTACTAAAAGAAACTTGATATAGCCACACTAACATCAGAGAAAGGAAACTTCAAGAAATAGCACTCGAGGTAAAGGAGGGCATTCCATGATGATAAAAGGATCCAATAGGAAAAAAAAATTAACAATTCTAAAACTGTATGCGCCTGATAATATCACTTCAATATATATATACAGCTAAAATAAACATTTTTAAAAATCCACAATCACAGTATGAGACTTTTGATAGAAAAAACAGAAAACAAAAAAGTCAGTAAGACATAAATCATCTGAACAACACAATTAACGAAGTGACTTAAATTATTTATATTACATACATAAAAGCAAAACACCACACTCAAAAAGATTAGAAAATACATTCTTTACACGTGCACATGGAATAAACACCAAATTTCAAAAGTCTAGAATCATTCAGAAAATGTTCTCTGGTCACAGGGGCATCAGTTACAAAAAGATATCTAGAAAATGCCCTGCTGTTTGGAAATTAGGAAATACAGTTCTGAGTAATCCATAGATTAAAAATAATGGAACTTGGGCCGGCCGAGTGGCGCGATGGTTGAGAACTCGCTTGGGATGCCAGAGGGCCCCGGTTCGGATCCCACATATGAGGGCCAGTGACACT